>NC_064638.1:235519096-235865699 GCF_023864345.2 Schistocerca serialis cubense | reverse complement strand
AAAGCACATCGACGGCCACGAATGTCTTTCTTGAGATCCCCAAAAATATGGAAATCGCACTGGGAGAGGTCGGTACCGTATAGAAGACGTGTATGGGTTTCCCAGTGAAACATTTGCAGCGTAGTCGACTACCTGCTAATAATATACCCGCCCACATGTTGCCGAGGTTGTGTCAACTACACTATAGAAGTTTCGATGGTAGCCTTTACATATCCTCCACGCAGCCCCGATCTCCCCCACCCCCCCCCCCCCCCCCCCCTGCGATTTCCATATTTTTAGAGCCTGAAGAAAGACGTTTGTGACCGTCGAGTTTCTTCGGACGAAGAGGTGCACAACTGGCTGCAATCGTGGTTCCGTAGGCAACTGTGAACATTTTTTCATTGAGGCATTGACCCTCTTGTTTCACATTTGAATAAATGTATTAAAAGTTATGGCGACTACTAACGACCGGGAGAGCGGTGTGCTGACCACACGCCCCTCCTATCCGCATCCTCAACTGAGGATGACACGGCGGTCGAATGGTCCCGATGGGCCACTTGTGACCTGATGACGGAGTGCTTAGTGCTTTTGCCACTTCTACCATGCCAGAAGTTTCAACCCTTCGGTAGGACATTGTGAGCCTGCATTTCCACTGAACATAATCGCGCATCTTTGGAGAGCAAGTTGGAACTACAAGGGGCTATTCTGAACCATTCGACGAAATCTGCATCTGAACCAGAGCAGCAAAGTGTGCTTATGCATTTACGCTCTCCTTGTTCACGTCCTACTGTTATGTTGTAAGAGGGGCGCGGGGGGGGGGGGGGGGGGCGGGCGGGGATGTGGTGGTACGTCAGTGACATATGAATGAATAATACGGCAATGGGTCCCTCACTCTTGATAACACCTGTCTGTATTTATAGAGAATTTTAAAAAGTTCTTTTACAAAGAAAAGCTGCAAGGCAGTCCTAGGTGCCTGCAGACAGATAACGACTTGACACCCCTCTTATGTTAGTTGCGTGCCTGCAGGCGCCTAGAGCTATTTGCTAGGTTATCTCTGTACATCACGGTTTTAAAATTCTCTATAAAGGTAATCAGGTGCAACTGAGGGTATTGTCAAACGGGGGGGGGGGGGGGGGGGGGGGGGAGCAGTCTTGTTGGAGGGATCGTTTGCCATGTTATTCACAGATGTGTCAATGTCGCAATCCACTGTGATCACGCCACGTAGAGCGTGAAACAGGAGGTCTGAAAATGCATAAACACTGTTTTCAACTTTCATCGAATGGGTTTCAACGGTCCCTAGTTGTTCCAGCCAATACACCAAAGCTAAAATTTGGCTCCCACTGCACTGCAGAGTGGTGTGATTATGTTCAATGGGGATGTAGCCCCACAATGTCCTCACAGAAGTGTTGAAACGTCGGGGAGAGTCAGCAGTGTCGAAGATTGTCAAGAACGTCCTCCTGTTGCTCATCGCAGTAGCAAATGTCGTTTTCGACCGTAAGATGTGTGGGAGTCAACGGCTCAAAGCGAGAGATGACTTCCTTGTTACGCCAACCCCTGAGGCTTTTTCGTGCCAATTCTGAGCGGTGGTATGTCTGAAATGTTTTCTTCGGCCAGCCATAAAAAATCGGCTTAATTTCAAAGCTTAGTGTCGCGGTTTTAACCTCTATCACAGAGGCGTCAAAAGAAGGGATCAAGTGTGAGAAAGAGGGGCTGTGATGACCTGCCCGTTTTGTAATTGGTCCACGGTAGCGCTGGGCACAATTGTGGTGAAATTCGGTGCCAGTGGGACGTCATTTCCTCACCTTATACGTCACATGAACTTCTGAGCTCCGACCTTATTTTCCCGTGTGTCGACACCTTGCTGTTCGAAGCGATGTCGAGCTCGACGCTGACGTCGAAGTGCGTCACACTTTTGCACCGTTAAGCCGTCGGCACAGGGGACAAGTTAGCTAACGTTGACGTGGCGCTCTACCTGTTTCGTGACGTCACTTCCAGGTATTTTGTATTGAGAAGCCATTTCATTAGATAATGTAAGATGCGCGATACGTCGGCCACGTGTCACGTAAAGCACAACCAGTAGGAAGCAAGAACGCTCCGTACGTCACATTAGAAAGCTCGAGGTCCTCAGAAAGCAAGAAGCCATATTGTAGTTATCTTGTTCAGCAGACGCCCATATTCTGTGGGTTTTGTGTTATACCTTATCGACCACGAATATATGCTGTTTCTAAGGACCAACACATTCATTGTATCGAGAACGAATGGTTACTGGTACGATTTGTTGCAATGAAACTACAGGAAACGTCATATTAGTGCTTAAAGAAATTTTCGTATTTATTGCTGTTTTAAGGCAACGGCACATTAATGATTCTTGCTGGAATTTTTTATAGTTAAAGGTAAATTAGTAATATACCAGCTATTAAATCCCATAAAAGACTATGAGATAAAATCCAAAGTTTCTTACGACGAACCAACAACCTAGAATAGTGTGTAGAGGTACCATGTTACAATGAACAGATTATAGGCGGGTATATGCCTCAAGTCCTACTGCATGTATTTTTTTTTCTTCATCTTTATGTTTTCCGGAAGATTGTGGGACTCTGTTACACAATTAATAGACATAATTTTTGTAGTAATTAATATTATTCAAATGCAAGTGCGTTCTCTGTCAGGAGCGAATTTGTCCGATTTGGTGAACTTCTGTAAGCTGATATCCTCACTGACCTGGACATGTATCTTTCATTTTTGTCTTATAACATGTTCACAAATATTTAAGTTTCCACTTATCAATACCACAGACAGAACGACACGACTGGTATATGGACAAGGGAGGAGCTAATGCAGGAATTTTAAGCTCGTCCGTATTAGTGAATAAACTGTACTTTTTGCTAGCCAAATAAAGCCAACTCCGATGGGGAGTGGTCAGAGCGCAAAATCACTTAACTAGCTCGTCCCCTGTGCCCACAGTGCCGTGTCTCGTGACGTCGGAGATACCGTCTGCGGGCACGTCAGCATCAGCTGCCTCGTTCCATGTGCCGATAGTTTTACAGATGAAATTGTAGGAACCTTTGAGCGAAATTTCAAACTTCTGCGTGTCATTGGGAGACAATTACAGTATTTCGAAAAAGAGACCCTTTAATTGTGTTGCGATGGAAGAAGAAATAGCTCCGAGATTAAACGCCAGTTAGTGTGGGTACCCTTGCAACCAGTCAATATCCGTTACACGTTCTGGATTTCTTCAATCCGCCAGGTTAGCCGAGAGCGCTAATGCGCTGCTTCCTGGACTCGGGTAGGCGCACCGGCCCCGGATCGAATCCGCCCGGCGGATTACCGACGTCGGCTGGTGTGTCGGCCAGCCTGGATGTGGTTTTTAGGCGGTTTTCCACATCCCGCTAGGTGAATACCAGACTGGTCCCCACGTTCCGCCTCAGGTACACGACTCGCAGACATCTGACCACATTCGCAATATTCCATGGATTACACTAGACGCAGAGAGCTGGGGTACACTAATTCTGTCCCAGGGGGGTACAGGATGGCAGCAGGAAGGGTATCTGGCCACCTCTTATAATTAACCTTGCCAAATCCGTTTCTAACCGTGCCGACACTGCGGGACAAGGCACCAGCGAAAGAAAGAAAGTTCTGGATTTCTTCAAGCTGATACCAAAGTGATTTACATTAATTTCTTTGACGGGACAATGTGCGAGTTCCGTCTGCCGAGATCGGATGGAGGTTTGCTTCTCAAGTCTGCCTTTCAGTGGGAGCGCTCTTGGTAAGTGTATCACTTAGCATTTGAACAGAGTAGTTTTTCGTAGGAAATCCCGAGCACTCTCGGCGCGGGTTAAGGATGTGGTTGGCTAACGTAATAAATCATCAAAAACAAACTGTAGGCAGGAATTCCTTTTGCTCTGATATAAGATTGCCTGTCAGCTAGTGCTTCTGTACGGTGCGCAAGTGTGTGCGTGGCGTTTGCGCAGGGTGACGAAGGAGCAGCTGAAGATGTTCCTGTGCCCGGGCAGCCGGCGGCGGCTGCGGCGGCGCAGCGAGCGCGCTCTGGAGGCGGTGGTGGCCCAGCAGCAGCGCGCGCTACCGCGCCGCCCCCAGTCGCTGCCCCTCGAGCTGCCCCTCCCGCCGCTGGGGCCCGCGCTGCCCCCGTCCGCCGACGAATCGCCCGTGGCTTGCGCGGCCGCCGCCGCCGCCGCCGCCGCCGCCGACGCAGACAGCGACACCGTGGCGGCCGCCTGATGCCAGCTCTCCGACCCGCTCATCCAGTAATGGGCGAGGTCGGCCGGCTGCTCGCCGACGGCAGCCTTCCAGGGCACTGGGCGCTCCCTGCTTTCCGTCACGCCCACTGCTAAACTGAAAAGCCCGCTGGGGTATTGAGGAAAAGGAAACACTACTAGGACCTTCTTTTGCTGAACAGGAATCACTTTGGTCTCGAAATCGTACCGTCTTGCGTATTGCCACAAAAAATGTCCAATTTCATTCTTGCCGCCCGCTGAAGGCTGGGTCCCACTAGGTCACCAAGTTAGTGGAGTGGCGAGTGATTGTAGGTGCTCTGATTCAAAACAGTTGGCACGACCGCTGGTGGATCGTACTACTCCAGCCAGCAGTACACCAATCGAAGCCTTGCATTGTCAGCTCCCCGTGTGCTGCCACATCTGCTGTGCAAAGCAGTCTGCCTGCCAGATCTCGAGTGGGACACCCTTCCAGGACGCGAAAATTTCTTTTATCGCACTCCAGTCCTTTTCTACGCCGGCCGCTGTGGCCGAGCGATTCTAGGTGCTTCAGTCCGGAACCGCGCTGCTGCTACGGTCGCAGGTTCGAATCCTGCCTCGGGCCTGGATGTGTGTGATGTCCTATGGTTAGTGAGGTTTCAGCAGTTCTAGGTCTAGGGGACTGATGACCTTAGATATTAAGCCCCATAGTGCTTAGAGCCATTTGAAGCTAATTCTACTTATGATCATATTTCTGACGTGTTCAGAGACACTGTAGAGTTATGTACTTTGTGAATTGCGAAATTAGTACGAGATTTTTGTATAAGATAGAGAGTTCAAACTTCGTTCTTGTTACAAGCTATATACTGAAAAAATTTGCAACAACAAAAAAATGCCATTTTCCTAAGGCTGCACGTAGCAAATGTAAGGAAATACGTAATTTGGTAAGTTCCACTACAGAGATAGGTGTTTTTGCAATCCAAAAAAAAAGAACAACGTAACTCTGGCCATAAGTAAAATCAAGAACAGATTTTTCAGTTGCCTGGACACACAACAGGCGTGTGTACCTTATTTACATTTCAGGCTTTTCATATGGTTTTTGTAGGAGATAAAGACTTCAGTTCTATTTTCTATCGCAGGAGAGGCTAGGGCGCTACGGTGGTTACTTACAGACAATGTATTGGCGATACCGCCACAAATTGTGTACTTCAACGTCAACTGCCAAGTAGTTTAAGTCAAACTATAGTAGTTCAATGGGGAGGGGCGTGGAGTGCGACGGTTCGCCTTCCCGTATGATACCGTTAGTGGTCAACTTTCGACTACCCCGGTAATTTTGGAAATTTGCGGTAAGGTTCTATAGGACCAAACTGCTGAGGTCATCGGTCTCTAGGCTTACACACTAATTAAACTTACTTACAGTAACTTACGCTAAGGACAACACACAATCCCATGCCCGAGGCAGGACTAGAACCTCCGGCGGGGACTGTCTTGGCGTGTGCTCTGTAGCAGAGCTCCTCCTGGAAAGAGGTTAAACGTATGAAGGAGAGAAGATGGTTACGAAACTGACTTGGTCGAGGAGATTTGCTTGGAGTATACAATGAGAACTTTTCATACATCATCACATCTCCTAACCACTCCTTTCGTATGTAATTAGTGTCACACGTGACGGTTGTATCATCACATGTAGCCGACACGTGATGCTCAGATGACTGAAGACAGAGCGACAGGAAAATGAACTGCTAAACTTTAATAAACGGAGTTCACACCTCTTCTCTTGGTGTGGGGCGAAGTTGCTTGATCGGCTACTATACAACTTCCTAGACCGTGGTCAGTAACCTGAATCACTCGCCACTCGACGAAATTACTGTTCCAAAGGGAAGCGGCCTCAAGAGTTCAGCTGCACTACTCTGATGTACTTTCGCCATATGTGCTGTCTGGTGCAGCAAATATATGCTCAAATCATTCGATTACCTATGTTCTCTGATAAAACTGTGGAGTTTCTGAGAAGCTCCTCACTCTTTACGAATCGATAAGCTAATTCCGTAAGGGAGATTTGTTAATAGATGGGATTAGTTTCCTTTTGGCTGAGGGGCAATAGTGACGAATCCTCCTGATAGGTGCCGCTGCTAATCACTGTTTTGAATCAGTTGAACAACGGTCATCTGTGCAGCAGTGTCAAGTTGACGCTTGTTTCCAAGACACTGTTTCACATGTTCTATGAGTGTCCATCACCCTTTCTATTATATCTACGCTAAGGAAATGAAACTGCCAACATTGCTGACGAACTAATTGTCATTACATATTATTGAGCCAATTTATTTCGACCTCGATTTTTTATAATTTACGTGTATCCAGTGCAAACCACCTTAAGTGGTCAAGTTAAAACTAAAGGAATTTGAGCTCACACTCAGGCTTTCCAGCAATCGTTCTTCCCTCGAACCATTTGTGACTGGAATGGGAGCAGGGGGAACTGACAATAGTACCGAAAGTATCCTTCGCCACACATGGTAAGGTGGCTTTCCGAGTATAGATGTAGATGTACTATATGTAGGAATTGTGTTTTCTGGATTTTCACTGACCACTGACTACCTAAAACCACATGACGCCCTTATTTATCATTATAGGCACCGTGTAGAACCTTCTCGATTCCTAACACAAGCATACTGTTGCCGTAACTGTCTCCTCACAATGACCAACTAAGAGGTTGGAATTTACCCATCCGAACTATTCTTCGTGTGGAAGGCTAAATTCCCTCCTTCAAAATCTGATTCGACTGTCATCCGCCAAACCGACTCATCACCTCATCCTAACAATTCGCTACATCTTATCCCCACCATGCAATATACTATCTGCTTCGTCACACCTGTCTTCCAAAATACCCGTTCCTTCCAGTGCCCTCCTATTGTTCATCAAATCACACTGGTTGTTCATTCCATATTTCACCTAAAGGTCACCGCCCCATATTCCCAGACGTACTCACATTTCATATCATACCGTATAGATAATCTTGTCTCATTTCAAGCCTGCCATGTGCATCTTATCGGATCTTTCATCATGTTCCATTACCCTAACATTACAACTCCTCTTCTCCAACTTCCTATGTTAGTCGACGCCCAACTTCTCCCCTCCCCTGTGTACATTTGCTATCCATGTCTCACTTCCTCTACTTTTTGATCCCATCGCAAAAACCGTATCTACCTGGAGCTGTTTACTGTGCCTCCAAACATATCGAGCTGACCTACAGAAGGACGATAATCATCATCATCATCATCAATGCCACAGTGGTCTTGTACAATATAGCCATCGACACATATAAATCATCTGTTTTGAGTTGTATCAGCTATACGTTTCTCATCCTATTTTTTTTTGTCTCGTAGTACACTCTAAGACACAAAACGATGCACCACGAAGGAATTGTCCGAATGCGACGGAAATTGGTAAATGTGATGTATATATACAGGCAAACAGATGCTTACAATTTTACAAAAAATTAGATGATTTGTTCAAAAGAAAGAGCTTCACAAATCGAGGAATTCAGTAACCTGTTCATCCAGCTTTGACCTTATACAAGCGTTTATTCGAATAGCTACTGATTTGTAGAGCTGCTGGGTGTCCTCCTGAGGGATATTGTGTCAAAATTCTGTCCAATAGGAGCATTAAATTGTTAAACCCCGAGATAATGGAGGGTCCTCTCATAATGCTTCAAATGTTCTAAGCTGGGGGGAGCATTGGCTACCATTCTGGCCAAGGTAGGGTTTGACAGACATGAAAACAACCAGTAGAAACTTTCACCTTGCTGAAATATAAGCCCAGGATGGCTTGCCATGAAGGGCAACAAAACGGGGCGTAGGATATCGTCGGCGAACCTCTGTACTGTAAGGATGCCGCGAATGACAACCAAAGGGGTCCTGCTATGAAAAGAATTGGTACCCCCGATCATCACTCCAGGTAGTCGGGCTGTATGGTGGACGGCAGTATAGTTGGTATCCCACCTCAGTCCACAACGTCTCCGGATACGTCTTCGGCCTGGAATGTCACTGACTGGAGTAGAGTTCAGTGATGAATCCCGCTTGGAACTGAGCTCCGAAGACCAGCGAAGACGTGTCTGGAGCCAACCCGGACAGCCAGGGGATAGCAACCAGGACAGCGTCCACCATAAGACACAACAGCTAGGAGAGATTGTCTGAGGTGCCATTTATTTTCCTAGAGGTCCTCTTTGGTTGTCACCCACCGCGCCCTTACACTACAGTAGTACAGCGACGATATTCTACACCCCGTTATGTTGTCCTTCATGGCAAGTCATCCTCGGATTATATTTCAGCAAGATAACGGCTGCTCGCACAGCGGTGAGAATTTCTACTGGTTGTCTTTGTTCTTGCCAAGCCGTACCTTGGCCGGCAAGGTCGCCAGATATCTTCCCAACTGATAACATATGGGGCATTATGGGCAGCTCGGGATCTTGGCAGTCTAACGCGCCAGTGGGACCCAATATGGTACGATACCCCTCAGGAGGACATCCAACAACTCTGTCAATCAGTGTCAAGCTGAATAACTGATTGCATAAGGGCCAGAGATGGGACCAATGTATTATTTACTTGCTCAATTGGTGAAGCACTTTCTCTTCAATAAGTCAACCATTTTTCCTGAAATTGTAATCATTTGTTTGTCTGTACCATGTACATCACGTTTCCCGGTTTCCACCCCTAATTCCTTCGTGGTGCCTCGTTTTTTTCTGAGTGTAATTTAACACGCTGTACAGCTCGAGAGTAGCTACTTTTTGCTTACGGTGTGTCTTCCTTTCAGAAAATGAAATGACAATAGAGAAAAAAGACTAGCTGTGTGGCAGAGGGTACATCCGGTACCTTTGAAATTTCCCCCCATTCCCTGTTCTATTCATGAATGGTGCACTGGGTGAACGACTGCTAGTAAGTTCTCATATTAATTATAATTTCTGTAGTTTCGTTATTGCTTGAAACGTACGCTTTGGTGTCCTAACACTGTTCAAGATTTCATCCAAATTAGTCAACTTTTAGGATGAACAATTTACTACAGATGTGCTATCGCCGTACAGTGGATGCAAATATGGCGGAACACGTGCACATTATCGAGGGAACCGATATTCATAAATCTCTCGAATGGTAGAGGAAGCAAACATAGACCTATGTGGACTCATATAACTTCTGCTTTAAAGGCAACTACCACAAAGCGAATATATGTAATAAGTGCATAAATTTGTAACATAAGTCAAGATTCTTTTGTTTCAGACTTCGTGCACTACATTTACTTGTGATGTACAAGGACAAGACTGTATAAGACTAATTATCGACTGCCTCTGAACTGATTGATTCGGATTAAAACTCAAGCGTTGGGACACAACTGAGGTTCGACAATCACTCATGTATTTTAATAGTTTCTTAGTAACGCGAGTGGCCTCGTTCCCGTGTTAACAATGCTTCTCATCCTGAAAATCCCTGCCTTTTAGATTCTTTCTCATTCGACATAACAAAATATCGCTGGGAGCTGAATCCAGTGAGGAGGCCGTGGGCAAATCCGCTGTCGTTTTGTTGTCGACCATTATTGTCAGACTTTCTCGAGGTGCAGGATCAAACCCGTTGATCACTAAACTACAAGCCGTATTTTTTTTTGCCCCAAAGTGCCCCAAGCAATCGTTTTAGCCCTGAAGATGGTAATACCAGAGTATTTTGGAGAACAAATTCGTGTTGCATCTATATCTTCATATCGAAAGGCACTAACAGTAGGTTCACACTTATTCTGATTTCTTAAGTGACAAAGCAGTCTTCCATGGGCTCGATTTTCCTTTCACGTAGCGCCAATTCTACTCGCCTATGATTTTCGTCGACGTTTGTTTCATGTCCATAGCTGTAAAATCACAGACCACGTGGAACAATGTTTACGAAACTAGCAGTCGGATGTAGCTGCCTCTACCGAAAGGATGTTAGTTGCTCAAGTGTTTGTAGGCTGCCTGTGGTGGAAGTACCAGGCAGTATTACCCGTCACTGCCATCACTTTGCTCGTACAAACGGAATTCTGGTTACTTTTGGACCCCGTTTCGTACATTCTTTCCCAACTCCAATCTGCTTTGCTCCAGTATGTGTCTTCGATTCGTTCAGGAAAAAATGGACATCACGTCAACATGATGCCATATTACCGACCAGCACTGTAACTCTCCTCCTCATGAACCTCGAAAACTCGATAGTGTGGCAATACATGGGAATTGCAGCATATTTTTAACTAAACTATCATAATTTAAATGATAAGCTAGCCCATGTGAAAGAGAGATAGTTTTATGTTCTTTAAAGAGACATCACGAACGCCACCTGCCTCTCAAAACTACCATCGCATCTTGTAAAGTTAAAAAAGGGAAATTATAGTTGAAGTTAGAACTAAACAGGAACTAGAAGACGTATCCTGTTTACGAGCTCTGCTTCCAAAACATGAACTTTTTGCAGCTCCGTTTTCGGCAGCTAGACGTGTTGCGGCTAAAAATGTGCGGTTTGATTCCCTTTGTCCAATAACACAGCCTCTGAAATAGCGGCTGTACCAACCACCGCTCTCTGATGCTGTAAAAACACCGAAGATATTTGTTTTCATTTGTCCACTGGCAACACTATGGAACTATCATAAACTTCTGTGTTTTTCACCAAATTCAGTCTACTGTATAAAGATTAAGTAGTCTGCAGTCCGTTCAAATCAGGTTAGTACACAATCCGCTTTATGCTACAATCAACTATTACCGTAATTCGACTCGTAGTTACTCTCGAAAATTTGGTAATGTGATACACTTCTCTTATAGGGAGTATTTACATTTCTCAGCAAGCAGTAACTATTGTATCGTGATAAATTAGAAGCGTATTCACATCTGAAAAGTGATAATTTTGCATCATTACCGACTCCATGTACGAGTAAATCCGACTCCATGTACGAGTAAATCGATCATAAAACAATCCCCTACGAAGCCAAACTAGGAAAAAGCAAACAGTTGAACATTCTTACAAAGGTAGTGTTGATTAAACATTCTGAATCTTAATTATTTTGCTGATATGCAATTATTTTTGGAGTTTCAGTTTCAGATTTTTTCTTGCAGAAAGAAACTGTCTAGCCAAAACGAGGGTGAATGGAGCTCAGCAGCTACTGCCTTTGCAGGTATTTGTGAAAACAACCACAAAATTACTTGCAGTGCGCTCAGTGGCTCTGTAGAGTTCAGCCGTTTACTAGGTCCCATAATGATATGGCGTCCATAAAAAAAATTTATACTATCTTCTGTCTCAAAAATCAACTATAACCTTACACAGCAAACTATTTTATGTGTAATTAATTAAGGAATGAAGAGAAAAAAAATAGTTTAGTGCAAGATGCATCGAATATATCGACGGTGCAGTGCTAAAGGTGTCAATTATCTGCCTGTTTATTTTGCTAATTGGGCACTAGCTCTTATCACATAATTAGAACTTTATTCATAATCTTCAGAACTATGCATAAACTCTCCACAGAGCTGTTACCGTGCAACGAAGTGAACGGTAGCCTATTTTACGTATCATAGTTATAGTAAGTACGGTTACAACATCCATCGGCGGTCGAAATCGCTACAGTTCTTCATAATCAGACATTTCCTGTAAGAAGCGCACAAATCAAAGCTATAAGCTTTAGAACAGTGGTTTAAAGGGGTATTTCAATATCGCAGAATCGTTAATTCTAAACAGTTAGAATCGGAACTGCTGTCGAAGAATCATTTTCTCATGTCTAGACGTTCGTTTCTACGCACAACAGTTTATAAGATTCTAGAATTTATTTGAAAGTAAAATATAAAGTACGATTAGCTTCGTTCTTAGTCATTCAATAGCCATGAGATAACCTGATCACTTGTTAAAGTCGACATCAATAACGTACTAGTCATATAAAAAGTAGAAGTTAGTAACTGGCTTACGTAATTTAGTTTTTAGAGTAACGCTCAAGTTGTTGAATCACTTAGTGGCGGCAGTCTTTCCCAGATGGTTGTAAACAATAAAAAATGCAGTAATTCTTCTTACAGAAATAATAAATTACATCAAACTGAGACAAGAATTTAGAAAAAAGTTTGAATGTTTTTCTTTTCCATAGCAAAGCTCAAAAGATAAGAAGCTGCAGCAGCTATGGATGTTCTTGTGTTTGTGGAGATTGGGAAGGCTGGCTTCAGACTGCAGACTGCAATTCTGGATTATTTACATGTTGACAGGTACCGTGGAAATTCCCTGAAATGTACAGACCATGTCCAAATCTGAGGAACAAAGGCACAAAACTTTTAGTTCGAGTGATCCATGGAAAATAAGGAACCTGGCGAATATATATACCCGTCCTATTCTTTCACATTACCTTTCACAAATTATTCCACAAAGTTTATTACAGAAACCTTAAAATTTGTGAAAAGTCCGTTAACTTTGCCTTCTGATGTGCAGTCTGTGGAGAGGCAGAAGGAATGTAACATCCTTCGTTGAACAAAAAATACCGACAACACTTCCTACAAAACAGTTTACCACTTGAAAACTACGTAAAAGTTCGATAAGGGCCCAATTTACAAAACATAATTTTGTTGTTCAGTACTGCTTTATTGTTACCTAGGAATGACAACATAATTTGCTGTCTATGTCATGTATGTAGCATTAATAATCAATGGTGTATCAGTAGCTTATCTGAACCTCTAGTCCACATATGTAATTTATGAAATTGATGATAATGAGGACCATGAAGGGTTGGAATACGTAGTAATTCTGTGTGTGGCAAATTTGACATCTGTTCTTTACATTGTGATTCTAGTTTCACATTGATTACAAACTTTATAACTGTCAAAAGGCACTATTGTCACTAGCCTACATATTCATGGTTGTGAGGTAATATTAATAATAAACAAAATTTTAATTAATCTTTCATAATATTAAGTAGGTATATTATTTTTTTGTAGGAAATATAGGGTGTTGATACTTCGTGAAACACAATTCAGACATATGTAACTGGTGTTCTCTATAAATTTGATTTTCATAAACATCTATTTTTCTCAGACCTTTATTTCATACTTTGGGTACTTATATGGTTCTCAGTGCCTTAGTTCAAGAATGCCTGCAAAGTAATCTATATTATTTATATTCAGCTACATTATGAACTCTATAGATACATGATTTCATTTGGTCAACGAAACAGTGACTTCTTTGAGACAAGCATTTCATATCATATGTTTGAGGTTCAATATAAAAATATTCAATGTAAAGTAATAGTCTGTATAATGATGATAATATCACCAAAGCCGAACTGTATACTGAACCTACCTGTCAGTGAAAAAAAAATTCAGATGGGCAACCCAAAGCTTGCTGCAAATGTATGTTCAAGATGTTGCCCACTTTAGTTGTAAGTAGCAAAGAATTTACATGAAGCAGTAACATGTGACATCAAAGATGAAACAGCACAAGACCTCTCCTACGTTTGGGAGAAATTTATGTACTTCTTCGTCAGCAAATCTATCCTGCAGCTTCTGTGGTGATCCTTACCTGAGACATATATGTTTCCAAGATTTTTCCATAGATAACAGATCACTCATCAATCACTGATATCTTCTATTGATATATCTTGAGGAAATATTGGCATGGATAGTAACAGAAATGACTCCTTTTAGGTAATGTTTGCTAGCATTCTAGTAAATTTGACTGACTTAGAGAGAAGTGTATAATGAAATTTGAGACTGTGATATCTGTTACTTGAAAGATAGCAGTGTGTGTAAGGTAAGAAAAACAGTAAACTGGTTGACTTGCCAGAGTCTATCAGTCAATGATTACTTGTGAATATACTTTACCAAAGATGAGGACCAGATAGCACAAAAAATGTAAATAAGTCCTGTCACTTCCTAGTGTGAATTCTGTTTTGTCTATAGTACATACAGTATGTAATAATTTTTCCTCTATCTGAATTATTTTAAAAATATTAGTGTATTACAAAAAGTAGATTATTATTTATGATACAAGCAAATAACCATTATGTGATGTTGTAGTAAGAATTAGTGATATAGATATGTGAAGCTTTTTATACTTGAGCATTCTCTCTGTTATAACATATTGAAAGCCTGGTAGATTTTGATGATGCAGAGGATATAAGGGTAATATAATGATAACTCAAAATATTATTGAAAATAAATAAAATATTTTTGAATGGTTTAAAGTGAAGAGATATAAAGTGTGGATGCAAAGAACAAAATATTTTCTGATTCTGGAAAACAATTAATTAGGAGATAGGTTGGTCCATGTCTATAAAAATGTATGAAACTAATTAGCATTTGCTACTGACTATACTGGATTTATGTGCCCTCAACCTATTGCCTTCATGTGTTCTCTCATCCACATCCTCATATTGTTAGAACCAATGATAGAACTGATAACGAAAAATCTATGACAGTGAATGTTCTACAGATAAATGCATATTCTGTCCTTTAATGTTATGTGGTTATAATAAGCAGCATAATCAATTTGTAAATTCATAGTATCTGCCTATGAAACATATATGGAACATTAGATTTTTAATGATTTTGATGTATATTTAATCTCAGAACTTAACATCTGGAGTTTATCCATTAAAATGTACCACCATTTGTGAAATACTTTTCGTAAGTGTTAATATGTATGTTTGGTGTTTAAAAATGTTATACCAAGAAGAAAATAGAGAAATAATGAATTGATATTCACCTACTATAAAATGTCATTTTGATTGATGTGTATTCTAGGTGTTGTGTATGATATTCAGTGTCAGCACATGTTATTTAATAAATAAAGTATATATATCTAATTGTACTGAATATTTCAGTTTACATTAACCTTTGGGTTCACAGTAGATGTGCAGTACTTCACTGATATGAACAATGAGCACCTTGATTGTCATATTTTAAGCATTCCAGTGTAATATTAGGAGTGCAGAAAATTACTCCAGCTAACATGTTCCTAAATTATTAAATATTTTTGAAGTGTTTGCGCATTTTCAACTCTAAAATTCTATCAGAGACTCATCTGCAAGCTGTAAGAACCTGTATGGCATCAAATAACTGATATCGCCTTACTGCATTTCACTTTGGATCTCTGAGACTTACACAGCTCTTTCTGAACCCACTATAAATGTAAAATACATTATTTTCAGCTTTTGGTTTTGTCATTTTCCTACTTAGTATCACACACAGTACTGGTAGCTGTGATACATGACAAGCGCATCTGCATGCACTCCACAAAGATCTTGAAATTCTTAAACTTATTTTACAATGTATTTATCCACAGTTGCAATATATGACCAATAATAAAAGTCACTTGAAATGAACTCTAACAATAACAAAGCATACAAAAACGTTTCATATGTTTAATTTGCTTCTTTGTTCAGAATAGTTTCTTTATATTTGGCTGCAATCTGATAGCAAATTGATACATTCAAAAGAAAAAGTTTTTCATTGGTCATCACATCTCCAAAACATGGGTTATATCATTATTAGAAAACTCCACAAGCTATGAAAGTTTTTCCCTGATGATGCCACAGTACTTTTTCAGGTAATTTTGCTAATTAATTTGTCATTTTATTACTTGTCACATTACCATATCTTCTCTGATGTTGTCAAAATAGTGTAGTATTGACATTCCAATAGGTAACCTTCCTTGATGATGTTCTGTGCATACTTGATAGATTTTCCAGTTTTCTGCAGTTTGAAGTACATGTCCAATGTGGTGAAGTCCCCTAGTTCTACTTTGAGATATGATGTCTGATTCTCCAGACAGATTGCATACTTCTTTGTTTGGTAATATCTTGCGATCTGCTGTGCTATTTACCTTTAATCCCTCGAGATATATTCTTGAAAATTTTCATTTCTAAATCTTTAATTTTGCTTCTTATGATTTTGTTAGTGACCATGTCTCACAGTCATATTCAGAATATATATGACAAGAGTTTTGTATATCTCAGTCTTTGAACTTCTTGAAATACGTTTGCTTTTTTAACCATAATGAAAATAAATCTCTTGACTTTTTATGTTCTGATGTTTATTTCTTCTTTGATATTGATGTCTGTAATCAACAAAGAAAGCATAATTAACAATAACATTAATTATAAACAGGCCTCTATTTATACTGTACAAAAATACCTGTTATTTTTGGACAAATTACACTATAGATATCTAATTATTAGGCAAGAAATAACAGATAAACAACAGTTAGACCTATTTAACATAGCTAGTTCACATCTATTTATACAGCTCTGAAGTGTATTTTTTGCATTGTTGCCAATTCTCAGTCATGCTGCTCACAACATGGGTCTTGTCCTTGTGTGATGACATAGTCCTGCCCATTCTGGCTGTTACTGCTCGGTGCAAATTTCCACTAGCTAGCCCATCTCCCAGTCCTTTAGTGCATGTCGCCACACTATCCTCACTGGGTAGTAACAGTACACTGCCTCCTCCAGGAGGACCCCTCAGATCTTGCTCAGTACCAGTTCTCCACTGTAACTACTTCCACCCTTGATCCATGAAATGAATCCACACCCCTAAAACTACACTACAATGGCAATTTTAAATCCTATACATTTATAACATTAAATTTTATTGTTGTTCCCCATTTCCATAAGCTCTACAACTTCTTTCTCCAAATTTACTTGCGCTATAATATTCCTCATATACTTACTATGGGTACTGTCACCTAAGAATCCCTCCTTGTGTTTCTTAATCTTAAAACATCTTTCAAAGAACACTTGACCTACTTATTATCTAAAATACTAGAAAACATTTCGCTGGTAGGCCTCTTGCCATGCTTGTGCACAAATAACTTTTAACTCTGCATTCCACACTTCTAAACCAATAATGGCACTCTTTCTTTCTTAATAAATTATCCTCAACATATCAAGTTTTACAAAACATATCCTGGCATCATTAAATTCTTGCACTTGGCGTTTCTCCTATCTATCCAGTGGTTTTTATCCCTTGCCTTGTGTAACAAATCCAACTCGTGAAAGCCATACACTGGCAATTGCTTTCTGCCACTGAAGGTTAACTTTAGCATGATGTTCAGTCAGAATGTTTATTGCCACGTTCATGTTGCACCCTTCGCCCACTTCAACCCTTTGCATATGTCAGACTTTGTCTGTGCTGTAATAGCTCACAGCACATGTCGGTTGCTTGCCCTGCAAGGCTGTGACCCACTATTTGCACTCATACTACATTCTAAACCTCTGGCATACACTTTTTAACAGATTCAGCGTTCTTGATCACCTACTTTATGAATTCATCTCCTCTTCCTTTTCTTCCATTCACACTGCTTCCAAGGAGCTATATGTGCCTGTACCATTTCTGCCACCAGAACTAAAACACGTTATCGATAACTTCATGTGCATTCCCCATAGCACCTAAAACAAAAACACTGTCTACACTACCACTCTACACTGGCAGATGCACTTCCCAGTGCTCCTGGCCCGGACTGTCCAGCCTCAACACAACATCAGTTATCATTCATTGGGGCAGATACCACGGCACTTGAATAAACCATATTGCTATCACCACTAGTGACTCTATTGTTACAGCCCACACCATACTCATTCCTTCTTTCTTGGACTCCACAACTGTACTTTACATAGGGTCTGGTACATCTACATTACTCACCTTAACCTCAACAATGACATTGTTCTGCACATCACCTGAAGTATCAGGAATTTTTATTACTACACCCACTACACGTTTTTCCATCCTGTCAATCAAATGATTGTCCATCCTCCTATGATGTTCTGCCCTACTCTTCACAGGATCGACAGGTTTAACGACATTAACGACAGTCGGTCGATCTGCAGGAACAGAGAAACTATCCACAAGCATGTTCCTCTCTCTTTCAGCTTCCTCCTTCTTCCTTCTTTCAGCTTCATCTTTTTCCACTTTTTTCATTCTCCGCAAAATCAACATATTCCTCACACCCTGAGGCCAATTGTAGGTCAGCTAGTTATCGTACCCTCTCCGCAACTTCTCTTTATACACTGGAGATTTGCAGTAAACTATTTCTTACTCGTCTCCATCAAGAGCTCCTAATCTCTTCACCAAATTTGTATTGTCCTCTCACACCTTATATATTTCGTCTCTTAATGTTTCCAATACCTTCTCTGTAGCAACGCCTTCCAGAATCGAAAACCCTGCTTCCTGTGGTACTGACCACAAGATGATTACCGCTCATCAATTACGCTAACGTAAACAAACAGAAACACCCGATCATGGCACTATGCCAACACTTCTCTTTACTTTACATGCTTAAATACCGAACCATGCTTGGTATAGTATATACCAGCACATGGCCAGAAAAGTTGATGTGTACGTAATTAAAAATGCTATTTCATGGCTTTATGCTCGTCGCTCAGTGACCGATGTCGAGGCATACCTCTTCCAACTACGCTGCAACCATCATGTAACAAGCAATGTCACGAAGGGAGAGGTGAAAACCCATGGACCATCATAGGATGGCACTATGAGAAGAGCTCATGACCAGATAATTACACGTGAAAGTAAGGAACAAATGTGGATCTGGTGTTGACAAGTGTAACATAAGCTTGGATCCCCTCCGAGACCAGACGAAAATAGAGAAACACTGACAGCTATAAACACGGACCTTCTTTCTCGATGGCTCTGCAGTGTCCCATGAAAGATTCTCATATGTACCAACATAAGCGCATTTGGCGTGGGGAAAGACTACTTAAAACCTTTAACTTTCGGAAGGGATATCTATTAATTACGTAAGTTCTTACTTTTTTAATACGTCCCTCCCTCTACCGTTGGTGAGTCTTGATGAGATGTCGTTGGATCCCACCCTCCCTCTTATGTAAGGATCATCCTATAATTTTTAAATAATTAAATTTATTTGATACACCCATGTTCTTTGTTCACACCACTAAAAATACTTATTATGTTGCTCGGAATTAATTTTATAAAACAAAATATTACCATTATAATAAGGAGATTCTCTCAGTATTCTGTGTCATTTGGCCGACTCTGAAGACAATTAATTTAATGAAGCTCATAATATTGCATCTTGTACGTAGTTATCATTTGAAACTCTAATTTCACTGCAAATATGTACTAATAAGATTTAGAAAGTGCGTTTAACAGCATTTTTAACGCGTGATTTAAAACGCCATTTTAAACATGCGAACTCTAAGTAGTATTCGGATGGACAGACAGAGGGACAAAAAGGCTCCATGACAATAGCTTTAATTGTTTTGACGAATTCCTGAAAAACTGACCTTTTAATAATATTTACATACATTAAATGCGACTGAATCTTTACTTACTTTGCAGATGAAAGACAACATAGCCTGTATGTTCCTTTGAACTGTATGATTACATAGGTTTTTGATCTCTTGATTTACACAAACACTAAGAGAATTCCTGTCGGTGAAATTCAGCTTGGCCTGTTTCTGCAGATGATTAACTTTTTGCAGGGTCGTTTCTTCCAACTTGTGAGCATGCTGTTTAGCTAACGCTTTGCAAAATCTTTGAGAAAAATTCATTTTAAACACAATAAAATCGGTTTTATATGCACGCATTGCACAATATCACGACTACTTCTCTGACTGACTTGTAGTGATTTCGACTGGCGTGTCAGGGAACTACTCGAATGACATCAGGCAGTTGCTCCAAATAGGGGAATCCCGGGTGTGCACACTGTAAAGCACTCATTTTAGAGAGATCATAAAAGTTGATGAGCACTATAGTATTATTTATGCTTGGGATTAATTTTATAAAACAAAATGTTTTATGTTGTAATAATAATATATATTCTCTGGATTAAATAGTCGAAGCGAGAGATTTCCATTTACCCTGTCGCCTCCACTTAAATGAGATTTGGTGAGATTTTGCCACACTCCTCCCCTTCCATTTTGATACCACATAATTAGCGGACGACCCTCTGCCATTTGTTAGCCTTTACATCATATATCCAAATTTGGATAATTCCTTCAGTACGATCAGACGAATTTCTGGAGAAATAATTGGACGCAAATAAAAGTGTAGCATGTAGCCCTGGTGAAAGGAGCCAGTTTTATAGGTCCCGTTTGTGGCGTGTCTGGACTTAAAGCCTATCCTATCACCACAGAAACACCAAATTTCCTTAGGGATCCTAGAGTTTATGCATTGGACAGTCATGGGTACAATATTACGCAGAGCTCCTGGAAAAGCAGAGTGAGCGGCTGACGCCGACGCCCACGAGATGAGGTAGGACGTTTTAACCAGGGCCACGCCTTCTCTCGTAATTAGATCGGATTGCTGATCAGCTTCCACTAAGAGTAAATTTGCTCTGGGATAACATACGTTCCCAGAGCTGCGCCTGTGCGCCGAACAGAAACACTCCGACAGCTCCCGCCGCTGAGAAAGGGAGGAGGGCAGCTATGACAGCTCATTTCCCGTTAAAATTAGGCGATACAAGGTTGGCGAAACGCTATCTCTGGTAAATCCCATGCCCCCATGCGAAACATTACACAGTAGTGACATGGTAGCAGGACAGTACCCAAACTGGGTGCAGAAGCCCCGTCGTGATATACTGTAGTATCTCAAAGGCTATCTTTATTTGACATTTCTTAGTTTTCGTCATCTTCGTGGAGTTTTGGAAGTATTAAAAATCTCTCTTAGGTTTGGCGTCTAATGGAACACCGTCAACTACATCAAGATTCCATTATTGCAACACCTGGTAAACTAGGTATCTCAAATGTATTTTTAAATGCTAATGATAAAATCGTAATTGCTGCAGATTCAGCTCAAGAACAGTATAATAAGAGAAATCAGTGTACTGTTGAGAATCAGTAATTCTTTCGCAGTTAGGGGGCTCACCCTCTATCACAGTAAAACTCAACATATTCAGTTTCTCACCCACAATTTTAATCCCTTGCAATGATGGCATAATAAGTAATACGGAGGAATCCAGTTTCAGGGATTCAGAATAGATGGGAGGCACTCCTGGATGATACATACTTGATCGAAGGCACCTGCAAGATCAAAACGTGGCCAAATTTTAGTCCTTCTTAAGTAGTTAACGCTGATTTACTTTGCTTATCATCATACCGTGACGTCATGTAGGGTAATATTTTGGGGCACAGCAACTAAAATCCACAGGAAGTAATAATCACAGATGTAAGCAAGTCCAAAGAACAACTCTATTTCCAAAACTTTCCCTCGCGAAAAAATTTAAAATTAATTGCCACATGTCACGTAGACAACTGTTTAACGATTTTATTCGTAGCTATTATTTTCTCAGCAACTGTAGTATGGTATATGTTTCAGAATAAAATTCAGTCATAAGTTTCTAAGTTATGTTGCTTTTGCTTTACCAATTTCGATATATTAATCTGACATCTTCAGAAGCCTCCAGAATTTGAAATAATATAAATCATGACTTGACCATATATTTATATATACCATTTCTTATAAAATGATGATAATTAACCCATTCCTTTTAGCTTGTGGGGAACAATGTGAAATGTGCTTCTACAGGGTGCGTCAAAAAAATGCATACACACTTTGAAGCGTCATAGAAAATTTATTTCCCGTTCTACAATGTTAAATTTCTGGAAATGGAAAGCTGAAAGTCCAATTGGAAAAATAAATGTACTTTGCAAATGTGATTAATGTTCAAACTAGTGGCCTTCAGCATCAATGCATTTCTGAGTACGAGTCACCACTGATTCCGTACATCGTACCAAAGTGTCCAATGAGATGTCTACACACACCACCTGAATCTCATTCCAAAATGTGTCCAGGTTACGTGGTTTACGTTTGTACACCTCATCTTTTACTGTGCCCCATAAGAAGATATCCAGAGGCGTGAGGTCTGGAGAGTGTGCAGGAAACTCGATTGGTCCCCTGCGTCCTATCCACTCGCCTGGCACATTGTGATCCAGGTATGCTCTAGGTACGTTTCTCCAGTAACAGTACCTTCGAAGCGGAAAGGCCCAATGAGTCCCCTTGTAGACAAACAACACCACTCATTTACACCAGGCAAATTCACAGCCTTTTCAGCTGTAATGTAAAGATTATCTTCAGCCCAATACACATAATTGTGCCTATTGACAGTTCCATTGAGTTTGAATTGGGCTTCATCTGACCAAATTATGCTACCCATAAATCCCGGTTCACGTTTCACCATCTCCTGAACCCATTCACAAAATTTTAACCTTCGATCTGGATCGTCATCACTTAGCTGTTGCACCAGCCTTGGAATGTATACACGAAACTTGCCTTTCTTCAGTATGCGTAGAACACTACTAGCACTTACATTACTCTCACGTGCCACTTGCCTTGAAGATTTTTGAGGCGAACGCTGAAACAGTTCCAAAACCGCAATTGTGGAATCATCACTTGTAGCTGTACGAGGTCGTCCTGGTCGACCTTTATGCACATCAATCACTGTTACATGAATTTCGAATTTGTCTTGTAGACGTGTAATTGTTAGCCTTGAAGGTGGTTCTGTACCATACTCACTTCTCCACTGTCTTCGAACCGCAGCTGCATTCTCACACTTCCAGTACCGCTTAATTATCTGCTTCCGCAATTCAAAGATGAAACGCACGTCCACCATGTTGCAGTTACTTCCTTGTCACTGCTGCCACCTGTTGAAGAAAAATAACATTACTTTCTCACAGATGGTTAACCTTGTAGAACGGGAAACAAATTGTCTATGACAGTTCAAAGTGTGTATACATTTTTTTGACGCACCCTGTATATAAGTTTCTTGCTGCTTGCACAATAACTTGACAGTATAAGTGAATGTAATGCAGTTACTGTAAATTATCAAACTGTGCTTATAATTATAACATACAAAATGTACATTTTGTATTCTAGTATACAGAGCATCAGACATGGTTAATGGATGACCATGATGAAGAAGTTGATTATCACTTACATCACAGACTTATTTAAGTGGAGATATGTAAAGTGAACGAGTTGGCCAGGGAAGCAATGGTACCTGACGTTCTTCAAAGAAGATTTTCGTTTCCTGACATAAGGAAGGGCGAATTGTCCCATTTAAATATATTTGCAATTAGCACAAAAAAGTATGAAATAAATGTTTCATCAACAACCCTGAAGTAGTGGTTACTGATCAAATTGTTCTCAGTATGTAGGAGTCGAAGTCACATGTTGTCTCAAATGGTTCCACAAACACTTACCGCTCGTCCACTATGCTATTCAACAATTCAGCCACCTTGAGCAGTGCAGCAAGGCCGGTGTCAGCACACATTGCAGGTTGCCTGCTTCAAGGGCAATATACATTCAGTGGCAAACCTATTGTTCTCAGCTTATGACCCTCTGGGGATAATCCATCCTTAGCCCATTGTTCAGTTAAGTGATTTTCCATGTCTCCCTCAACCCTCCCCTTCCCTCCTCCTCCTCCTACCAGCCCCTCTGGAAACCTCCAATCCTCCCCCTCCACAATAAAGTACTCTTTGATATCAGATTAATTGACTAATTAATTAAATCGATCAATTAATTAACCCCTCCCCTATGATAAATTCCCAGCCTTCTCCCACCCTTCCCCCACTTGGATATTGGCGGGAGAAAGATTCAGTTGGTTTGGTATTTGGCAGGAAATCGATTACAGAGTATGGAATATTGTTTAAACTTTTTCTGGTACACAAGTCAATGTGTGGAATATTGTTTATTTAAACAATTTACGGGTTACAAGGCAATGTTTAGAATATAGTTTAAATTTTTATTTAAAGAATTTGTCAGGAAATTGACTGTACTGTATGTAATACTGTTTATTTAACATTTTGTGGGCAACAGGGCAGTATGGAATATTTGAATATTTGCGTCGCTTTTTTTATTCTGATCACACAAGGAATACCGTCATGAGACACTCATTACAGGTAATTACACTGTTAAATATCTTTAGAAAACGAAGCACATGCAGTCCGCCATCAGCTGGTCCACACACAGCGCTGGCTCGTGTCAACGCAGTAGCCGCCAGCCGGCGACGCACGCTGGTGTTCAGGAGACCACATTATGTCTGCTCGGGGTCTCATGATCGCTGTCATGTCAGCTACTGCACAGCCAACAACCTTGTGCGGCACACGGATCGGACGTCGCAGTAATCGCCGAAAAAAAGCGTCAGGTGGCGGCATCCCTTTTACATTTGATAGCCGAGAAATTCCTGTCAAAACACCTGCTCTGTCTCTCTCTCTCTCTCTCTCTCTCTCTCAAGCGGTTATATGCTATCATGTGCCATTGCCGGGCCTGCAAGCACCATCGGGCATGGTCGTATCAAACAGTGAACAAAGCAGTATTTACTGGTAAACCCCACCAGCTGTAGATGCCTTGGAAATATTCCCTCAAACTATCAGACTGATTCCAGAAACAGATTTTCACCCAGCAGCGGAATGTGCGGTGGTATGAAACTTCCTGGCAGATTAAAAGAGCGTGCCGGACCGAGACTCGAACTCGGGACCTTTGCCTTTCGTGGGAAAGTGCTCTACCATCTGAGCTATCCAAGCACGACTCACGCTCCGTCCTCACAGCTGCACTTGTGCCAGTACCTCGTCTCCTACCTTGCAAACTTTACAGAAGCTCTCCTGCGAACCATGCAGAACTAGCACTCCTGAAAGAAAGGATATTGGTAAAGCACTTGTCCGCGAAGGGCAAAGGTCCCGAGTTCGAGGCTCGGTCCGGCACACAGTTTTAATCTTCCAGGAAGTTTCATACCAGCGCACATTCCATAGTGAAAATCTCATTCTGGAAACATCCCGCAGGCTGTGGCTAAGCCATGTCTCCGCAATATCCTTTCTTTCAGGAGTGTTAGTTTTGGATGGTTCGCAGGAGAGCTTCTGTAAAGTTTGGAAGGTAGGACACGAGGTACTGGCACAAGTGAAGCTGTGAGGAGGGGGCGTTAGTCGTGCTTGGGTAGCTCGGATGGTAGAGCTCTTGCCCGCGAAAGGCAAAGGTCCCAAGTTCGAGTCTCGGTCCGGCACACAGTTTTAATCTGCTAGGAAGATTCATATCAGACTGACTGACTAATTCACTAAATGGACACTCTTTGCGTGGGACAGGTTTTCCTTGTTCCCTATTAGTAAATACTACGATTGAAATATCTGGCGGGATTCGATACTGTAGTCACCCGGTTTCCAGACCCTACTGGCTTTTTTTGCCTTGCTTTTTATCGGTGGATACTAGCACAGTCATGTCATTTGGAAGGCAGTCAGTCACGTTGGAGATAAAATTTCAGATTTCAGTTCAGTTGCATGTTACGTCCTTAAACAAATTGCAGGAAGGGCTGGACAGATGCGTGCTCTCAATACAACTATCGGAAAAAATAAATTGATCAATCGGAAATCTGATGTTGTGGTTGGGTGCCAGAGAATTCCTAAACTGGTTCTCTCCATTACATTTCGAAGGAGGAGGGAAGGTCTACAATGTGATGGGACAGTAACAACAACAATAAATAACTCTGCAGGATAGGGTCCACTGTGGTGTATTGAGAAGCACTAGACATGACACACTTAAACCATGATCCATTCCTTAGTAGTAGTAGTTGTCGTGGGTAGAGGCCAGAGATCACTATCAGTCGGGAATTTGACGTCTTGATTGGTCTTTTAAAGCCATATAGAATTCCTAAATTGGTTCTCTCGACTACATTCGGAGGAGGCCTGCTGCGTGACAGGATAGAGACATCAGCAAATATCACTGCAATACAAAATCCACTGCAAAGTATTGAGAAGCACTAAACACGACACACATAAACCACTATCCAGTACGTAGCAGTAGTTATCATGACTAAATATCACAGATCGCCGAAACACTCGCAAGTCCTATGTGCTCATTTCCTGATGTCCACATATAGTGTGCCCAAGCTCAGAGGTCAGTGATAACTACCCCCGCGGCCACAGCCGTGGATGTGCATGTATGCCAGACTGCACCACCCCAGTTATGGAGGGCATCCGGGGATGATTGGACTGGCAGGAATTCGGATGACATCAGAACTAACAGCTCGAACACGTGTCAGTGTCCATTACTTCCGGTCGTGACCACCCCTGGCGCCAACCGCGATGCCGTCCGCTGTGGCTGAGCTGTTCTAGGCGCTTCAGCCTAGAACCGCGCGACCGCTACGGTCGCAGGTTCGAATTCTGCCTCGGGCATGGATGTGTGTGATGTCCTTAGGTTAGTTAGGTTTTAGTAGTTCTAAGTTCTAGGAGACTGATGACTTCAGATGTCCCATAGTGCTCAGAGTCATTTGAACCATTTTGAACCAAACGCGATGTACCGCAAAAGCACAGCTGCAGCTTGGATGTATACAGTAGTCCTAACCAATTCCACCCTGAGATAGCCCCCCCCCCCACCCACCCCAAGGTTAAAAAATCCACTTTACCCAGTCCGAGACAGCAATGTTGTTAACCATGCACCTGGAATTTCTCTCAAGAAATGTAGATTTCCCCCTTTTATACAAGTTATTTTCGATACCAGAAGAAACTGGGTCATACACATGTTTTCACATCCCTAAAGTATCGTTATTTTTGCGAAAACGCTGTAACAGTGTGACATAGGCTACATCTTCTATAAAAAAAAAAGGTATTTTATCATCAGGTAGAAAAAAAATCTGTTCTAATCAGCTTAATATCAGTTACATGCCCAACAGACGATTAGAATATTAAACTCATTTTAGGTTCATGATAGTGTTCTAAGATCTACCTTTGTCACAGAATACCTACTCGCTTTCGAACTCCTGTAAAGTAACCAAATAAATCGCCACATACGAAGACTCTTTGAGGTAACAGCGCAGAGAAGTTGTAAATATCAGATTTATTACTATGTATCACTTTATAAATTCGGTAACACATCTGATTTAATTACCATGGTCGTCTCTCCCTGTGTAGGTGGGAGATTGAAATTTCTTTAAAAGATATCGCCGCAAAAAAAAAACAAACAAACAAACAAACAAACAAACAAACGTGATTACCACTCCAAATCAAGACTCATATCCGTAGTACACTAGCTATCGCATCCACCTGCCAGACGGCATCTCATTTCTATTTAACTTTTAGGCTAATTAATTAAAGTGCTCATGAGAGTCATTTTGCGTGGCGCGTATTTTTGATTTTTCAGTTGTCGTATTACACCCACCAGGTAGCTAAAATGGGAATCCCTGCAAGGAAGATGATTGATACCATATTTCGTTATTTGTCGTTTCATGAATTACACTTTATTGCTTAAGAACAATATTATGAATACAATTTTAAAAACCTAGTAAAAACAACAACGCTCACAATAATTTAAAGAACTTATTAAAACGATAACAAAGCTACAATAATTTAAAGAACTTAAACAGGCTGAATCCATTAATAACTCACTTTAACAATTCATATAATTAAGAACTAGGGCTTGAAACCAGAATGTACAGTCCTCAAATACAAGTAAGTCACGCCAACAAAGCGTGGCTGTACGTGGGTTAAAAAATCTGAGTTTTATACAAATTCATTACAAACGACTGCTATTAAATGTACTAACAATTCCCAAGCATGGATAACACTTTAAATAAGTGGATAACGCCTAACCAATATATAGGATAACAAGCCACGCTACTGATTGTGGCTGTTGGAGAGCCCTTACAGTCTTAACAAAATCCTTTAAGCAACAAAATACACAATCTCCCAAAATACAAGCAAAATTGGGAAGGCACACAAGTTAAATGAGACTCTCAGCTGGTAGACACCAGTAGAAACATTGAAACTGAAGCTTAAAGAAATATATAATTACCCAAAATGCAAAATCAGCTGGGAGGTCATGAAATTTGAATGTGACTTCCAGCTGGTACACACAAGCAGAAACATTAACAATGAGCGTTACATAAAATCAATATACAAATAAGCTGGCAAATACAGCAGGTGGCTATCACAGCGAACAGGGGCGAACAGGGAACAAGCACGCAAGTTTCACAATGAGAGAAGTTAGCTAATTATTGTGGGTAAAAGAAAAACCTCAACAGTTCATATTCATAAGTGAAAGGTTTTAAAACGTAATGCGCTCCAAAAGCAACAACAAGGGTGCAACATTAAATGAGTAGTTAAAGAGCAGGTATAGTGAGGCACTACGGGTTTGAAGAACGCGCTTCAAACCTCACGAGCTTACTGAAGTCACCAAATAGGGTAGATTAATAGTTCTCGATTAATTGACGACACTCCACCTTCGCATTTATCAAACAGTCAACTTTACTTACCTTGAACCAACACGATGCGGGTGGTAGAGGCACCAGATTGGTGTCGAAACTAGTCATGCGACGACGGAAGAGTTACTGCAGCAGAAAGAAAATGCGTCTCTGTTCTGGGCCTAGGGAACAGGAACACATCGTCCACTACGAAGGCTATCCTCGCAGCACAAATCAGAAAGGAACAGTAATCTGCCCAAATAAGGCTACAGGCGAGTATGCCTGAGATGTACGGAATTTTAACTTATTGCAGAAGCAACTACACATATAAGTTGCAAGTTGAACACTACTTGAAATTGCTTCTAAATTACATGACGAAATATTAGCGCCTGCTAATGCAATGACTAGAACTTTCTCATCTACAAAGTGCGCTTTGTCTCAAATATGAATTATGTTACAAATTTAACTTGATCAAGTCAATTTATAACAGAGAATACTTGTACACTTGCATGGAATTTGTCCTGGAACAACAAATTACCAACAGTTACATTAACCGATGATCATACACTGAGGTTATAGTCCAACACGGGAAAAACCGTAAGAGAGGGACGATCCTGTTGCAGCATGAATATGTTAACACCAAGAAGTTGACCTTTTAATTCATATACAAGCTTCCCCCCCCCCCCTTCCCCCAATGATGCCAGCTGTTGGGCCAACCAGACACTCGCGTACAACATGCTCATGCGTGCCACAACGTAAATGCCTGTGCATGAGTGAATCAAACTTGAGAAAGGGTTTGTCACCCCTGGAAACTGAAGACATCGGTGCCGAACCTACACCTACCCTATGCTGCTCATCAGCAAAAGTGAGGGTCTCAACAGAATCTACTAGTTCTTGCAATTCATCAAATTTGGTGGGACAGCAAGCAAACATAAAACATGGCTCATGCCGTCTAAGATGTTAAATATGCTTTCAGACTCGGTAACAGACACATCACATATGGCAGTGCATATTCACTCTATGTATTGACTGGACCTGCCAATAATACTTCCACTCAAGTTCATTGTGCATATGCACTGACAACTTTCTGCCTATAATAAGAGCACTAAGCTACCCTATAGAATCCTGACGTCTCAGTGTTTCCAAATCAAAGTACCAAATGTCCCTCGAGCTAAAGGATTAAGCAAGGACTGGATCATGTGTAGCGATATGCGTAATGTAACCGCATGAGACTCAAACCACACAAGCAGCCACAAGATATCCTGTCAAGAGATAATTCTGACATACTGTTCAGGAGGCATATAATAGGATCGGGTAGTTTAACAAAGTGATCAGAGGGAAAAATACCTAGATTTCAGGCCTTGCAGGGCTTGTCATCAGAGAGTTGATTACAGCTTAAAATTTCCTGCCCTGAGCCTACATCCTCTCTCTCTAAATTAAGGGGTGCCGACCTAACCTGCAAGTCCCTTGCCTGATCACTCAACTACTTAACCATCAGTCTCTCATGACCGTGAAGCTCAGCACAGCTCAATTATAAAAGCAAGTCCCTAAATGTGCCAGATGTGTTTGAATCCTACCAACGTGCCTTGTTGTGTAATAGCAATCCTTCAGAAAGGAGAGATATTACTGTACCTCATTCAGTGCAGCTGAAACGATATAAAGAGAGGCACGGGATTTCAATTCATATCGTAATAACTTCTTATTCAGATGCGAAATTCCAGGACACCACCTAGAATCCATGATAAGCAATGGCACCCTGAAAACAATGACCACGTGTAAGTACAATACCTTGAAAAAGAGGAACATATTACAATACTTACAAGAAGTAGCAAATGACGTCAAAGGGTAGACAACTCTAACCCCCCTGGGTAAACAGAACGTAACTACACTCTGTGTAAGCCAACTCATACATCTCAGCATGAGTTGGGATGATTTTAAGGAAAAACATGTAGAAGGTGGATCCACATAATTCGTCATTTGTTGTTTTATGGAATACAGTTTATTGCCTAATAACAGTAATATAATTACGATTTTAAAAATCTTGTTAAAAGAATAACAACGCTCTCAATACTTTAAAGAACTTGAAGGGGCTCAATTCATTAAAACAAACTTTAACAATTTATGTCATTAAGAACAAAACTTGAAACCAGGAATATACAGTCCCCAAATACAAGTAAGAAGTCACACAAACTTGGTGTGGCTGCAAGCGCGTTCAACAATCTCAGTTTTATAAAAAATGAATTACAAATGACTATCACTAAATGTGCTAAAAATTTCCAAGCATGGATAACATTTTAAACAAATAGATAACGCCCATCCAATATATAGAAAGGATAAAAAGTCATGCAACTGATTGTGACTGTTGGAGAGCCCTTAACAATGCATCAGCCTTAATAAAATCCCTTAGGCAATAAAATACACAATGCCCCCAGAATACAAGCAAAGCTGGGAAGCCATACAGTTTAAATGTGATTCCCAACTGGTGTACACCAGCAGGAACATTGAGAATGAAGCTTAAATAAATATATAATTGACCAAAATGCAGTGTAGGCTGGGAGGACATGCAATTTGAATGTGGCTTCTAGCTAGAACACACCAGCAGAAACATTGAGAATGAAGCTTAAATAAATATATAATTGCCCAAAATGCAAGATAATCTTGGAGGTCATGAAATTTGAATCTGACTTCCAGCTGGTACACACAAGCAGAAACACTGACAATGACCCTTAAACAAACACAAAATCCTCCAAATACAAATAACTGGCAAATTACCACAATAGAGATGCAGCAGAATGTTGTTAAAAAACTATACAGAATATGTTATGTAAGGTAGTCAGGGGCAGTGGCAAGGGGAGGGGGGAGCTATGGGGGCTATAGACCCCCCCCCCCCCAGAGGAGTATCATATTACACTGGATAAAATGACTTCAGAAATCAGTGAATATATTACTTCAACAGATTCAATTATTTTTTTGTAATTATGTAGTAATATAGGTTGCAATGTATTTCAAACACATTTTAACAAAAGACTAGGAGCGGCAAATAGCTTACTATCCAAACCAATAAATATCATTTAACCTAAAATGGGCGTCTTATTGTTCATTAATATACAATGGTGTCTATAAATGTACGAGTACCACTTACAATAATCAAGAAAGCTAAATATGCCGGGTATGCATACCAACACTTAAACTGATGACCCCAGACAAAAACTTCGAAACCGCCGGACATCTGGGTCAAAACGTATTATTTTCCCAGGACACTCATTCTGCAGACACGTTTTTACCCTGGACTCCAAAACAGTGACGAAAAAACTACTTTAAGCAACACCAAATTTTACCAGTTCGTCGGTGGAGGGCCCCCAACTCTCCTTTTGCTAAGCGATATTCCATTCCCCCAAACCCCCCAGCCTCCGCCATTAGCCCCCCCCCCCTTCCCCCGCTCCTTGAGCGGCTTCTAGAATCGCCCATGAAGGTACTTGTTAGTACACACCGCATACTAGTGATTGGTGAAGAGTACAGAGAAGCACATTGCAAGAAGTGATTGTTACGGTTGAAAACACCTAAACAGTCTTGCGTAGAGTCAAACAAGCGATCTACTCCGAAGCTGTATACGAGTATTTCAATAACGTCAACTGATAACGCAACGCTCTTTAGACACTGTATGAAGATTTATAAGACATTTGCCGATAGCTTTGCTGCCACACCTGGGCTTGTGATCCGATATATATAAATTTATTACTCTACATTTGGCAGGCATCCACGTTAAACATTCTAGTCCAACCGCGTTACCGCTGTCGACGAAAAATGACTGTATCCCTGGTTCCCGGCGCTTCCATGTCTACTTTTGCTCCTATTCCTCTTGCTCGTTCCCATGTCCAAGAATCCTCCTGCACCAAGCAGAAGACATGCCGGTACTTTCTCATTCTCCCTCAATTTCCCTCGCATTTTGGCGTATTTTCCCTCAATTTATATGGTTTTTCCGTCATTTTTCGTAATTTTGTCGATTTTCTGTCACTTTTTCCCATGCGATCATGACATCACTTTTCACCATGCACAAAATTGCTTGTAAATGTAGTACGGTTGTCAACACATAGCGCAAATGCATTATTTTTCTGGTCGGGTGGTATAGTATAGCACGATACTCGCATGATGCATCCAACCTCCAAGCACATATTCTACAGTTGCAGTGCGTTTTCTGTGGTTTCTGTAAGTCTGTGCCCGTGCGTGCGTCGCGGATGTCTCCAGTGACCAGTCTTCACGCTGAGGGAGAGGGGGGGGGGGGGGGGGGGGGGGGGGGGGGGGGGGGTGGGGGGGGGGGGGGGGGGGGGGGAACCACAAACTCCTTTTAAGCGATATGACTTATGACTGAAGAAAGTATTCGTCATACATTTTTGGTTTCAGGAGGAGCACTCAAGAATGAATCTGTAGTTAGCGCAAAGGTTTGCGCAGTTACGTTGACTGTGGAAACTCGGCTACAGTTAGAACTTATGCGCCTACTGTGTGACGTTTGAGTGATTAGTTTCATAGCAAAATCAGTCTCGGGGACTTCTGTTTCCTCAATGTAAATTTTAACGACTTTACAAGTCTGAAGCTACGATTACGCCGATGTTTAGATCTACGTGTACATGCTGCTATTTTTCACAATGAGGAGAACCAAATCCACCCACAGAAGCTTATTGACAGACTTCAACTTAAGAGCTTTTCTTCGTATTAGCATTAATCGAAAAGTGGTCCCAGACATTGGTCCTTTAGTGAAAAGCATAAGTAATACTCATTGGCATTCTGTGTTTTTATGTTTAACGTTTAAATAAAAAAGTAACGAAATATAAGTTTGTCAGTTTAAATTTCGTCCTAAAACGGCAGTCATCGTAAGGCTGCAACAGTCGCAAGAAATTCCATTTTTCTTATTTAGCTGCCCCTCGTTCCTTGCAATATCACACTATTAAAGTACATATAGAATGTCATTGTCAGTTCTCATTATGTTGAATTTCATTGTCAGTTCTCATTAATACAACAGTTTTAAAAATAAATTGGCCACTAAACGCGTTAATGAGCCACTCTGAAGCTATTCGTGGTTGCTTACTGCAGAGGTGTGAGCGCGAGCCAGCGCACGAGCAGCCTATAAGTGCGCACTTACTAGCGCTCAAATGGTTCAAAATGGCTCTGAGCACCGTGGGACTTAACATCTGAGGTTATCAGTCTCGTAGAACTTAGAACTACTTAAACCTAACTAACCTAAGGACATCACACACATCCATGCCCGAGGCAGGATTCGAACCTGCGACCGTAGCAGTCGCACGGCTCCAGACTAAAGAGCCTAGAACCGCTCGGGTACCACGGCCGACCGCACTTATTAGTACACCTGTACCCGTGATAAGCCAGTTACCTCGGCAAACGCCGTAGGCTCTGTGCAGGTGTAACGCCGTTTAGGTGTTCCAACCCCGTCGACGACAACACAGGGTACAGCTGCAATTATTATTGGTAAATATACGCAGCACTGGGGTACTTTGATCAGCCTTGTGTTTTCCTGTTAGCGCCTTGCTCCATCGTGCTAGAGCAATAGAGATCGCAACATTTCATTACCACTTCACATAATTTATTCCGATAGACTTGTACACTACTGGCCATTAAAATTGCTACACCAAGAAGAAATGCAGATGATAAACGGGTAGTCATTGGACAAATATATTATACTAGAACTGACATGTGACTACATTTTCACGCAATTTGCGTGCACAGATCCTGAGAAATCAGTACCCAGAACAACCACCTCTGGCCATAATAACGGCCTTGATACACCTGGGCATTGAGTCAAACAGAGGTTGGATGGCGTGTACAGGTACAGTTGCCCATGCAGTTTCAACACGATACCACAGTTCATCATGAGTAGTGACTGGCGTATTGTGATGAGCCAGTTGCTCGGCCACCATTGACCAGACGTTTTCAATTGGTGAGAAATCTGGAGAATGTGCTGCACAGGGCAGCAGTCCAACATTTTCTGTATCCAGAAAGGCCCATACAGGACCTGCAACATGCGGTCGTGCATTATTCTGCTGAAATGTAGGGTTTCGCAGAGATCGAATGAAGGGTAGAGCCACGGGTCGTAACACATCTGAAATGTAACGTCCACTGTTCAAAGTGCCGTCAATGCGAACAAGAGGTGACCGAGACGTGTAACCAATGGCACCCCATACCATCACGCCGGGTGATACGCCAGTATGGCGATGACGAATACACGCTTCCAATGTGCGTTCACCGCGATGTTGCCAAACACGGATGCGACCACCATGATGCTGTAAACAGAACTTGGATTCATCCGAAAAAATGACATTTTGCCATTCGTGCACCCAGGTTCGTCGTTGAGTACACCATCGCAGGCGCTCCTGTCTGTGATGCAGCGTCAAGGGCAACCGAGCTATGGTCTCCGAGCTGATAGTCCATGCTGCTGCAAACGTCGTTGAACTGTTCTTGCAAACGTCCCCATCTGTTGACTCATGGATAGAGACGTGGCTGACGATCCGTTACAGCCATGCGGATAAGATGCCTGTCATCTCGACTGCTAGTGATACGAGGCCGTTGGGATCCAGCACAGCGTTCCGTATTACCTTCCTGACCCCAGCGATTCCATATTCTTCTAACAGTCATTGGATTTCGACCAACGCGAACTGCAATGTCACGATACGATAAACCGCAATCGCGATAGGCTACAATCCGACCTTTATCAAAGTCGGAAACGTGATGGGACGCATTTCTCCTCCTTACACGAGGCATCACAACAACGTTTCACCAGGCAACGCCGGTCAACTGATGTTTGTGTATGAGAAATCGGTTGGAAACTTTCCTCATGTCAGCACGTTGTAGGTGTCGCCACCGGCGCCAACCTTGTGTGAATACTCTGAAAAGCTAATCATTTGCATATCACAGCATCTTCTTCCTGTCTCTTAAATTTCGCGTCTGTAGCACGTCATCTTCGTGGTGTAGCAATTTTAAGGGCCAGTAGTGTAACAAGATAGGGATCATTAAAATTCTGTGTAGTACATCCGGGTAGGAACAGTGCCAGCTGCTACAGAACTATTTCCAAGTGTAGATGTTAACTGTTCTCTTCTCACTACATAGGGAGAAGTTTTAATGACAATCTAATTAATTTGTCGTGTCACTTCTCTGCTCACCTGAGCAAATATTTAATAATTATTCCGGTACTCACAGCATTTATGTGTGCAGAGTATCAGACCCTTGGCTCCCATAAATCAATGATTTTTGAAGATTACAAAAAAATTATAGATTTACGTAATCCTGGTCACACTCAAGTTAGTTGTGTAGCAGAGTGAACACAGTAATGTCAGATAAGGCGTTGTGGAATTAAATATGCACTCCTTTTGGGTTATTTCTTTGAATTTCGTGTCTAAATTTTAATAGTAAATTGTAACTTTCTTGTGACAACTTGGTGGTCAGGTCCCATAACTGGCGACTCTGCTCTTGAAACGCCCTCTCCGAGACTACTGATAATTATTATTAATCCAGATTTTTCCAGTTTTTAAATTTTTGCCCCATGCGCTAACCCCGTTCGGTTTCGTTCAACAAATTTTGGCTGATGGTAGAATCGCGGTATTAATCTGCCTGCCCGTATTTTATAATATTTATGTGTTTTCTTCTCTATCAATTACCTTCGGTATTAATGGTTCCGTGGCTTCTGTGCCGCGACTGTGATTGTTTTTACAGCACAGCAGCATTGTAACAGCATAGTAATTTCACTATCTATTCTATACTTTGAGTATTGTTAGGTGTATACGAACGTTACGTGAACATTTGGATAGTAGTATAACAGTTCACATTGTACGTTTCATTCACGTCAGGTATGCCATCCTTCCCTGAATGTTAACGAGGAGTTAGGCGCGGTTACTAAGAGCTAATTATCCTAAATCAGTGTCTCCTACAATGGAGCGGTTTGAGGGCAGAGATGAGGATAACTTGGGCGTTGACATAGAGTTTCCAACGAAGAATTAGCGGGCGTACCTAAAAAACACAGCCAAACTGAAAACTGTTAGTAATCGCGTGACGATTAATGATGAATGTCAGGTCCACGCAAGAATAACTCGCGCTCAGACGAATTATTCATCAACAGCGAAATCATGTTCCAAAGGAATGGCCGACAGTTTCACGACGGTTAAAAAAAATGGTTCAAATGGCTCTGAGCACTATGGGACTTAACTTGTGAGGTCATCAGTCCCCTAGAACTTAGAACTACTTAAATCTAACCAACCTAAAGACATCACACACATCCATGCCCGAGGCAGGATTCGAACCTGCCACCGGAGCAGTCGCGCAGATCCAGACTGTAGCGCCTAGATCCGCTCGGCCACACCACAACGGTCAGCATTGATAACTCGTAGAATACGTCCGACACTCATCTCGAGCAGTTTTCAGGTCAAAGAGTGCCGTTAGTAGGATGCCAGATCAATGGTGCACCGAAAACCCGTGTACATTCTCCTGTCATTAATAGGAACTGTAAGATTCCGCGAGATTCCATACTCGCCTCTCTGGTGGCAGCAGAACAAAGCCGCAAGAAAGGAGCTGCAAAAGAGCGATCAGAAACTATAAATGTATTACGTAAGTAAATAACAGACGCTTTGAACCAACACCCCCAAAACCTTGCATCTCAGGATTCGGCAGTGCGAGAAAAGGTGCTGGAAGTTCAATAGACCACGACTGCCGCAAAAAGAGAATCACGTCTGGCGCGATCAGAAGCGGCAGTCGCGAAAAAGACGGCTGTGGTCGCAAGTAACCGCACTAAACACGCAACTAGGACCGCAACCAAAGCGGCACAAGTAATAGCCAAAGGTCTGAGAGTGGGGCAACAAGCTACTGAACAACACACGAGTCAGCTCTCAAAAATAGACGAGCAACTTCTAACAGTGCAACAGGACACGCAGAATATCGCGAAAATAGACGAGCAAACATTAGCTAAATTCACAAATACTGACGCGCGGCTTGCGGTCCTTCAGCAAACAACTATCACTCGTATGCTAGGTTTAAATAACCACGAGCAAAGGAGCACCAACATACCTCGTGGACAGAACACGCTAGCGCTAGCGTTCTCGCACGTTGCGTCGAGTGCGCCCACGCCGGAACCCTACAGGTAAACACGAGGCCAGACCTTGAAATTTCATTACGACTACAGCACCAGATAGCAGTCTAAATACGCACGTCAAATTGACGGAATTCACAGCGCACAATCAATGATGTACTCAGGCGAGGGAGTCGATCCATTTTTCGAGTACAAACTCTGAGTGTACTCAAATATCGACATTCAAGGAGGGAAGCTCACTTCACCCTAACGTGTGATACGGGCAGTTTGCCTTAGCAGTCCCTTCCTCGTGGCCTCGTGCCAAATTAGGGTTTTCTATTTACATGTTCACGGCGCACTATTTACGAGGAATTTAAAGACGCGTCGATGGCAACGTGCTGGTCCCGTGAGACGTAAACCAAAATAGAACACGAAATAATGATGTGTTCGGGCTAGAGGGATCTGCTTATAAAAGCCCACTTAAAATTTTCGATGCACTGATGCGCAAAAACCTATATCTGGATACACCTTACTCGAATGAGAAGATAGTGCGCATTTGCTACTCGAAACTCCCCTTCCCGTTCTAACAAGCTTTAATTAGGCTGTGCAGTGAGATGTCGAAACATTCAAGAAGCTAATGCGAAAGGCAGAGTTAATCCTGGCGAGATGCGAAATTCAGGACAACATAAATCAAACGATGGAAATAATTTCCAGTCGCGCGGGGATAACGGACTGCGCGAACATCAGAACAGGGTAACGGCTAAAGAAACGAAACAACTAACAAGACTACCGAGACATCATAGTAACAACAGATTTAATAGCGACTGGCGTGACCGATGGAACGGCCGGCAGTCGAGCAATGGTAATAACGGCCAGCGGTACATTGACAGCAACGGCGAAGAGGTTGAATTGCTTGGTCCCAAACCTATGTGGTGGTTCGCAGAACAATAGTTCCACCCATAGTTGACGTCAAGGACATACGAAGTCATCTCGTTACGTAACCAATAACAGACGTACAAGTATCGGGATTTATGACATTGCATACGTTGTACTGTTCCACAAGGGGCATGTTGTGACTTGTTTTGGAGGGTGTACATATGAAAATCACCTTACTGACAAGGTCGTAGTTGGGGGACAAACTGTGCTCTGGGGCGTTTCATTAGTGTAGGTTGCAAATCGTTCAGGCGAAAGAATATATTCAGGGGAAACTTGACTGATTTATGGCCCCCTCCCACTCCCCTCAACCTATTGTTCTGCTAAGTGGTTTATGTCCCCAAAGGGTTGACTTACAACCCCATGGGGATAATCCGTACTTCTTAGATACTCTCCATCCCTCCCCATCCCCAAACATTTTCTCCACCACTCTCCCCTCCTCCTCGCCGAAGAAGCACACTTTTGATATCAAATTCATTGACTAAATAAATAAATCGGTAAAATAATTACCCCAGCCCCTCTGGGAAATCACCCAGCTCTCTCCTCACATCCCTCACTCCCCTTCACTTCCCATCATCTGGAAATTGGCTGGGAAAGGAGTCAGCCTGTGCTGGAGAGGAAGGATCTCATGATATGAAATTGAATATCAATTACATAGCAGAGTACACACTGCTTTTTCGTAAAATTCAATTTTCAGGTATTCAATTTCTTTATTTGATGGAAAAAGTTACATCCAGCAACTACAAGTCCTAATTATGTAATTTAATTGCTGCAGATTGCAGGTGTGGTCTTGTGGGGAAATTTTCGTGTGTGTACTCACCTTGACACGCACAGATCGACTGATCTAGTGTAGAATGCCACCACCAGAGGAGTCATACCGCAACCTCCCCCCCCCCCCCCCCCATTCCCCACCACGCCCAAAAAAAATTGGCAGGAAAAAAACTCATACTGAAGAAGAAGTGTCAATAACACATTGACACACCAGCACCGATATCGCTTCATCTCAAAGGAGCTGGTCAGGAGAGACCCGCACATGCATTGGCCATGCTGGTAGCTGCACACCCATCCCCTGATATCCATGTATCAGCCCTACCGGACGATCAGGGACCAGAGAGATTGTCACCAAGTAGTCAACTGATCAATTTACTTGGGGGGAATAATCGTCCAACATTAACATCCGTCATATTGAAACTTTTCACACAACACACACATCAGCTTCTGTCGCCATTCACCTGGCACACTGGTCACTCCGCTAGTCCCCGCTGCCACAGACAAGAGCAGGTTGGTCGTCGTATTCTTTGTATCTAACAGTACTTCACAGGCCAAGGTAATCTGTGATTTCTGCTCGCTGAAGCCTCGTAACCACTAGTGCAGCTGGCGCAGCGCACTGTGAGACAATCAGCTGTGGCTTGCATGTATACAGTTGCTCTAACTGATTCCACCCTGACATAGACTCCCCCCGCCCCCCCCCCCCCTTCCCCCCAAATTTAAAAGACCATTTCATGTAATTCGTGGCAGGGATTTTGTTGACCATACACCTCGAATTTCTCACATGAAATGTAGATTTCTTCCTTTCATATGAATCATTTTCGAAGGCAGAAGAAATCAGGGTGTACACGCGTTTTCCCGTCGCTAAAGCATCTTTACTTGTTGTGAAAATCCTGTGACGGTATGGCATAGGCCATATTTCCTCTAAGAAGAGTCTCACTAGGTAAAAAAAAAAAAAATCTGTTATAGTCAGGTTAGTAACGTCTCTTACGTTCTGAGTCACAGGACTAGAATATTAAACCCATTTTTGGCTGATTATCACTCCAACTTCTGGATTATATCCATAGATCCATGATATTCTAGCCCTCACTCTCCCCTGGCGGGTGGCACATCATTGATATAAGTTTCATAGGCTAATTAATTAAATAGATGATGACAGACACTTTACATTTCACGTCAGGACCGCGAAGACAAGATAACAGGAAGTTGCTCTCCTAAGGAGACACTTACGAAGCCTTGTTCCCTCGTTCTATTTGCGAATGGAATAGTAAAGGGAATGACTACAGGGTATCCTCCATCACACACCGTACTATGACTTGCGAAATAGATGCAAATTTAATCTACCTGTTTTGTCCATCTACTTAGAGGCATACAAAACTTGCAGGAGGATTGTCTCTTATTTATCGAGGAAACAAAAGACTCACGTACTGGTGCTGATTGTCTCTTGGTAATAATATTCATATTGACTCCTAATTTTCTCATTGCAGTCACTTCGCGAGACGAACGTGAGAACATGTAATATGTTTGTCTACAACTCTTAGAAGATGCGGGATAGACCTCACCTCTCAACTCCGCTTTTGTTAGAGTATCGCTTACCTACCAAATCTCACCAATCTTCCAGTCTTCGATATATGTCATTTGAATCCACATCATTTCCACGAGTAAGAGATGCCCTGCGCCAAGTTACAGACCGCTGCTGATTCTCTCTAAATCCCATCATCTTTCGACCACAGAGTTCTGTTAGTTAGAAGAGCTATCAACGACAAAAATAGCATACTAATGTACACGAGGAAATTCACAGCCATGCAGAGTATACGTGGACTATACAAAGAAATGCAGAAGCATGACATCTACAATTGATCGACATCGAATGAGGGTCTATAAATATCACTCTGTACACATCCTAATCTCGTTTATTGTGTTCCTATGATTACCACGCTAGAAACAGGACAATGTAATGGTTTCAGAGTCTTCACTGACAGCACAATGTCTCTCTCTGCCTCCTCGTTACTTCTGTGACATCAAACGGAGTAACAGTATGAACTATAAACACCATGTCTCTCTCTACCGATATATCGGGAAACAAATACCGTGTGTTTGTTGACATCGATCAAACTTTGTGATCCAATTACATATACATGTACTGGTCAATTGGAGCAGGCGGGCAGTGAATGAAGTCGCTTCCATGGACCTGTACTCTAGGAGGACCATATCCCACAGACTATCAGTCACAAGAGAGGGCTCTTGTGTTGTAGTTTCATAAGCAGTTTTATACACAGTTTTTTTTGCTGTAACATATTGAAGTACTGTGTGGCTACCGCTGTGTACACAGCCATACAATTCATTCTTCTACTGCGGCTTTGGGGTCACATTAACAAATTGCGAACCATTGGCTCTCATGGAAAGCTGGACATCTCAAGGTGTAAACTACGCTGCTCCCATTACACACAACATGGTTGAAATTAGACAGAGGTGAAGGTTCTTATTGACAAAAATGTGGAAGGCGTCGCAACATATGGAAACTGGAAGAGTTTACGGCATTGTGAAGCATTTATCTCACCTTCCACAGTGACGAGATAGTAGATGTCTTGGTGTTCTATTTCGAAAAGACCAAGAGTGTTGATTCCTCATATTACTGCCACGTATGCATCATTGTTTGGGTTCTGGCCATCCCCAGAACTTCTTGCTCCCACCAAGACTCTCTCCATCTCAAACAAGTGGTGTCAGTCAATCGTTATGTGGTAAACAACAGCATACCAGTGGACAGATGGGATGGAAAAGACACCATCGATATGGGACAATGTACGGTAATACACACCACAGTTGATAGTGTGATCAATTTTACCAATTTCTCCGTAATTTCAACACCAAAAATGACACGGCAGTATGCTTCCGAACTTCTGTATCATCGCTGAACCACCCTTCGCTACGTTGTGAGTACCAATACTAGATTGATAATGCATATAGATGATTGTGCAATATGTCTATTCATGGTTAATTCTTGGACATATACACCAAAGTACACTGGACAGCGTCCTGTGCAAGGCAGATATGTTACCTAAATATTTCTAGCACTTTGATCGTAGTGCAAAATTTATAGTTACTATTGGCCATCTTTCCCTATGTGAATGGAAATCACAGAGTATTTTCACGTTCATAACATAAAGTTGGAGACTGAAAAATCTCCCTGCATTGTCTTTGACGAAGCATCCCCTCAACAGTGATGGTGATTTAATTTGCAAATGACCAGAAGTAGGAGGGTACTATGCCCGGTTTATCCCAAGTCTTGTGAAAGAACAGAGAGAGCTGAGTCCAAAACTGCTGTTCAGTGAAGATTATTCTGCACCAGTCTTGCGGCACCCATCCAAGTGCACAAGATCTCGCCAAATGCTTGCATGTTGAGGTGGTTAGCACCCCTTATTGGTGTATAGTATATATGATAGTGTTGTGGTGATATAAAAAATGGGTAAGAAGAAACATGTAGTTTACACATGATGAAGTTCCACATGGGTGGAGCTTGAAGCATTTTACGTAAATCAGCTGTGCTATCAAACGTAAAGTACTGTTCTAGTCACACAGTTCTGCACTTTAACATGATATAATGTTAGATCTGGTTTACGAAATATCAGTCATGTTGAGTGCAATGCTTAATGCTCTACTGCAGGACATATATGTCCAACATCTGACATACATCCACCCTGGAGGTATGTATCCCAGTCACTATGGTGACAAACTTCAAGATAATCAAACTATTTCCTTCTGTGTCACAGAAAAACATAGATTCTTTATAATACATGTAAATATAGCTTTCTGGAGATGTATAACGCTCAGTGTTCACATCCAATTACGGTCCAGATATTATGCTATGCTCGCATCAGTCCTATGTAATGGAAAATGCATCTTATGAGGAAAAAGAAAATGTATAGCGGCGTTGCTTGATATGTAAAATTACACACATGCTGCACTAACTCCGTAAACAGAACAACTGTCACGCAAATGTACACACACAGAGTTAATAAAAAATACATTTTTCGTTCCAAATTTGGATTTTAGTAAATAACTTGAAAACTAACAAAGGTAGCTTAATGAAGTCACATAGTTAATGATTTTATAAAAAAAACTGAGGCTAAATTCGAATTTTCATCTTTCTGAATGTAGTACTTAACGCCTTAAAATTTTCCGAAAATCGCTGATTTTGACTAAAATGTTGCCCTAATCAAGTTGAGACTTGTAACTTTTGATTGTGACTTACATTGCACATTCTGAACATTTTTTAGCTTTATAGATTCATTATGTAGCGCTACTTTTTTTCTTAAAATAATATATTTAGCAAAACGTATTAATTAGATGACGCTGAGACTTCAAGATGTTCACATTAATATACCGAAGCATACACTGAGAAAGTTTGGAAAAATTACTTTAACTGTTTAATTTGATTCTTAGATTATGGCGCAGTACTTTGTATGCTACACACAGGCGCGCCGGCCGAAGTGGCCGTGCGGTTAAAGGCGCTGCAGTCTGGAACCGCAAGACCGCTACGGTCGCAGGTTCGAATCCTGCCTCGGGCATGGATGTTTGTGATGTCCTTAGGTTAGTTAGGTTTAACTAGTTCTAAGTTCTAGGGGACTAATGACCTCAGCAGTTGAGTCCCATAGTGCTCAGAGCCACACAGGCGCGTTATGATGACATGGTGCTAGTGGTAGTGAACTAGAGTGAGTCCCAGCACCCTCGCTCACCTGTGTATTTCTCACAATGATACAGCGCTTGTTTTGCCGCACCAGGACACCATCGTCATTACCATCCTCACCGCTGCAGATTGCCTGGAAAGTGCCAACATAAAGACCTCATCCTTCTTGTCATACGTCTCATTTGCTGAGAGCTGACCGCTCAGTGTGTAGTCTCAGTGCTGGTCTCAGTTACATCTATCCTTGAGAGGGGAGGCTATGAGAGCTGATCCTTGGCACACCTAGTTGACTTCGATCACGTATGGAGCCAAAAGTCCTGCTGGAAGGACTCTGCCTCTGCCAGCTGCAGTGCTAACTTCGGAAACAATGGTCACAGGGTGCAGAGACTGCCATCACCATGCAGGCCCACTGGAGGCTTGACCTACCTGACAAGGACACTATCCACCTTCGAGAGGGAGGGCCCCTGCTGCTCGTCATCCCATTCCTGTTGCAGACATCGATGCTGTCGGCTCCTGTTCCCTAAATGGGGACTGGTGACTGACCGCAGCCTGAAAGCGAGTATTCCAGGTGGACCTGGATGCGTGTCTTCTGAGAGCAAATCTTCACTGTCAGTAAGAGTGCTTTGGAGGTTGACACATAGAACCGGATGCCAACGACGTCCACGGGTCGACAGCCACCCAGTTACGTAACCGCCGCCACCTGGTGCCTCGCTGTGCCAGTAGAACTACAATTCGAATGCATGCCAACCTCCCCCCGTTGACAAGCCCGCAGCGCTGCTGGCCCGACGGTGGTGCGGTACCTTTGGAGACAATCCTGTATTACTGCTTAATAAATGCGTTATTGTCAACGATGTTCTCTTGGCGCTCTGGAGTGTAGCTACAGCCTCACCACCACATCCCGCCTGGCTCTCTCCTGACGACTGTAGAGGTGTGGGACCGGACTCAAATAGTATGCTCCTATGGTTCCGCTTATTTGTGAAACGTAATTCACACAGCATGTAAATAAGCTAATATGAAACCACATAAACGTTTATCTGTGGCACTACAGAATCGCTGAAACAAGAAACTAGTAGCAGGAAAAACGGTAGTGACCACTTCTGTCAGCACTGACAATCGATGGGGAAAAATCTTAGCCATTACAAACTCCACCAGTTTTTATTTGTCTTCTTAGTGTCTACAAAATAATATACAGAGCAACTCATGAGGAAAGGTGTATGCTATGAGTGGTGATAGTATTAGTGATCCTGAATAAAAAACCTTCGTATTCAACTGGGCTTCCGATGTAGAACACATTTAATGTATATTGCTACTTATTTTATCCATTATTCGAAGATTATCATCGTTTACAATGTATCACAGTAGTGTAGAGGAAGTTGATACAGTAACTTGTGGTCTATTACGTCGGGAAACTGCCTCAAACTAGCCTACAAAAATTACCTAAACTACAGCGCTCCCCATCGCGCGAGATTTTCTGTATTCTCCCGCTTACTTCGCGCTAACTATTAGTCCTAGAGAGAAAATGAATAAGGTATATTTTGTGCGAAATTTAATGTAGTTTAATTTTGTACAGCGACGTCTTTATTCTGGAGAGAGCGGTTATCGTGTTATTAAAAAAGCCTACAAAAGCGATATTAAATGTGTTCTATTTCGGATATTCGGAATAGGGCCTTGTCCACAAGAAGCGTTTGGTTCAGAAGCACTAATACTGCCACCCTTCGAAGCACGTATTTAGGTCCTCTCTTGACAACAATTTCTTTTCCTTTTTCACAAATGCTGTCTTACAACACTTTTGCTGTTTTCAATAGAGATTTGTTTTCTTTGCTGTTATCAGTATGTTGTGGGCCTGCGTAGTTTTTCCTGTAGGTGCTCATTCAAAGACGTTCTTTAAGTTACATTATCGCATGCCTTGTTTCTTTTATATTCGTACTAGAAAGAAAATAAAACCAAGAAGCTGCTGAAGACTGCCAGATGCACTCAATCTGTAGCTAGACTACACTTACGACAGTAGGGGTTTTTTGTGAACTCGCCAAAGTTGAACATTTCTGCTCTACGACATTGAAGAGTGCTCAGATTAAAGGTAAAAAATGTATACACGGGAGTAGTTCCCCTAATGCTAAAATTTCCATACACTGGATGTTATTCCTTCACGTTAATTGCATCAAACGTTAGATGCAAACCAGGAGCGAGCTACACAGTTACAACCACGCACTACGGCATAAAATCAGCAGCTTACTTATTCAATATTCAACTAACAAGTACAAAAATGAAAATTGCACAACTTCCACACCAAAGACTTCATACAAACGGACTCATCTTACCGTGTAACATTTGGTGGCAGTTGGAATCGTTTTTACGGTTTGCTTTCATATCTCCCATCAATGTACGCTTCACGGAATCCCAATTTAACTTATATTATCGCTTTCATTGTTTCCTCCAGACCTATTTTCTGTTACAGACAAAAGCAGCTCTCCCTCCGAACTAATAACAGGACTCACAAGTAATTGCCTGCAGTCTCAGCAGCTGGATCGGCAACCTCGACACCGGAGGTTCTGTAATTTAAAAAAAATTCAAATTTGATTCCTCAGGACGTCGAGCCGTATCTTTTCATCACCACATTTTTGGACAAAGACTTAATGTCTGCTGTCGTTTCACCTGTCTCAAATCGAAGATCTGCAAAGTTTCAATTAAAGGTTCCAATGACTCTGAATTCATATTCAGGACAGATAGACACAAGGCGTAATCAAAAATCTTTCATATGTATGAAAACTCATCGCGTTGAGAGATGCCATATCACATTTCGATATAATGCCATTAAAATACACTACTGGCCATTAAAATTGCTACACCACGAAGATGACGTGCTACAGACGCGAAATTTAACCGACAGGAAGAAGATGCTGTGATATGCAAATGATTAACATTTCAGAACATTCACACAAGGTTGACGCCGGTGGCGACACCTACAACGTGCTGACATGAGGAAAGTTTCCAACCGATTTCTCATACACAAACACCAGTTGACCGGCGTTGCCTGGTGAAACGTTGTTGTGATGCCTCGTGTAAGGAGGAGAAATGCGTACCATCACGTTTCCGACTTTGATAAAGGTCGGATTGCAGCCTATCGCGATAGCGGTTTAGAGTATCGTGACACTGCTGCTCGTGTTGGTCAAAATCCAATGACTGTTAGAAGAATATGGAATCGGTGGGTTCAGGAGGATAATACGGAACGCCATGCTGGATCCCAACGGCCTCGTATCACTAGCAGTCGAGATTACAGCCGGCTTATCCGCATGGCTGTAACGGATCGTGCAGCCACGTCTCTATCCATGAGTCAACGGATGGGGACGTTTGAAAGACAACAACCACCTGCACGAACAGTTCGACGACGTTTGCAGCAGCGTGGACTATCAGCTCGGAGACCATGGCTGCGGTTACCCTTGACGCTGCATCACAGACAGGAGCGCCTGCGATGGTGTACTCAACGACGAACCTGGGTGCACGAATGGCAAAACGTCATTTTTTCGGCTGAATCCAGGTTCTGTTTACAGCATCATGATGGTCGCATCCGTCTTTGGCGACATCACGGTGAACGCACATTGGAAGCGTGTATTCGTCATCGCCATACTGGCGTATCACCCGGCGTGATGATATGGGGTGCCACTGGTTACACGTCTCAGTCACCTATTGTTCGCATTGACGGCACTTTGAACATTTCAGATGTGTTACGACCCGTGGCTCTACCCTCCATTCGATCCCTTTGAAACCCTACATTTCAGCAGGATAATGCACGACCGCATGTTGCAGGTCCTATACTGGCCTTTCTGGATACAGTAAATGTTCGACTGCTGCCCTGGCCAGCACATTCTCCAGATCTCTCCCCAATTGGAAACGTCTGGTCAATGGTGGCCGAGCAACTGGCTCGTCACAATACGCCAGTCACTACTCTTGATGATCTGTGGTATCGTGTTGAAGCTGCATGGGCAGCTGTACTTGTACACGCCATCCAAGCTCTGTTTGACTCAACGCCCAGGCGTAGCAACGCCGTTATTAAGACCTTAGGTGGTTGGTTCAAGTGGCTCTGAGCACTATGGGACTTAACATCTGAGGTCATCAGTCCCCTAGAACTTAGAACTACTTAAACCTAACTAACCTAAGGACATCACACACATCAATGCCCGAGGCAGGATTCGAACCCGCGACCGTAGCAGTCGCGCGGTTCCGGACTGAAGCGCCTAGAACCACTTGGCTACCGCGGCCGGCAGAGGTGGTTGTTCTGGGTACTGATTTATCAGGATCTATGCTCCCAAACTGCGTGAAAATATAATCACATGTCAGTTCTAGTATAACATATTTGTCCAATGAATACCCGTTTATCATCTGGATTTCTTCTTGGTGTAGCAATTTTAATGGCCAGTAGTGTATGTACAGGACCAACTTCGAAATATATCGCACACGGAGGGGCAAGTTCAAAATCTCCGTAATATTTTATTTAAAAAACATCATACAATCATGAAATTTTTTTGTACAGAATTAACTTTTAATTAATACTACTGGACCAAAGCATCATTTACACTTTATTTTACATGTTTCTACTATTGTAAACATAAACGACCAATTACTGTTCCAAATGTTCGGTAGTACGATTGTGTCTTCGATCACTAAATGCATTTTTATAAGCATGAAAGGACCGTTCTGCATCAGCTGAAGTAAATGGGCAGTATTTGAATTTGGGTTTTATGTTGGCACTTATTGTTTCTGGTAGAAGTTCACCCATCCCACTAGCAAAATAATCAAATTGGCACATATGAAATAAACACAAGCACCCTTTCATCTGCAGAAGATTCTGGAAATATGTTTCTAATACTCTCATTCACAAATCCGGCGATCGTAGAATTATTAACTTTTTCAATTTCTTTGCAGGCCTTAAATAGCAAGAAGAAGGCTCTTCTTTAAGGCACCAACAATTCCTGTTTTGATCATATAGGGAGCAGCATCTGAAATAAACACAAGCATCCTTTCAACTCCAGAAGATTCTGGAAATATTTTTCTAATACTCTCATTCATAAATCCGGCGAGCGTAGTATTATTTACTTTTTCAAGTTCTTTGCAGGCCTTAAATAGCAAGAAGAAGGCTCTTCTTTTAAAGCACCAACAATTAAATTTGCTATGTAACGGCTACAAGTGTCTGCAGTATCGTCAACTGAAATACACATTATGCTGCCCTTGAGTTCATTACGTATTTCTTTCAGAAAATTTACGTAAATTGTAGGTATGCAATTTTTACGCAATGTTGATTTATCTGGTAAAACGGAAATGAGAGTATGGCATCGTGAGGCCCAAAGATGGTCAGCTATCCAGGAAACGAGGTCTTTTCTTTTTCGGGCGGAATGGTGCACATGTTACGCACTACACGTCGTAAACACGTTCAGCCGTGTACAAGTAAATATAAAGCTAAACTGAAACAATGGCCGTGCCACTAAACACTTGCGTAGTTTAATGTAATCATTGCTGACGCTTACGGTATGACGGCTGAGGGGCGCAGGAGCATTGACTCCTGTTCCTGTTCCTCTTCTGTAATGATTTCGCTTGGCAGTGGCCTCTTGGTTAACCAGCGATTGACACAGTTCTGCGCAATCTGTGAGACATCAAAACTAGATCGAACTAGAGACAGCCCGTCAAATTTTTTTAAATATTGTGAACACAGAGCGAAATATGCATCGTCTGTACTTTGTAATTAAAATACGCAATAGCAGGTGAAAAGGAACCAAATACGCAAATGCATATGCAACATGCAAATGCATATAATCCAGTCTCTAGTGATCACGAACTGTACCAAATTCGACAAGCTCATCGTGAATTGACCATCGAATTCAGGGTCGACATTTTCAATGAAACACTCATTCGTCTAGAAGATAAACGTTTAGCAATAAACAACCAGAACTTAGTACAATTTTGGATGTAAGCCCCTCGAAAAGATGCTATCAGTGTGCTAAACTTCGAAATTACAAAGGAAAAAGCTACTGCATCAACGAACTACTTCAGTACACTGCTCAAAACAAATCACTCCTCAGTGTCAATCAAAAGGAAATTTACAACGTTATCGTGCACTGGATCGACAGCAACACTCACGGAATTACTTACTTGGACGCACCAGGCGGCACCAGGAAAACGTTTCTAATAAATCAGTTGCTGGCGGAAGAACGTGCTAAACCACACATCACACTTGCACTGGCATCATTTGGCATTACAGCCACAGGAGGACGAACTGCCCATTCTTCCTTGCAACTACCTTTGAATACAGTCGAATAACAATTCCTAGTATGTAAAATCAGATGAGCATCTGGATGGGGTGAACTTCTGAAACAAGCGAAATTATCTTCTGGGACGAATGCACAATCGCATATAAAAATCATTCAAAACCATAGATAGAACATTACAAGACTTGCAAGGAAACTCTGAAGTGATGGGAGGAGCTCTACTCCTTCTCTCAGGACATTTTCTACAAACACTTTCAGTTATCCCCAAGTCAACATCAGCAGACGAGATCAATGCATGCTTAAAAATTTCGTATCTCTGTCCACACAAACAAATACTGTGACTGACAAAAAATATGAGAGTTTAACTATTGAAAGAAGAAACAACAGCACATTTTGCTTGACAACTTTTATGAATAGGTGAAGGTACGTATCCAACTGACAAGACAACCGGCCTTATTAAACTCAATAATTGTAACTGCAACTGCTGAAAACGTACTCATCGGCCAAATTCATCAGCACGTCATGAAACTGACAGTGTGCATTTCCGAATGGTAGTCACTGCTGTTTTTTTTTTTTACGTGTAAATACAGGTTTATTCTCAGGAACAAATCCAGAAGAAGAGTCAGCGTGCAGAATAATTATCCAAGAACCCATTCCTATGAGAACTTTAAAACCACCAGTACCAGCACTGGTTTTCCAACAGATCTTCGTGAAATGATTGTAACTGGCCCTTGTTTCATCAAGATAATACACTATTGAACTATCTCCTTCCCTTGTATTGTAAATCTTTATATGAACTAAAACTTTTCTTCTTAACATATCTGGAACCAGGTCACCACTATTCAACCTCATCACAATTCCATCACTGGTGCATCTCCTGATATTCCACATGTACAAGGGCTTAATGGATATAAGTGCAGATATTTTTATAAATGGTACCTTAATATTTACAAACATCAGTGTGTTGGTTGTTTTACTCTGTGTCAAACAGTAGTCTTACAAAAATGTCACAAACTTCGTGATCTGATGTTTCCCACACAGTGATGCTGCACCATTAAGTGTACTCTGCATGTCAGCTCAGATTACCTGTTTTGTGTCCACGCGTCCACACTTCAACATTGACCTGCTGTCCAGAGGAAAATAAGCATTAACGCTTGCTCTTGCCACATATACTAGGAAGTACTAACCAACCTAAAAATTACAACTTTTAAAAGATAATTATTACTGTGAAAATAACATAAATACTCATGTTATGTTGGTAAGTACACTATCTTCATTTATCAAGGGATATATATTCACTCACACCCGTTACATCCTGTATAACACCTTATGTCAATAGAAAACATGCGCAACTTATCATATCACTACATCAGTTCCCTCTTACTCCATAGTTAACCTGAATGCAGCATATAGGTTTTTCATAGTACCTGTCCAAACCCTCTGAGACAGGTTGGGTAGCAGGTCCACAGAAAGGAGTCTAGTGCACTATGCTCAGCTTCTTGTAGTATAACCCTTGTTATCTCATTGCTTTCCCCCAGATCATAAGTTTGCACATTCACTTTCTGTATTCTGGCAGTAGAACTGTCAACTGTCTCATCATGTTTCTTTGCAATTCCACTTAACTGCTTGTGGAAAAACTTTGTGCTGTTCTGGTTGTTATAGTACTGCTGGAGATCCTGCTTCAACTCCTCAAGTCTTTGCATGTTTTTAAAACCTCCACATCTCACATAAGCTTTCACTTCTGCTATCAACTAGCAACCTCAACTTTGCTATTGGCAGTAGATGACTATCCGCCACACCTCCAAGCTTGGCTGCTGCTGTCTGGCTTGGAAAATACCTCATTTTCCTGTCTAGGTGTTATGTGCCCAGTCATCTCTGCATTATCTGCTGATAACTGTTCTATCTGATTAATTAGCAACCAAAGCATATCCTCCTCTCAAAAACTCTGTGCCACACTCAGTCATTGTGGATCCGTTCCCATAATACACAAATAACAATGCAAAACAACAATATACAAAAGAACAGTTTACATGCTCACTATCATAGCTTACTAACTATCACCTTACACTTCATTATTAGATACTCTGACTCAGTACACTGCCTTGCAGTATAGGCATAACAGCAGTATGTAAAACATTCCACTGATATGGACTCAGCATACTGTACTCTAGTAGGCTGCACTCCAACCACCCCACTAGTTGCAAATATGACTCCTTGGCATTGCCATGAAAGTCTGACAAATCAGCTGGTTCTAATGACTTCACAAATTCCACCCTTAAATTCTGATGACAGTTCCTACCATCTCCCCTGCACATGAATGCAGGAGAAGCAAAGCAGTTCGTTCACTCATGCCAACTTATGCTGACACTTAACTTGTGGTTGCGAGAACAATCTGCATGCATCTGCAAATGTCAGTACAAGTAGACTTGCAGTAAGCACACTCCCCCCAATGCCTTCCCCTGTGTTGCATGGTGAGGACAGCATGCACAAGAATGCAGAGGCTAGCAGGTAGCCAGAGTCCAGTGTCAGATGCCCAAAGTTTGACCAGTGGCATGTGTACTGGCAGTGCATGTTGTAGATACTTGCAGTAATGGGTGCCAGTCAAGCAGAAGCTTTCTGTAATTCTTGCAGGCGGTGCCAGCCCTCAGAAGTGCAACTCACCCTTGCAAAAGAAAGCACATGGCACTGAGGATGCTGGCACCAGTGTAGGAGTGTGAGCAATGGCACTGCCCTGGTCTCAAACAGCTGCCCTCCAGGGGAGAAGTCTGCTGTGGTTGGAGTGAGCTGCAAGGTGGTTCATCAGTGGAGAGGTGCCAAATCTCAGGAGCTTAGAGCCTGCAGTTGGAGCAGTGGTGTGGCCTAACTTGTGTGACTGCTTGGAGAAAGATATCACCCCTTCACCTTGTTGTAGCCCTCTTCTTCTGATTGGTGCTGCCAGACTGGAACACAATTGGCTAGAAATGATGGATACTTACATTAGTTAGGTGCTCATTTGTTGTGGTGATGTAGCACTTCTAACCATGTATGGTGTAACAAATCCATAATCTTAAGGAGTGGAAACTGGTCAGCTGGTTCCAAAGTAGCCCCATTCTTTTGCTGTGTCATCAGTGCTGTGGTGCTTGGTCCAGCTCAGCTTGCAACATGTAAGCAGGTTGATTCTCACAACAGCCATGACTGTGTTTTGGCTCCCACTGGCTTCTAAGGTTTCTCACAAAGGCAATCATATTATTCTTGTCTTGGCTTTTTAACAATGAAGTCCATACAAACATACTGGCATATTTTGCATATTTTCTTTCCCGCTACCTTATTTGCTCTTTAGGAAACTGAAACTGTGGCCAACAAAGAATTTGCTCTCCAAAAACTTAGTGTTCGAGACCAGGGCAGTGCAGCTGCTCACCCTCCTACACTGGTGCCAGCATCCTCAGTGCCGTGTGCTTTCTCTTGCAAGGGTGAGTTCCACTTCTCAATGCTGACACCACCTGCAAGAATTACAGAAAGCTTCTGCTTGACTGGCACATTACAGTGCAGAGCTCAGAGTGTCGTTTTCCTGAGCTGAGTAGCAGTTATTTATAGTCATTAGACCCCTGCCATAGCCAGGTCCACTGCAAATGCTGCACTCAACTGCAAGTTTTTTTATAGTGAATAAATGTAATTAATGTAAATTAGCTTCCCGCTAATATGAAAATCAACCACAACTTCAAATAGTGTGATAATACAAAACTGCACAATTCCAGTTTCACAAAGGCATAAGAACATTATCACTAACACACCTCTACATATATTTTGTAGTGTTGTTCATGGTAAAATATCACTTCATAATTGTGGACAAGGATCAAATGCATCTGGCTCTATCCATATACAACAAAACTTTTTAAATCTCCTTCTCCATTTGAGCTATACATTTGGAGCAAACTACCAAGTAACATGCATCTTATCCAAAAACACTCTTCATTGAAAAGAAGACTAATGCTGCTTATTACTTTCAGCATAGCTTTCCTCTTGGCAGATGCCAGCTGTCTTCCTTCTGTCAAGCAGTGAATCAGAATTTCTGTCCCATTGTCACTGTTATCCGCAGGCCTACTTTCATTATTCTTATCTATTTCTAATTTCTTTCTTACAACAAATTTCCTAACTTTCCCCTGTTATTTCTCATTCTTGGACCTGTCAACTATTTCTTCAAATTTGATTCCTTCTGTACACTGTCACGCATTTCTGTTATGAGCCATTACTTATGTTTAACAGGATGTAATGAGGATGTAATGTAGATAAGACTGGTGTAAGTGAAATATCATACATTAACAAACACATTACTATTATTATTATTATTATTATTAATAACATTTTATTTAATATATAAAGGATCTCTGGTTAAAGGCTGAGATAACATATGTAAACATTTTCATTATATAACTGCAAAAAGTCATTAGCCTGAATTCCAAATAAGCTTGTGATCATACAGTTGAAGCAGCATGCTCGGAGGGGACATGACTTTGCTGTTACTGGCACATGTAAATTGAGGACTTGAAGAACAACCAGCAATGAATATCACTAAAATAAATATTTGAAAGAAAATAGGTAGTAAAAAATACTGAGGAAGAACAAGTGCACATAAATTGTTCAAAAATATACAACGAACTACAACAGTCATGAATAGAAACATTACTGTTAGAGCCAGCTGCCCACTCTGAATGTCCTGGGGATGAGCCTCAAAGAGACATTATACTCTAATAGCTGTGTTACTTCAGAACAGAGATTCCAATTAAGTACAGACTGGTACTCTGTGCTTGCCATTGCTGGATGTATAGAAAAACAAGAATTTCTTATGACAGTGATACTGCAAGATAGTTGAGGGCCATCTATTTGGCATCTGGCCACAGCAACACTCAGCAGCAGCACCAGCTATCTGGCACAAGCATTGAAGACCACAGTTTGGATCCCAATAGGGAGCTCTGGACATGGTACTGTAATCTATCAGCAAGCACCTCAGCTGTGCATGTGCAACTTTCAAACTAGGCTTCCACAGACACTGTCACATTGCAGACACTGGTAACTCCTATTTGCCAGCAATAAAAAAAAAAGCCAGAACTTGTCAGTGTCTAACAGCTGCCTCAAAGAAGTATTGTGTGATATACAAAACATGATTCAGTGGCAGAACCAAGAGACACGTAGACAAGAACCTATATGCCTGTTGCATCATGAGGAATTGCCATAGACATATGTTAACAACTCATCAGGAGAAATGTTGCATATGAAGCTGGTTGTGCAGAGATTATAGTTAATGTCCTTCAGACGTAACCTGTGTTCTCACAGAACTGTGAAGTACATAGTAACCACAGGTGGTAAAACTAACAGATGATAAATACACTAACACTAAATAAAAAACCAATGAATACCCTAAAAATTCTAAAAGTCATACATAATAAATTAAGACCTGAACTAAAACTGATAGTACAATGTAACATTTCATCTTTTATGACCGATACATTTAGCCATACAGTGAAAAATGAGTAAGAAGAAATCTTAATGAAATATTTGTAACTGTCATGCTAGAATGGAAAGATACAAAATGTGATGTTCACGAAAAATATAGAAATTGGTAGTGGTAGTACATGCACTCTCTGGGAGATTTGTGGAACTTGGTGGTTGTGTATACAGTCAGAATATTAAGTTCATATTCACAGATCATAGCATGTTCTACATATTGAATAATGAGTTGTTATTTCTTCCATTCATTTTTATATTTCATGCAGGTTTTTTCGTTGTAGAAGTTCATGCAATACAGTAAGAAACATCCATAACTTGCTAGCAAGGCAGCAAATAAAGTCTGATGGAAAAGCATGGGAAGAGAAGAGTTCAAGCATCCATAATACAAGAAAGAGGAATTATGAAATGAATATTTTAGAAGATAAAAAGGGTGTACCAAAAGAATCATGCAATTTTTAAAAAAATCATACCTACCAGTATTATGTTATTTGAGATATGAGCGTGAACAACATATTGTTGGAAAGAGCAAATTCATGAGTTTTACATGATTCCCACTAGGTAGCAGCAGTGTGTGCCCATTTCAGTTCTAGTAAAAATGGTGTCGGGATAACAGAAAGCATTTTGTGTTCTACGTTTTGCACAGTGTGGGTCAGTAATAACTGTTCAGCGTGACTTTCGTACTAGTTGTGGCTTGGATCCTCTTACAGCACACAGCATTAGATGAGGGCGTGAACAGTTCTGAGAAACAGGTTGTTAGTGTAAAGGCAAATCACTGGGTCATCCCTGAGTGTCAGACACACACATCGCATGCATCTGCCATAGTTTCACAAGGAATCTACAGATATCCATTTGCTGTGGTGCAGATCGACAGCTCAACATGTCTCCGATGCCTATCTGGTATGAGTTGTGTCCGTGTTTACACATGAAACAGTACATAGTTCAGCTACTGCAAACTCTTCATGAAAGTGACAAACAACAACATGCCGAGTTCTGTAAATTTGTTCTTGGCTAGGTGGAGGATAACAGTTTTCTTCCACGCTTAATGTTTAGTGAAGAGGCAACATTACATTTAAATGGAAGGGTGAACTGTCATAATGTGAGAATATGGGGTACAGAACAACTACATGAAGTTGTACAACATGAGAGGAACTCTCCAAAATTTAAGGTGTTTTGTGCAGTTTCACAGAAAAAGGCGTATGGTCCATTTTCTCTGCTGAGAAAACTGTCACAGGAACCACATATTTTGATATGCTTGATAACTTTCTTTACTCACAGTTGGAGACTGATTTGAATGACTTCATTATCAAGCAGGATGGGGCACTGACACACTGGCATCTGGAAGCACTGGAATTTTTAAATCAAAGGATTACTGAACAATGGGCTGGTCAGACTGGACCAAATGATTCAGACTTACATTATTGTCCTCCAAAGTCACCAGGCCAAACTGAACATGACTATTTCTTGCAGGGGTTTGTAAAAGACTCTGTTTATGTGCCTCCATTATCAACAGCAATGAATGAACTGAGACAGCACTTAACAGCACCTGTGAAAGCTGTAACTCAAGGCATACTCACTGCAGTGTAGGAACAATTTGAATGCTACACCGACATATGCCATGCATCTCAAGGGGGGGATACTGAACACTTATGAAAAGGTATGACAAAAACTTTTTAAGTTTCCTGTTCATCAAAACACAAAATTCATTATATATGTTTATTAGCTTCAGAAATATAGATGTGCCAAATCAGATGATTCTTTTTGATACACGCTTTAGTACATCAATAACAGACTTATGGAAAAGAAAGAAAGAATAGAGAAAGTTCAACTCAGCATCAAAAATAACCTATGGGGCATGAGTATATGACAGATGAAGAAGAACATGGAAAGAGGAAAGCAACATGTGATGGAAATGAAATGCACAAACAAAACTCCTATGAGTAAGTCCTGCTTCTTACTCATATGGAGATCTGGAAGAGTAACAATTGCCTCCACTATCATTATGGGGCACTGCTGCCTTCCTTCTGCTATGATAAAAAATTCAGCAGTGATTTAACCACACCAATGTGGCACAGAGACACTGCAGTAGGACTATAAAAGAAGTTGGCTACCTCTTACTGTTCAACTTTCAAATAATGAACATCTTCACATTCAGCAACTAGAAATTTAATGTAATATGCAATGCAATTTTAAATGTAAAGTTGATAACCAAACACCTTATAGAGGCCTCTTCAGGGACCTGAGGATTCTTACAATTACATGCCAATATACATACTACATAATGGGAATATAGAGGGAATTTAGAATGAACTTAGCAGTATCTGAAACAGAAACAATTTCCATTTAGGCTACTCATACCTCCCTAGGATTCAGAATGGAATTTTATATTCTGGTACAAAAACATACACTGGGCTTCTGATGGACACCAGACAGGAAACAGAAAATCCCTAAATACTTAAAAAGAAAGTAAAAGAATACCTCATTAGCTGCTGGTTCTATAATTTATCAGAAAACTTCAAATTAATTCCACATGCCTCTAACATTTGTATTAGACAGAATCTGACTTTGCCAATCTATAGGAAGCGTATAGTGGTCTGTACAAAGTTGCATAAACGCTTTGCTTAAAGTGCCAGATGAAAGCAGCAGCTGAATAGTCTTTTATCTAGTACTTTATGCATATTAAGTTTATTGTAGCAAGAACAGACATGAGTTGAGAAACATAGTGCTTTATGGAGCCAACATAACATACAATGAAGTACAGATTGCGCATACCAATGAACACATCGAGTGCACAACAGTAATACAGGTTACACGATAGGCTGATTGCTCATTTGCAATCACTTAAATAATACTGTTTCCTTGGTTGCCCACCAGAGCACACCAGGGGGCTGACCATGGTGGCCTCTATGAGCTGGCCTGTGAACTGTGTGGACACATGATCTCTGAAATCATGTGCGCCTTGAGTGAAGGTTGCATATTAAGTTTGTTGTAGCAAGAACAGACATGATTTGAGAAACATAGTACTTTATGGAGCCAACATAACATACAATGAAGTACAGATTGCGCATAGCAATGAACACATCGAGTGGACAACAGTAATACAGGTTACACGATAGGCTGATTGCTCATTTGCAACCACTTAAATAATACTGTTTCCTTGGCTGCCCACCAGAGCACACCAGGGGGCTGACCAAGGTGGCCTCTATGAGCTGGCCTGTGAACTGTGTGGACACGTGATCTCTGAAATCATGTGTGCCTTGAGTGAGGGTACATCAAAGTTATCCAGAAGTAATTACCATAATTATCAGTTTGAGCGGTTCCGCACTATTCACTGTTAGTCGTTAGTGTACTTCACAGAAGAAGCCAGAAATGGTTGCTTTGGCCCATTAATGTATAACATGATTACTTTCATATCCCTGGGGGCTCTCTTTGATGATGGTATCAATGGAACATAATTATGAGTGAAAGAATCAATGAGTGAAAAATTGGTGTTGGATGTACATATTTGTTTGATACACCTATGAATATTTTAGACTACTGGTACTTTAACTACATGGTGCATAAAATTGTTAATATGTAAAACTGCTGTAATATCACAATGTTAAAAACAAAACCCATACATAGCATGACAATGTATGTATGTATATTTGTATGTATGTATGTATATACATAGGTCTATGTATGAATCTTCCATTCACAAATCAACACGGATTTAGAAAGCATCACTTGTGCAAAACTCAGCTTGTTCTTTCCCATGCAATATCCTACAAATCATGGATGGACGGCAACAGACAGATTCTGTGTTTGTAGATTTCCATAAATCATTTGATGGATGTCCCAATTCAGACTGTTGTGAAGGTCTGGGCATATGGTTTAGGTTCCCAGATATGTGATTGTCTCAAGCACTTTTTAACTAACAGAACCCAGTACAGGCTCCTTAATGGTGAGTTTTCATCAGAGACAAGAGTTTCACTAGCAGTGTCAGGAGCCGAGAAAGCGTATGTCGTGCTTGAAATGCACTCACATCAGTCAGTCATAACAGTGCAACGACACTTCAGGACGAAGTTCAACAAAGATCCACCAACTGCTAACTCTATTCGGCGATGGTATGTGCAGTTTAAAGCTTCTGGATGCCTCTGTAAGGGGAAATCAACGGGTCGGCCTGCAGTGAGCAAAGAAACAGTTGAACGCGTGCGGGCAAGTTTCACGCTTAGGCCACGGAAGTCGACGAATAAAGCAAGCAGGGAGCTAAACGTACCACAGCCGACGATTTGGAAAATGTTACGGACAAGGCTAAAGCAGAAGCCTTACCGTTTACAGTTGCTACAAGCCCTGACACCCGATGACAAAGTCAAACGCTTTGAATTTTCGGCACGGTTGCAACAGCTGATGGAAGAGGATGCGTTCAGTGCGAAACTTGTTTTCAGTGATGAAGCAACATTTTTTCTTAATGGTGAAGTGAACAGACACAATGTGCGAATCTGGTCAGTGGAGAATCCTCACGCATTCGTGCAGCAAATTCGTGATTCACCAAAAGTTAACGTGTTTTGTGCAATCTCACGGTTTAAAGTTTATGGCCCCTTTTTCTTCTGCGAAAAAAACATTACAGGACACGTGTATCTGGACATGCTGGAAAATTGGCTCATGCCACAACTGGAGACCGACAGCGCCGACTTCATCTTTCAACAGGATGGTGCTCCACCGCACTTCCATTATGATGTTCGGCATTTCTTAAACAGGAGATTGGAAAACCGATGAATCGGTCGTGGTGGAGATCATGATCAGCAATTCATGTCATGGCCTCCACACTCTCCCGACTTAACCCCATGCGATTTCTTTCTTTGGGGTTATGTGAAAGATTCAGTGTTTAAACCTCCTCTACCAAGAAACTTGCCAGAACTGCGAGCTCGCATCAACGATGCTTTCGAACTCATTGATGGGGACATGCTGCACCGAGTGTGGGAGGAACATGGTTATCAGCTTGATGTCTGCCGAATCACTAAAGGGGCGCATATAGAACATTTGTGAATGCCTAAAAAACTTTTTGAGTTTTTGTATGTGTGTGCAAAGCATTGTGAAAATATCTCAAATAATAAAGTTATTGTAGAGCTGTGAAATCGCTTCAATCATTTGTAATAACCCTGTATTTTAATTCCCTATACACATAAATGACCTGACAGTCAGGGTGAGCAGCAATTTGTGGCTGTTTGTTGACGATGCTGTGGTATACAAGAGGGTGTTATGGTTGAATGACTGTAGGGGTATGAATGGTAGCTTGCTCTAAATGTAGAAAAATGCAGATAAGTGAGAAACTCAGTCTTGTAACATTCAAATACAGCATTAGTAGCGTGCAGCTTGACACAGTCACTTCAATTAAATATATAGGCCTAATGTTGCAAATTGAAGCAGAATGAGCACATCAGATTGGTAGCAGGGAAGGCAAATGGTTGACTTCATTTTATGGTGAGGATTTTGGGAAATCGTAGCTCATCCATAAAGTAAGCAGTACATAGAATGCTACTGCAACTCATTCTTGAGTACTGTTTGAGTGCTTCAGATCCTCACCAGGTTGAATTAAAGGGAGACATTGAAGCAGGTCAGAAGCAGACTGCTAGATTTATTACTGGTACGTTCATGCAAGTATTATTGAGATGCTTTATGACCTCAAATGGGAATCCTGGATGGGAGGCAATACTCTTTCTCCAAGGCACTATTGGGGAAATTTAGAGAACGGGAATCTGAGGCTGACTACAGAACAGTTCTACTGCTATCAACGTACATTTCACATAAGGATTATGAAAATAAGATGCAAGAAACCAGGGCTCATATGAAGACTTACAGACAGTCATTTTCCCCCCATTCTATTTGTAAGTGAAACAGGAGAGAGAATGACTAGTAATTGTACAAAGTACCCTCTGCCATGCCCCATCTGGTGTTTTGTGGATTATTTGTGCAGACGTAGATGTAGGTGTACGTTTCACATCTCCTCTTAAGCCACAGGGCTGATTTCAACCAAACTTGGTACACATGTCACTGATTGTCTTGAAAGAATTGCTATAGGGGCACGCTATCAAATGAGTGGGGGTCAAAAAACAATGTAGCACATGAAGCATGCATTTTCATATTTTATTAATCCAATATTAATGAATGAGAATGTTTCATGACTTGCAACAAACATTACATATAATTTCAAATCCTTAAAAAACTTTTTCTCAGTGATAACTTCCTCAAAATAATGAAAATAAAATAAAAAATGTATTGATTACTACATTTACACTCTTCATGCAGTAAAACTGCCAGATGAGGCATAAATTTCTAATTTATTAGTTGTTTACTACTAACATGGCACATTTTGAAGACAGTATTCTCATATACTATTGAGTGTATTAACAAAATCATATCGTTATATGACACATAGGCCAGAAAAAATGACGTCAAATACTGAGATGAATGAAAAACTGCCACATCATGTATAGGTTTTAATTTATTACCTCATTACTACTAACTCTATTCACAACACATTTTGTGGGCAGCAGACACATATACCACAGGATGTACCTGCAAAATTATATCATTCTGTGACACAGAGTTCAGCTGATATGAAGGCATAAACATTGAGTCACATGAAAATGTAACTGCAGAGGGGAATTCACTAGAGATACGGGTGAAATATTTGTACAAATATGTGTGAAATATTTTAGGTATTTGTAAAATATATTTGAAGTGGCATATGTGGGCAAAGCCACATGTAAAAATCTCATCCTAAACCCCAGGCACAATTTCAGTCACATTTGGTACACATATTAATTACAGTCTGCAAAAAAATCTGTAGGGATAAGAACCACCAGCGTCTTACTGGGGTGGAGATGATAATGTGGAGAGAGAAAGGGGGAGAAGGAGATGGACAGAAAGAGTGGGGGAAGGAGGAGGTTGATACAGGGAAGGGGAGACGAAGAGATGAACAAAGAGAGGAGAGGGGCGAATGGACAGAGAGAAGGGATATGAGGAGAAGGACAGAGAAAGGAAAGAGGAGGAGATGAACAGAGACAGAGGGGATGAAGGGATGGGCAGAGAGAGGTGAAGAAGGAGATGGAGAAAGAGAGACGGAGGAGGGGATGTTATTTGGAGGGGGAGGTGGTAGTGGACACAGGCAGAGTGAGGAGAAGGGCAGAGAGAAGGTTAGGAGGAAATGAAAAGAGAGTGGGTCGGAGGTGGACAGACAGGGCGAAAGGAGGAGATGGACAGAGAAGGGTGGGGGAAAGGAAGGAGATGGATTAATAGAAAACTGGAATAAATACAGACCCACTGGATCAATAGAAAACTGGAATAAATTCTAACCCACTCAATGCCAGGTACACATATTAGTTAGTCTCATAAAAAACAATCACAGCAGGAAATGAAGCTTCAGTATAGTTAGTGAGAGTTGACCCACGACATCTGGCAATGCTGTTGCCAGCTCTGACCTGTGATGTGCAAATGGCTGCTGCGGAAAACAATGATAAAAATAAAGTTCCAACATTAATGAGATGCTCAGGCCTGTTGAAGGAGCGGTTGCCAATGGGGCTGCAGCCCTCCACCCAAACTACAACTGCTTCTTCCTGCGCTAAAGAAAGGTCCTTTCAGCATGGCTTTCAGACTTCAAAGTGTCGAAAATTTTCTCTCTTTTGTAGTAAAAAGCTGCTCCTATTTGAATACAACATTGTCTCAAAATTTAGTTTGTCTAAAATCTTAAATCTCCTAAAGTTTACACACACACACACACACACACACACACACACACACACACACACACACACACACACACACATGCACACACCATATGGTGCTCCAGTAGATATATAAAAACATACATCTGTTTGAATGCAACGTTCCATCAAAATATTAAAGCAGTTATTGAAGAACTTTCAGAGATTAATGATATTGTTAAGATGAACATTTACAGTTTTATTTGCACATACTGATGGAAGGATGGAAGGAAGAAAATCACCTGTGTGCTTTTGAAAGGAAACATTCTGGAATCTGCCTTAAGTAGTTTTGAGAAGCTATAGAAAAATTAAATGTGGATGGTCCGACGTGGCATTGAACTCCTCCTGAAAGAAAGTGCACTCTTACCTTTGCAGAACATCTTTTGATGACCATATTGTCGTAATATTAGTTTGAATATACAAATGTATGGTCATCTGCTTTGTTCAAGAAGCATTTTATAAGTCAGATTTCAATTATGAATATGAAAGTAGATTTAATCTGTCAATTACATTGCCTCTTTGCGTTTTAAACCAGATGTGCAGTGGGACTGATTAGTGCTATGCAGTTCTGAGATACAATCAAAGAGTTTAACAATTCAAATGTGAAAAGGAGAGCCTAGATTGCACTGAACCCAACGTCGGCTTTGAGAGAGGCTTTTCTGCGCTTAGTGCATCACGTCATTGTTGCCGCTGTGATGTCGATCATGTTCACACAAAAATGTGCAGATATGCTGGTAGCTGAAGGTTTGTTGTTCCAAACTGTAGGAAGCAGTGATTGGCAGACAAAATTTGTCAAGTGACTAACAATCTCGCAGCTGCAATAGAAAAATAACAACGAAATAGTGTAGAAGTGCAGTTGTTAGCAAATATGCACCCACTGCGTATGGCTCATACGTAAGCAATTGTCGAAATTTCAGTATGCTACCGAGCTGATAGTGACGGAGAGACATCTATTAGGCCAAGCGAGCAGGAATAATTTTTCAGATGGCGTATCACATTATACAAGTGAATAACAGCACGTGCGAGGACGGTCAAAGAATCGGCCGCTAAGAAGCAAAATTAACAGCTGCAAATCATCGGCCGAGTGGGTCACGCCTACACCTTTGCACGTTGATACAAAGTTGAAAGGTTATAGAAATTGCCAATTAAAGAGACACTAAACCGATAACTGGAAATCTCTGAAACATTGACGGCACATTGTGCGGAACCGTAACTTCTGGAAAGAAAATACAAACAGGTTATTACTATCTTTTTGTTAAACATAACAATTATATCCAAATAAAAGTAATACATTTACTGACAAATCAGTTACCATATTAAATAACGTTATGTGCACAATATGTTGAAACACAGTTATTTCAGGGTAAGTTGAAAATTATTACTGATCCAAGTTGCCATATCTACCCATGACTGTAATACAATGGAACAGATCCTTGAGGCAAAATTAAATTAAGTCTCAAGAAAATTTTTTTCGAAAATCGAGAGCTACCTGCACAGCACTCTTACTTGTTGCAAAATGTCCAAGGAACAGTTTTCTGAGGGAATGTTATCTTCTATTTCTTCACCATCATGTCGCCTTACAAACTAATGCTTTTATAAAGATTCCACAAAAATAGAGTAGGGGTTTGTGGCGAGAGCGGCAAAAGCACTTTCTACAGTTTCCTGAAAACTGTATAGTCCATAATGGAAAATTTGTTTGAGGTAAGGAGCATAAAATTTCTTTTTGCACAAGCCCTTACCATAATATGTTGCCGGCCGAAGTGGCCGTGCGGTTCTGGGCGCTGCGGTCTGGAACCGCGAGACCGCTACGGTCGCAGGTTTGAATCCTGCCTCGGGCATGGATATACGTGATGTCCTTAGGTTAGTTAGTTTTAACTAGTTCTAAGTTCTAGGGGACTGATGACATCAGAAGTTGAGTCCAATAGTGCTCAGAGCAATTTGAACAATTTTGAACCATAATATGTTCTGATAAACTAAATGCCTCGTCAACAACAAACAACCGTGGCATTGGTGTTACCTATGTGTCATCTGGTAAATAACTTCTATCAGGAATGTTTAAACAGTTTTGTGATGATCGTTCACCAAATATTCATTGATTTTAAATATTTGTGAATCCCTATAATTTCCATACACTCCTGTATCATTCACTGAAAAACAAAAATTATGGTTCACAGTCACCATCTCACTGAACAATATTGCTTGTAATTAAAAGAAAGACCCATCCAGTGCAATGGTATCTTGTACATACTCAGTATCTTGTAATATAGTTGTGAGAAACCAGTGCAACCCACCTAATTTTCCACGAACGTCGATGTCTCGAAAAAAAGGAAAAAATTTCATGTAATAACGAAGGACTGTTGGAAGTGGTAGGAAGGAAAGCCAAGAGTTAGTCGACGACGACACCCATTTTATGTTACCTTTAATCCCCTCTGTCAATAGACTGAAAATTCCAGAATTTACAAGCTTTATGTGATGTTGAGAATGAAGCCCGGCAGGTAGCATCACGAAACGAACACACACTAATTCAGAATCATGAATATATACCCGTTTGTCACAGCCCACACTCCAATGGAATTTCATAGTACTTGAAGCAATGAAAAAAGCAACCTATGTAACAAATTTCCAATAAAGTCTTACTTTTTAAGACTGACATTGTTTTTTTCATGAATCTGCGTACCTTAAGGTATCTCTGATGCCGAACGACATTCTGATATGTAGTATGAGATGAAAAATAGCGTGTTATGTATCAAAGCTGTCGCCCGGCGTTGCAGCGCAAGACTAGCTAAAACTTCAGTATCAATTTTTACGTAAACTGTCGATCGAACTACAAATCGGCAATGAGCATGAACTAGCATCGCCCGAGTTCACTGCACAGAAATCGGGTAATTAATAAAGTGTAGTTGGCCGACCGAAAAAAAATCTTCATACGCACCTAGCCTGACAAGCGAAGAAGAAAAATGGTCGGCGATAGTAAATCGTTCATTCCGACATCGGAGAACTTATTCTTACAACATTAGGTTGCTTTTCATTTTCACCAACTATTTTAAAACCATTACAGTTTTGTCATACTGGCATCAAGTGGTAGTTCTTGTTCATGAAAATCTTCAACCCACAAATGGAACTTCCACCCAATGCTCACAAGACGAAATCGAGATAATTCTTGGTCAGATCAGAAATACCAGCCGCCAGGTCATTATTACACACTTGATAACACTAACTAGCAACATAGAACACATACTGGTATGCATATAAATGACAGGCATTCCATTCAGTTCAAACAGGCAACATATATTCTCCATGAGAATCGAATTAATTTTTTTCAAAGGAGCGATTTTTCATTCAGAAATTTAGATTATTATGTCTAGCAACATGACGGCATTTTACAAACAGGTGACTAAGACCTTTCTTCAACAAGCAAAGTGATGACGTCAGCGTTTGAAATAATGCAAAACCAATAAACAATGTCCTGAAGGTCACGGTCCTTAGCAGTACTATATGTGCTGATGAATTTATTACTATTACCTTCGTTGGATAGCTCAAATACAGCAAAACAAACGCATTCATCTGTAATCCATAATATCTAATTAGTGTAAGAAGCCGGTGAAATTTGCAGACCGTACATCTATTCTTTGTGTGAAAGACCTTTGGTTTAATTTTATGTGGTTAGCAGCAGAATCTTCATGAAGCGAAAATTATTGTGTACAGAATATTTCTCACTAAATAAAGCAAAGAACGTCGTAACTTAATGTATCATTCTGGATAAATCTTTTGCTCCGACAGCAGCTTTCATCTTTCATTGATATCAAGTGCGTTATTTGGGAAATTTGCTGTAGATTTTATTGACATGTTTCGTGTAATAATATTTTGTCATAAAATCTGTAGTTGATTTCGTTTATCTCGTCAGTAGAAACACTTTCCACTTCCATTTACAGGCAAATACTTTGCAAACATATGAAATCTACAAATGATATTGATACGTGAAATGCTTTTGTTCTCAGGGAATAGTTATGAGCTGTATCGTAATGAAATAGGAAAGGCAGAAAAAAAATCTGAAAGTACAGTCTTTCGCTCGGATTGCGTCGATCATTAATTGCATGTATTGTTGCAATTAGCCTACGCTGTGCTATTCGTATTGACTACTTGTAGGGGCTTCCTGCTTACATGCCAGCTCAGCTACGTCAATGCGTCACCAGTGCGGTGGATGGGTGGGGTTGGCGCTTGGAGGGGGGGTAGAAAGTTCTGGTAGCCTGGCTGTATTGAGCGTTGGAAATTTCCACTGACTCCTGCAGTCTATAAATAGGAGGAGCCAGGCGACGTCGTTCTCATTCAGCGGAGGACGTCGGAGCTGTGGCGGCAAGCGGAGAGAGGGCCGGCTCGTCGTTGGATATCGCCGTGTAGAACTTGAGTATACGTAGTGGTTAAGCAACATTCAGTAATATTTCGAACGTCCTTTAAGGAGAATTCAGTCCTGTTTTTCAGTGAGATGTCTGACAGTTTAATTTGTGAGAAAATGTCTTGCGGTTGGAGATTTACTAGTATTTGCCCTAATACATTCATTCCAACCAGTATCTACAATGTGACAGCTATGTGACTAGATTTGTTTCTCGAAATAAGTTTTAACTGTGTTGAAAGGTCATAACTGAGAAATGTATTTGCTTCGTTTTTTAACTATAGTTACGGCAAGACCGAGGTGACACATGGAAATATATCGCCCTGTTAACTTGCTTCCGTTCATAGAAAAATCGATTGGAGCATAAGAGAGATTTTTTACTCCTTTCTTGGGATTCATATCCAGCTGGTACCTTGGTCTTGTGCGTGCGATTGTTCGCGCGTTGTTGCGTGTAATTTCTCTCAAATACTCGCAGGTCACTGTTTACTATAGGTCGTAATTCTTGATATTAGCATTTTGTTCCTTCTGTCTTTTAGTGCCAGTTTGTGGAGATATTGCTTTGGCTCTATCTTTGTGATAGTTCAACTACTTTTCAAACTGGCTTTCAGTAAGGTGGAATGCTGCTTCAAGCTACGATTTACAGTACTTACAGTATTTTTTTTTAGAAGTAAAATTTTAACTATAATCAATAATTTATCAAATTTGTTATTGGAAAAGTGCACAATGAACACGTTTGATTCAAATTCAGGTGATGTGTGGCGAGGTGGATGTCGGTGTTAGTCCTCTGGTGGGTTGATGCTGTCGTAGGCCATCTTCACAGAACAGCAGGAAACAGCACAACAGGAGAACAGCAATCGATTGAAAAGTGTTAAGTAAAAGTTAATTTAGTTTCAGAATTGCCGTTTTTTTTCTAGTATTACCTGGAGCATTTGAGTTTTTAAACTTGAAAAACTGAAGTAAAAAATTATCTATTTTATAGTCTGAAAGATTTGTAGTAAGAGGGATAGATAGTTGCTTCAAGTTTAAATATTGTTTTGAGAAAAGATACGATTCTTTTATTTCCTGTATGAAAGGCTTAGTCGTTTTGAATTCCCACAAATATTATAAGTTTTTCAGTATATTGATTGATAGTGGGCCAAGTGTAAAAGTAAATTATTTAGCTATTTAAATAACAGTTGGTGGCCCTGTGGGAATCATAAAGTCAGAATGATTGATTTTCAATGTGCACAAAGTGAGCTATGGTTTGAGTTGCCGTTTAGTGTGAACACGTCAGTGGTAGTTGTTGAATTCATGGTTAAAGAATAGCAAATTTATTTTCTGAGATTACCGAGAATAGTGACTGCTGCAAAAGTTTTAGCCTATTGGCTGGCTTTAGTGCCAAGGCACAGATATCTATTTTTGTAGATGTGTATGTTGGCTGTTGTAACATATTTCTGGAATAGTAAAGAATGGTTTCATGGAGGGTATAGGCGGTTCACACTAAATATGTATAATTTCCTCCACTGGCTCACTTAAGATGCTTACTTTTTTTTCCAGTATATTCAAAGACAAAAGTTTTTCGACATTTTTTACTTTCAGTAGCATGTTACAGGTGCCTTATCTTTGTCACGACGTAAGACCGTATTTGCTGTTAGCTGTTTCTGCCGGTCAGATGAACAAGCGCCTCCCTGAACTACTCATGCAGTTTTGGGATATGTCTATTTCGTCATGTGAAGAGCAGTGGTTATTCTGTTGATAGACATGTTTATAATCATTTAGTTTCTTTATGGAGTGAGGTGACAAACTCTTTTTTGCATATTTCCGTGCCTGCCGTGTTCCTGCTGTGTTAAATATTGTGCTGAATGTGATGTTCTCTAGTGGCACATTTTATCTGCCTTGTTTGAATTTGATAACTGGTGACATTGTCCGGTAAAAGTAGCTGTTCAGGAAGTGGTACATGTTCTTGAAATTCTGCGTAGTGCTAATCATTATCCATTTCTTATCTTGTTTTATATTTTGAATCTGTTCATATAGAACTCTTACATTGGACATATCGTACTGCCTTGGATGTATTATTTATCATTTTACTATATTCACACAAGTAAAGAAAAAAAAAAAAAATACTTTTGCTGTTACGATAACCGAAATGTTGCGTGAGTTTTGTGACATGGTATTTTATTAGTGTTTCATTTTTGATGCGTGAATTTTTAGATTTCCATTTTGTTGGTTGCTAGAGTGATTTGTATTAGTATTACGGAAGAATAATAAATTGTTTCTGTGGATCTGTTTCGATTTACAGATAAAATCCTATAGGTAGATATTGAGTTTTATTTCTACGTGTGTTATTATTAGTTCCTGGTCTTAGTCATAAGTGATTTGTGAGCTCTTGTTGACTCTCAATTCAAACCAGTCTATCATTAGGAGTATTGATTGTAACGATCTCCTCTGAAACTGAGAATATTTTATGAATAGTGGTATAAGCCTATTACATAATGGTAAACCCACTCTTAAGAAGAGTGAGATGATATTGCTGTAAGTCAGCTACAGGTATGGTACTGACAAAACTCCCGGATTAATTCTCTGGGTTAGCTGAATTAACTGCTGGTTTTGTGTAGTGATTTTTTAAAAATTTATTTATCAAAAAAATGGTAAAAATGCACACTTACTGTTCTCCTGTCTTAAGTTGCTTGAAACACATTTTGAAAGTAGTTTGGCATCTAAAAGGGAGAATTGTCTCAATATATAATTTTTGTGTGAGGAATGTGACTTGTACAATGCTTCCTTGTATTTAATCCACATACCTTGATGTGGTTGATTAATGGAAGTATTATCACATGCATTATTAGTGGTTTATTCTTTGGTATGACACAAGACTTTGACTTAATTGAGAACTGGATTTTGCTTGTAAGTCTGTCAAATGCTTTCTTTTGCAAACTTTGAATGTATGCATACGTTATCTTATAAGTTATTCTTAGGGATGAGGCTTGTGTAAATTAGTTATACCTGTTTTGCCCATTGCTTATTGGCTCGTGCTGTAAACCTATTTCAGGGATTGTGTAGATATTTGCAATGTCTTATGTTTTCCAAAAAGTAATCAAGATTTATGATGTGGTCTCTCAGGATCACAGTACCCATGATTTCACAAGAGTATTTTGAACCAGGATAAAGTATGATTCACCCATCAAAGGCTGCATAATAGCAATTACATCTCAGGATGTGAAATGGTATAATATGTTTAATTCCAGTTTATGAAAGTGGCGTAAGTTGGTAGTCAATGTGGTAGGTAGCCTACTGTTTTGGCATGATTCACATTCTTTTTTATGATGATGAATTTAGGAGAAGCAATGGTAGTTTGTTTCAAACTTGAATGAGGGCTTTGTATTGCACACAAGAATTGTTTACATAATTATTGTAGACTTTACATGGGTGTTATGTAGTTCCTGCACTAATAGTTTAAGAAAAATTGGTTGAGTATTGGTCTAAAAAATTGAAAAGTCTACTTGAACTATGAGCTGGCAGCCTATTGTTTCTCCGTCATTATTTCTCTAACTGTAAGAGTAACTTGAGAACTTTATTAGATGGAAGGGTATAAGATGCTGGTGGGGTTGCTGTAATGTGTTAAACAGCAACACTGCTGCACACACCTAGATGACATGTTGGTCTCTTTTGATGACTGTGATGTTTCACTGATGTGAACAGAGAACTTATACTATCACATTGCATGCCATTAGTATTAGTGGATGCCCATTGGGATAAATGAGCCTAGAGTAGACTTGTAATAACAGATTGCTGTGCATCCCTGCATAATGGCAACTTTTTAAATCTTCCAAGCATATACCATAAGCTTTCCCACTGGAGCAAACTGTAATGCCTCATCTAAAGAACAGAGAGCGTGGATTTAAAAGAGTTAGAAACTTGTGCATATTGGGCTATAGCCTGTGTTTGGATTTGCATGGATTTGTGTGTGCTGAGGTAGTGTATAATTTCCTGATAGTGTTAATCTAGAACTACTTTGGTTAAGAAACATTTCTGTCTTACTGAGTTTGCACCCATTGCTTAAGAATGCCTAATTATGGTTGCTATTTGAAATGTTTTTATTGTAACGTAAATTCGTAAAATGTTAACGGTAAAGACATCTTACTGAATCGTAAGAAGCTCGTAATCCAATCTGTTCTTTTATTTACTTTCCTTGCCAATTATTTTTCCCCTTGGTAAGACATCTTTCTTCATTCTGATAAACAGTGAGTTCATTAGTTATGTTTAGTGTACAAAATTTTTACACCTGTGATGTGTAACAGATATCAGTATTGGAAAACTGTTTATGTAGATGTGTATGAATATCACTTTTTAGCGGTCATTGTCTGATATTTCCCAGAGACTGCAAAACCAATGTGGGAGTGCTAATGAAAAATTCACGAGTTAAAACAAACCCATTTGGGTTAATGGGTAAATTACGTAAATTATGTATAATTACATAGTAATCGTAGGAGCTAGTAAAATAGTGTGTTCATACTTACTAACACAGAATAAGTGACAATGGACCTTTGTGTTGGAAATGAAAAGAGAACATGGCATGTCAAAGTGGTAAAATAACATTGTTGTTGCATGGGTAGTTTTATTTTAATTTTATAAAATCATGGGAAATCTTAGGCTAGTTTTATAAAATCATGGAAAATCTTAGGCCTGTTATTGGCTTTAGAAAATAATTGATCATGGGGTCTTCACTTTATAGGATAGCAGTGAGTATAGCTTTCAGTTTTGATAAAGGTTTGTGAATCTAGTGAATGACCTGTGGCAGGTATTGCAGATGACAATCACATCTGTACAGTTGCCATACCAGCCTGATTGGCTGACATGTAAACAGATGAACCAATGCAGAGTGAAAATGAACAGTAAGAGACTATTAGGTTTGAACCATAAGAGACTATAAGGTTCAAACCAAAAGTTTCACCCCATTTACCTTAGAAACAGTTGGTTTCTTGTTGAAATGCTTGCAATAAATGATACACAGGAAGTCATTTCATACATAAATAAGGTGAATGAGGTGTTAATGCTATATTAGATGTCTCAGTTTATACTAGCTCTGAACTTGGGACATGAAAATAAATTGCTGCTTATATACATACATAGCAAGGAATAAAAAGAGCCTCAATATTCAAGGACTAACATCTTAATAGACCATATAGCATAGCTGAAGCATTTGTTGTGGGAGCACCAAATGGCTCTGAGCACTATGGGACTCAACATCTGAGGTCATCAGTCCCCTAGAACCTAGAACTACTTAAACCTAACTAACCTAAGGACATCGCACATGCCCAAGCTCGAGGCAGGATTCAAAGCTGTGACCATAGCGGTCACGCAGTTCCAAACGAAGTGCCTCGAACCGCTTGGCCACACCGGCTGGCTTGTGGGAGCACCCATAAATACATTGCAGTGTTTGGTCTCCAGTTTGAATGTACTGAGTGACTGGTGTTTCTATTCTTTAATTACATTGAACTTCGTATGATCCAATAATGTGGTGCTTAACACAACTTAGCAATGAAGTACATTAAAATGTTGGACCCACAAACATATTGTCAATGCATGATGAAGGAATACTTTCATATTAAAATTTTCTCTGTTGTTATTTTTCTGGTACTGTCATTTGTGCTCCAGAGCAAACATAATAGAGTTGTAAGTTTTAAGGTGCACCATTTTGAGTCAACAAGATGATGCGATGGTGCAAAGTGTGTGCTAAACACTTAATGGTGCTCTATTTAGATCTTTGTTTTTTCTTAGATGGGAGATGGTACATAACATGTTGTCAGTGGAGTAGCTGATGTATGAGAAGTATGTATCCTGAAAACTATTAGTTACTGAGTTAGAAATTTGACTAGAGTAGTAATTGGTAGGTGCTGTGGAAGGTTCTGTCATTTCTTGCAGTCTTAGAGCGGCTTAACTTGCCAGCATTTTATACTTATATCTGACCATTTTAACATCGAGATTTAAATGATCCGTGGATGTACATTGACGGTTGAGGAGCTTCATTCCATGGCTACAAATAGCAGTAGGCCTATAATTTTGATACAGAAACAGAATTTTTCCCTGTAGAGTGATTGCAAGTGTCGTAGTGTCTGCTATTCACAAAGCTTGCTTCTATTGAGCATAGTGCCAGCTTACATTAAAAGAACAAGATTCTTTAGTATCAATAGATTCTTTGCCATATTTTTTGCATGGTTCAGGTGGACGAACATGCTTGTATTAATACGATATTCACATCCTTTCATGTTTGATTTACTTCAGTGATTATTATTGGTGTGGGAGGATGGGGGGAGGGGAGGGGGTAGTCCCTGTGGCAAACCTTCCTGTTGACCACACTTACACATCTTGCATCTCACTTTAACTTCATATGAGCTGCTAATTTACATTGCAAGGCTAACCACTAGGCATAACTCTGGTTACCATGAGCTAATTTAGATTACGACAAAGATCAGAAAGAAAATTGTTCTAAGGATTGTTGATTAAATAAGTTGAATGAGAAGCTATTCTGGTCATAAGCAAAACACCACGTGATCAGTATTGGTCTGTTGGTGGTTTACTTTGCCCTTAATGTTAGTGCCCTTGTAGTTAACACAAGTATATAATTCCACTGTCTGTTTATTTTTCTTAGTTTTGAATGACAACAGATGTGTGTTTTATAAATGTTGATTGTATTGTGTTGCATTAATGCACCAGAGTTCTGTAGAGTAAGCATTTGAAATAACTGCTGCATTGGTCAGATAACGTAAGTTGTTGAATTCTATTTAATTGATATTTCTTAATATTTAATACAGTGTTGTGGATACTTGGCATTGGTGAAAACTGCCTGCCCTTAGGATGTTTACTAATAGCTGGAGTGCACCGGAGATTCTGTGGAGCTTATTACTCTCTCTCTCTCTCTCTCTCTCTCTCTCTCTCTCTCTCTCTCTCGTTTGCTTAGGGGTGTGTGAATATTACTTCTCAGCAGTCATTGTCCTGATATTTCTCATAGACTGCAAAAACAGTGTGGAAATGCTAATGAATAATATGTGAATTAGTGCATACCCATTTGGGTCAGTGAGAGTGTTAAGCAAGTTATTTATTAATAAGTTGTATATGAAGGAGCTAATAAGTAGTGAGTGCATATTTAGTAATTCGGAAAGAGGGACAATGTACCACGTGTGTTTGAAATGAAAAGCGAATGTGGCATGTTTGATGTTAATTTTGTAAATTTACAGAAAACCTTAGGCCTATTATGGACTTTAGGAAGTAACTGATCATGGGATGTTGTATTAAGGTGACGAGACTTGACTTCGGATGCCAGTAATTCCAATGCTGAGTAAAGTTTTCAGTTTTGATAAACTTTGTGAGTCCAGCAAATGAACTGTGGCAGGTATAATATAGCCACATCTGTTAACAGATCCTTTGCCATTCTAATTGGCTGACAACAGTGCAGTCATGATTGACTTTAGAATCAGTCTTTGCACAGTAAGAGAATACAAGGTTCAGACCCCAAACATTTCAGTGCCTCCAAAGCCTTTCTTAATTTTTAGTGACATTTTTCCCTTGACCATTAAAAGGCAGGTGTTCCACTTTTTTGTCTCTGTATGACCTTGGAATTGTAAAATTCATGCAAATGGAAAATTAAAAAGAAGTTTTACCCTGCTTTTCTTAGAGACAATTTGTTTCTTGATGAAATACTTGCAATAGACGACAAAGTCATTTCGTAATTAAATACATTGAATAAGGTATTAATGTTATGTCATCAATTTAATTTATATTGGCTCTAAACTTGTGATATGAAAATTACTGCTAAGTGTGCATAAACAGAAAGGAATAAAAAACCTCATTATTAAAGTAATAAACTCTTACAAGACCATATAGCATAGCTGAAACATTTGTAGTGGGAGACCCTATAAATATATTACAATGTTGGGTCTCTTTCATGAATGATTGAGTGATGGGTGTTTTTTATTTAGTTTCATTGAACTTCGGTAGATCCAATAATGTGGTGCTTAACACAGGTTAGCAACAATTTGCACTAAAATGCTGGACCCATCAACATATTGTCAGTGTATGCTAAAGGAACACTTTAACATTGAAATTTTCCCAACTGTGTGTTTATGGAATGGAATTATTTGATATTTTCTGGCACTGTCATTTGTGCTTCAGAGCAAACATAATTGAGTTATGAAAAAAGTAAGGTGCACCATTTTGAGCCAACAAGATGATCTGAGGATGCTGTGTGTGCACTAAACACTCAGTGGTACTTTACTTACATCTTTGTTTTTTCTTACATGGAAGATGGTACACTAAGTATTGTCAGTGGAGTAACTTCCTCAGATGGGAGGAGGATATATTGGAGTAGCTGATGTATGAGAAATATGTATCCTGAAAATTATTAGTTACTGAATTAGAAATTTAGCTGGAGTAGAAATTGGCAGGTGCTGTGGCACTCATTTTTTTTGTCTGCATTAATTTAGAATAGATGATGAGGTTCTTTGATGTAGGTCTAGTAAAGGTTGGATGAGGAAATACTTGAAAGGTAGCAGTGGAAGCTTCTGTCATTTCTTGTGACCTTAAAACCCAAACTCCTCCCGAACAGGCCATGAAGGCCCAATAGCACTGACCGGCCCCCGTGTCATCCTCAGCCCACAAGTGTCACTGGATGCGGATATGGAGTGGCATGTGGTAAGCACAGTGCTCTCCAGGCTGTATGTCAGATTCTGAGACCGCTGTGATCTTAAAAACCAGCTTATTTTACTTGAATCTGAGGGTTTTAACATTGAGATTTAAATCATCTGTGGAAGTACAGTGACAGTTGAGGAGCTTCATTGCATGGCTACAGCAGCAGTAGGTCTATTTAACTTTGATGCAGAAACAGAATTTTTGCATTTAGTGTGATTGCAAATGTCATAGTGTCACATATTCACAAAGCCTGTTTTTATTGAGAACATTGCCAGCTTACGTTAAAAGAACAAGGTTCGTCGGTATCAGTAGATTCTGTACATGAACTAAACATTCAACAATTATACCGAACTTCTGTAGCTTTTCATATTTTTTGCATGGATTCAGGTGGATGAACATGCTTTTCATATTTTTTGCATGGATTCAGGTGGATGAACATGTTTGTATTAATACAATGGTATTCGTAACCTTTCATATGCGATTCCCTAAACGGTTTCAATTCTCAGTGGATTGTTGGGTGTTGGAGAGGGAGGCCTGGGGGAGGGCAAAGCTGTGGCCCCCAGCCTTGTGGGAAACCTTTGTGATTGCCCCCACTTTGGCAGCTTTCTTGTCAGTTTCACATCCTGTGAGTTCCTACTTTTCCAGCACAGGGCTAACCACTAGACTGAATTCTGGTTACCATGGGGTTTTTTTGATTGTGAGAAATTCAGAATTCCATTTTACAGATGAAAAAAAATTGCACTAATGCTTAAGTTTGTAAAATAATTCGAATGAGAAGCTAGTCGTAAGTTGTATGAGGCAGTATTCACAAGTAATGCTTGGAGCACAAGATTATAGAAAAACACCATGTGCTCAGTACCGGGCTGGTAATGATTCACTTTGCTCTAAGCTCCCTTGCAGTACAAAAGTACATTATGATCTACCATCGGATTATTTTCTTCATTTCGGATGACACCAGATGTGTGTTTTATAAATGTTAGTTGCACTGGAGTCAAGTCAGAACCTTTCAGCCCCAAAAATATGACAAACAATAATGCAAATATCCCCCTTCTTTCAATGATAAACGACTAACAAAACTCTGTGAAGAGCGGCATAACAGTTTTGATGGAGTTTTATTTCTCCAAATACAGCTGTGTGTGTATTTTTTCTGCACCTATAGGCAGTTTTAAGATTGTCTCATAATGCATTAATAATCTGTGGAAGCTGTAGACTGGGTCCAAAAATTTATTAATAAACTGTTAGTGCTCATCTTTGTAGTGAAAAGACATCATTATAGCCTGCTCAACCATGAGTCTAAATAGCAGTCACTCTCAAATTTGCCACCCTATAGCTGAAAATCTGAAGAGGAAATAATTCTTCAATTTGTATTAGTAATAACATTAAACATACCCATCGCGTCTTCTTAAATCTATATAAATTGGGAATTTATATTTTGTTTTCGTAATGTTGCACAAAGCAAATTCACTTTATTGGGTGATCAGAAGCCCTTTGGAGCCTACTAATTGAATTTTAATGTTGCGGATTGTAAATGTCGGCAGTTTTAAAGCTGATTGGAACAAAAGCAGCAAAAACGCTCTGTATACTGATGCACTTATTTGCATCATCCTATACCATATAAACTAGTGTAGTGTAGTGTAGTGTAGTTGCGATGGATCGTTTTCATTTTTAATTTGGTCCCATATGACTATGCAGTGAACAGCCTGTGTACTTGTAGCATAGAAGAAGTTAACTTATTTAGTCTGTTATAATTTAAAACAATCTATTAGCAAATACGATAGTACTGTGTACATTTATTTCTGGATGTATATTGAGATCTTAAAATTACCTAAATAACTCGGGTGACTTCAGCACAGACATACAAATCATATGGTGCTGCTAGTAGTGAGTATAGGAGAGTTAAGTCATCAAATTGATGAAAGAGTATATATGACTCAGTCTGATTCCCTATGCTGTCTGCATTGCATTATTAGGTGAAATTATGAACTCTGCAGTAGTGAGAAATTTTGCAGTTGGTTTCCATTTGGTAATTTATACTAAAATGATTTTAACTTGTTTTTACATGGAAATTGTAGAAACAGCTTTTGGACACCATATGTCAGCTATTACTGTTTTTACATGGAAATTGTAGAAACGGCTTTTGGACACCATATGTCAGCTATTACTAAGTAGTTTGTACATAAGGCACTTTCTCTGAAATTAGGTGATCTGTATTAGGAAAAATGAATTGTGGACTTTGTTTCCCCATTGCTATCTAATTTATAAGAATACAGTTGAAGTGCTTCACCAAGTGAAATGTGGTGCCAGATGAGGCAATATAAGGTGATTATGTGTTGTCGTTTGGGAATGAAGGTATGGTGCCAGATGAGGCAAGGCAATATAAGTTGATATTGTGAAAAACAATGCACCCTTTCTTTGGTATGTAAAGTGGATGAAGAAACAGTATTGTACATCGACCCCCTAACAATTAGAATTTTCCAAGAAGTGGTGTGGAGAATGAGACTTGACCCAATTTAATTATGTTGCTTTAAAGTATGTGTCCAAATGACGGAGATACCTTGTGTGTGGTCAGTTTTAAATTGGAGGTGGAGTTATCTGAGTGTATAAATAACTTGCTCAGATCATGGAATTAATGAAGTAAGTTATTAGTGGTATGTATTGTTATGAGATAGGAAAAGTACTGATGGATTAGTAGATTGCATGAATCCTGAGGAAAGTCCAGTAATGTGCTAAGTAGATCTCATGGAGGTAATAAAGCACAAATTTCAGAATGTGGTAAAAAATTGAGCATGAGATAATTTCAAGTGAAGTTAGAGAGGTGGCTGAGTAAAACTGATTAATTTGAATAGGTGACTTAGTTTGGATGTGAAGAATGGTGCAAAGGTCTATGATAACCCAGAGAAAATGTAGAAAAATAGGTAATGGGATGTGGTAATGAACAACAGTGATGAAGTGAGAGAGACATATTTGCCAATTGATTTTTCAGGTGAGTACACTGTGAAATAATTTCCCCTGTATGTGTTGTACCTTTAGCGCAGGTAAATATGTAAGCCTGATTTAGTAGTGAATGAATGAAATGGAAGGATGATTGTTGATAGAGATGACAGAGTAATGTGTCTGAATGAAAACTACCCATTTAAGCCTATATACAGATTAATGAATAGAAGCCCATTAAAATATTGTGCTGAGAAAAGAGAATGAGGCAATTTGGAAGGTCTATTGAGAAAGAGAAGTCTACAAGAATCAATTTGGGAAATGCTGGAGTGTATGAAGTCCATATATGTAACAAACAGTGGAAAGTGAGACATGATATTATGGCCCTTATAGAGAATGGTTCTAGTTTTGTAATAGAAAAATTGACTATAGGTAGTTAATAAAGTGTGGTGTAGAATTGCATATAATGAGATCTTTGCATGGTCATTGGTATAGTAATAGATGTTACCATTCCAATACATGTCTTATATGGGTCTGATGATCTGTTTTGGTATGGCTTTGTGAAAGACAGTTTGCTCTTAGAGGTGTGAAATGGATGTAGGAAGGTGTTGTAGGTACAGTCCCCTATCATTAGTTACATAAGAAGTGACCCATTGGAGAATGGTGATTCGTGTGAGGTTATGGTCAAGTTAGTTCATATGTGCATGATATGGAGGTGGAGGTTGAGATGGTGTATGGATTCAAGTAAAACTAGAGAAGTGAGTGAGGTAAAGTGCATGATTGGCCATAGAGGTGAATATGTATTATCCCTGAGAGAAAAGTAGCCTTTGCAGTTGCTAGAGAGAATTATGAATAGAAGCCCTGTTTTGTTTTTTCCCTTTTGTTGAGGAAAACAGGGTAACGGAATTTAAAGTGCATATAGGGAGGAAATTGAGAAAAATTCGATGTTGGTTTAAGACCATATTATATGTGCTGTGTGTAGAATGATTTCCAAACAGCAATGGCTGATATGGGTGTATAGGTTTGTTCTTAATATGTTTGAAATGTAGCTGATATGTATAAATTGAAATACCGAAAGGAGAGTATTTTCCGAGAATGGAGGTTAAAGTGGATGATGTGGGGATTCGAGTTAATATAGTCTATACATGTAAGAAAAACCAACTAGTGAGTTGTAAATGTTAGAGCCCGGTTGTAAAATTTGATTTTGAGAGTTAGATTATTGAATTTTAGGAGCATTGTACGAATCAAATGATGAGAGTAAGATTTACATGGTGTTCAAAGATCAGCTCGCAGATACAGTGAGAAAAGGAAAGTACTTTGTTGTAGTATATGTAAGGCGTACAGAAAGTGTAATTGGTGGCCCTTTCCATTGAGGTACTGATGCTCATTGTTGTATGGAATGAGATGCCCCCACGTAAATCAAACATTATAGAATTTATGTTAATTTACGATGTGTGTCGAAATGATGTAAATACCTGATGTGAGGTGAAATTTAAGATGGAGAGTGCGTGCGTGAGGATGTAAACCCTTGCCCGAGCCTTAGAACCACTTATTTCAGTTTAGTATAGTGAAGAATATTGATTCTAAGGAACTATATATATATATATATATATATATATATATATATATATATATATATATATATATATGTGACTGGATAGGTAATTTTATTGCTATCCCTGTTAGGAAAATGAGTTCTACTGGTGTTGGAAATGGGTGATATTGAGACTGTAGGTGATGAAGATGTGAAGCTTGATGTTGGTAATGAGAGTAGCTTTCTGGAATGGGATTGTGTTAGTATTAAAATTTGTATACATTATAAACGGTCCATTTGTACAGAGGTTATTACCTATTGTGAAGTGACGACTTGTAAATAAAGAAACACTTGCGTGAAACTTGGTTATTGAAAACATTGTAAGGAAGGTTTATATTGTGTCTGCTTATTTTGTTTGTTATGGCTTAGTGTACGGCAATTTACCCTTTGAGATGTGTAATGGAGGCAGAATAGTGTAGGATGTACAATCCCTTAATACTTAGAGTATGTGAAAAAAGGTATAGTGGTGACATGTAATATGTGTGAGAGAGTGTGGACGAACTCGTTGGTATGTGCATGTGTGTGTGTGTGTGTGTGTGTGTGTGTGTGTGTGTGTGTGTGAGACTTGACAAAATGATTGGCCATAGAGGTGAATATCTATTGTCCCAGAGAGTAAAATATCCTTTGCAATCGGTAATTATTCACTTTGGTTCAGGTAGCGAGGATGAGAGAATTTAGAGGGAGTATAGAAAGGAAAAAAGAGAAAAATTGGATGTTAGTTTGATTGTTATGCAAATATTATTTGTTCCCCGTGTAGATAGATCCCCTAAGAATTATGATGGTTGATAAGGGTTTATAGGTTTATTCTCAAAGTGTTTGAAATGTAGCTGATGTGCATGAGTTGAAAATCCCGTAAAAAGAGTATTTGGCAGGAAATGGAGTTTAAAGTGTGTAAGGTGGAGATTCCCGTTGCCCAAGCAATTCTGAATCCATAGATGTCCCTTTGTGTGAGCTGGTAGCATGCTGGAGATAAGAATGTAAATGATGGAGTAGGTATTTGTGCAGTTGACACACTATGTATGGCAAAGTAGGAGGAGACATTAGTTGAGCTGAAACGGTGGGAGATTTATAATATTTGATTGCGAGTTAATCGTTAGTGCCCTGTGAAAAGACGGAGGTCTAACTGAAGGTAGTATATCTAAGAGTAGAGTGAGTGATTATGTGTTGATAAGGCAGTGTGAGTACAATGTTTAAAAGAGAGATTGGTTAGAAGGCATAGGTTTAAGTAAAGTGAGAATGAGTCCCAAGAGTTCTTAGAGGTGAATGAACATATGTGTAGTTGGAGTGTATAGATGTAAAAAAATATGACTAGCAAGTTGGTAATGTTTGAGACCTGTTATAAAATTTGATCGTGAGAGTTGCATTATTGAGTTTTAGGAATTTTGTATGAGCAAGGTGATGAGAGTAATACTTGTGACTATTTAAATTAGGAAGAGAGTAGAAGGTGTTCGAAGACCACATTGCGGATGCAGAGAGAAAAGGAAAGTCTGTTGTTGTAGTGAAAGTTGCAGTATATGTAAGGTGTACAGAAAGTGTAATTGATGGCCCTTCCCATTGAGGTATACATGCTGATTGTTGTTTGGAACGAGAAGCTCCCACGTAAAGCCAACATTATAGAAAGTATGTTAATTTACGATGTGTGTCGCATTGATGTAGATACCTGATGTGAGGTGAAATTTAGGATGGAGGTGTGTATGTGTGAGGACGTGGCCCTTTCCCAAGCCATAGAATTAATTATTTCAGTTATGTGTGGTGGAGAATAATGATAGTGAGGAAGTATTTATGTGTGATGGGATAAGAAGTTTTATTGGTACCCTTATTTGGCAAATGAGTTGTACTGATGTTGAGAACAGGAAATGTTAAAAATGTAGATGATGAAGGTGAAACTTGATGTTGGTAATGGAGAGTCGCTTTGTGGAGTGTGATTGTGTTACTATTAAAATTTGTAGTAGTTCTACAGAGTCCACTTGTGGAGAGGTTATTAGCTATTGTGAAGTGAAATACAGTGAAGACTAGTAAATAAAGAGACACTTGAGCGACCCTTGGTTATTGATAACATTGTAAAGAAGGTTTATATTGTGTCTGGTTATTTTGTTTGTTGTGGCTTAGTGTAAAAGAATTTACCCTTTGACATGTGTTATGGAGGTAGAAAGGTGTAGGAAGTACAGTCCCATAATATTTCGAATACGAGAGGAAATGATATAGTGGAGACATGTAACGTGTGAGAGAGTGTGTATGAAGTAGTTGGTATGTGGGTGATGTGGAGGTTTATGAAATTGGAGTAATGTGGTAATTAGAAATGATGAAGGTACTGAAGTAGTGATGTTCTAGTTTTCGAAAGAATGGAGTAACCGATGGTGTATGGTTTGAAGTAGAGTTAAAAACGTGAGTAAGGTGAAGTTGATGTTAAATTTTGTATAGGTGTTGCAATACAAGGTTGGAGAATGGTGCAGAGAAGGTAAAAAAAGGTTGTGTCTGTGTAGAGGTTAATGTTTAGATGAGGAAATGAAACATTACCCCAGAGAAAATGTAAAAAAGTTAGGAATGAGGTGTGGTAGTGAAGAGGTGTGATGAAGTGAAGTCGAATTGCTGAGTTTGATGGTGAATGGTTTGTGAACTAATGTTGCCCCTGTCCGTCCTGCCTACAAGATTAGAGTTTGGACAGTTAGTGATACGGTGATCTAGTAGTGTGTGTGACTGGACGAAATGATAATCCATTGAGGTGAATATGTATTGTCCCAGAGAGTATAATATCCTTTGAAGTTGGTAGAGAGATGTACGAATAGAAGACCAATCAAATAATAATTCACTTTGGATAAGGTAGAGAGGATGAGGGAATTGAAGGCTAGTGTAGAAAGTAGAAAAGAGACAAAATGCATGTTGGTTTGATTGTTATGAAAGAAATTTTGTTCCCCCTGTAGAATGATCCCCTAAAAATTAGGATAGTTGATAAGGGTTTATAGGTTTATTCTCAAAATATTTAGAATGTAGGTGATGTGTATGAGCTGAAAACACTGAAAAGAGAGTATTTTGTGAGAATGGAGTTTATATGGTATGAGGTGGAGATTCCCTTGCCGAGGCAATTGTTAATCCTTGGATGTCCCTTGTGTGAGCTGGTAGCAAGTTGAAGATATGAATGTAAATGAAAAAGTAGGTATTGGTGCAGTTGTCACGCTATGTATGGCAGAGTAGGAGGAGACCTGAGTTGAGCAGAAATGTGGATGATTTATAATAATTGTTTGCGAGTTAATCGTAGGTGCCCTGTGAAAAGAGGGAAGCCTGACTGAAGGTAGTATATCCAAGAGTAGAGTGAGTGATGATGTGTTGATAAAGGCAATGTGGGTACAATGTTTAAAAGAGAGATTGGAAGAAGGCATAGGTTTAAGTAAAGTGAGAAAGAGTCCCAAGAGTTCTTAGAGGTGAATGAACAAAGGTGTGGTTGGAGTGTATAGATGTAAGAGACAATGACTAGCAAGTTGATGATGTTTGAGACCTGTTATGAAATTTGATCATGAGAGTTGCACTATTGAGTTTTTGGAGATTTGTATGAGCCGGATGATGAGAGTAAGACCCGTGACTGTTTAAATTAGGAAGAGAGTAGAAGGTGTTTGAAGACCCTATTGCAGATGCAGAGCGAGAAGTAAAGTGTTGTTATAGTGACAGTTGCTGTATATGTAAGGAGTACAGAAAGTGTAATTGATGGCCCTTCCCATTGAGGCATACATGTTGATTGTTGTTTGGAACGAGAAGCTCCCACGTAAATCCAACATTATAGAAATTATGTTAATTTACGATGTGTGTCGAAATGATGTAGATACCTGATGTGAGGTGAAATTTAGAATGGAGGCGTGTGTGTGTGGGGACGTAGCTCTTTCCCAATCCATAGACCTAATTATTTCAGTAATGTGTGGTGGAGAACAATGATAGTGAGGATGTATTTGTGTGTGACGGGATAAAAAGTTTTATTGGTACCCCTATTTGGCAAATGAGTTGTACTGATGTTGAGAACAGGAAATGTTAAAAATGTTTGATGATGAAGGTGAAACTTGATGAAGGTAATGGAGAGTCGCTTTGTGGAGTGTGATTGTGTTACTATTAAAATTTGTAGAAGTTCTAAAGAGTCCACTTGTGGAGAGGTTATTAGCTATTGTGAAGTGAAATACAGTGAAGACTAGTAAATAAAGAGACACTTGAGCGACCCTTGGTTATTGATGAGATTGTAAAGAAGGTTTATATTGTGTCCGGTTATTTTGTTTGTTGTGGCTTAGTGTAAAAGAATTTACCCTTTGACATGTGTTATGGAGGTAGAAAGGTGTAGGAAGTACAGTCCCTTAATATTTCGAATACGAGAGGAAATGAAATGATATAGTGGAGACATGTAACGTGTGATAGAGTGTGTATGAAGTAGTTGGTATGTGCGTGATGTGGAGGTTTATGAAATTGGAGTAATGTGGTAATTAGAAATGATGAAGGTACTGAAGTAGTGATGTTCTAGTTTTCGAAAGAATGGAGTAACCGATGGTGTATGGTTTGAAGTAGAGTTAAAAATGTGAGTAAGGTGAAGTTGATGTTAAATTTTGTATAGGTGTTGCAATACAAGGTTGGAGAATGGTGCAGAGAAGGTAAAAAAAGGTTGTGTCTGTGTAGAGGTTAATGTTTAGCAGAGGAAATGAAACATTACCCCAGAGAAAATGTAAAAAAGTTAGGAATGAGGTGTGGTAGTGAAGAGGTGTGATGAAGTGAAGTCGAATTGCTGAGTTTGGTGGTGAATGGTTTGTGAACTAATGTTGCCCCTGTCCGTCCTGCCTACAAGATTAGAGTTTGGACAGTTAGTGATACGGTGATCTAGTAGTGTGTGTGACTCGACGAAATGATAATCCATTGAGGTGAATATGTATTGTCCCAGAGAGTATAATATCCTTTGAAGTTGGTAGAGAGATGTACGAATAGAAGACCAATCAAATAATAATTCACTTTGGATAAGGTAGCGAGGATGAGGGAATTGAAGGCTAGTGTAGAAAGTAGAAAAGAGACAAAATGCATGTTGGTTTGATTGTTATGAAAGAAATTTTGTTCCCCCTGTAGAATGATCCCCTAAAAATTAGGATAGTTGATAAGGGTTTATAGGTTTATTCTCAAAATATTTAGAATGTAGGTGATGTGTATGAGCTGAATACACTGAAAAGAGAGTATTTTGTGAGAATGGAGTTTATATGGTATGAGGTGGAGATTCCCTTGCCGAGGCAATTGTTAATCCTTGGATGTCCCTTGTGGGAGCTGGTAGCAAGTTGAAGATATGAATATAAATGAAAAAGTAGGTATTGGTGCAGTTGTCACGCTATGTATGGCAGAGTAGGAGGAGACCTGAGTTGAGCAGAAATGTGGATGATTTATAGTAATTGTTTGCGAGTTAATCGTAGGTGCCCTGTGAAAAGAGGGAAGCCTGACTGAAGGTAGTATATCCAAGAGTAGAGTGAGTGATGGTGTGTTGATAAAGGCAATGTGGGTACAATGTTTAAAAGAGAGATTGGAAGAAGGCATAGGTTTAAGTAAAGTGAGAAAGAGTCCCAAGAGTTCTTAGAGGTGAATGAACAAAGGTGTGGTTGGAGTGTATAGATGTAAGAGACAATGACTAGCAAGTTGATGATGTTTGAGACCTGTTATGAAATTTGATCATGAGAGTTGCACTATTGAGTTTTTGGAGATTTGTATGAGCCGGATGATGAGAGTAAGACCCGTGACTGTTTAAATTAGGAAGAGAGTAGAAGGTGTTTGAAGACCCTATTGCAGATGCAGAGCGAAAAGTAAAGTGTTGTTATAGTGACAGTTGCTGTATATGTAAGGAGTACAGAAAGTGTAATTGATGGCCCTTCCCATTGAGGTATACATGCTGATTGTTGTTTGGAACGAGAAGTTCCCACGTAAATCCAACATTATAGAAATTATGTTAATTTACGATGTGTGTCGAAATGATGTAGATACCTGATGTGAGGTGAAATTTAGGATGGAGGCGTGTGTGTGTGGGAACGTAGCTCTTTCCCAATCCATAGACCTAATTATTTCAGTAATGTGTGGTGGAGAACAATGATAGTGAGGATGTATTTGTGTGTGACGGGATAAAAAGTTTTATTGGTACCCCTATTTGGCAAATGAGTTGTACTGATGTTGAGAACAGGAAATGTTAAAAATGTTTGATGATGAAGGTGAAACTTGATGAAGGTAATGGAGAGTCGCTTTGTGGAGTGTGATTGTGTTACTATTAAAATTTGTAGAAGTTCTAAAGAGTCCACTTGTGGAGAGGTTATTAGCTATTGTGAAGTGAAATACAGTGAAGACTAGTAAATAAAGAGACACTTGAGCGACCCTTGGTTATTGATGAGATTGTAAAGAAGGTTTATATTGTGTCCGGTTATTTTGTTTGTTGTGGCTTAGTGTAAAAGAATTTACCCTTTGACATGTGTTATGGAGGTAGAAAGGTGTAGGAAGTACAGTCCCTTAATATTTCGAATACGAGAGGAAATGAAATGATATAGTGGAGACATGTAACGTGTGATAGAGTGTGTATGAAGTAGTTGGTATGTGCGTGATGTGGAGGTTTATGAAATTGGAGTAATGTGGTAATTAGAAATGATGAAGGTACTGAAGTAGTGATGTTCTAGTTTTCGAAAGAATGGAGTAACCGATGGTGTATGGTTTGAAGTAGAGTTAAAAATGTGAGTAAGGTGAAGTTGATGTTAAATTTTGTATAGGTGTTGCAATACAAGGTTGGAGAATGGTGCAGAGAAGGTAAAAAAAGGTTGTGTCTGTGTAGAGGTTAATGTTTAGCAGAGGAAATGAAACATTACCCCAGAGAAAATGTAAAAAAGTTAGGAATGAGGTGTGGTAGTGAAGAGGTGTGATGAAGTGAAGTCGAATTGCTGAGTTTGGTGGTGAATGCTTTGTGAACTAATGTTGCCCCTGTCCGTCCTGCCTACAAGATTAGAGTTTGGACAGTTAGTGATACGGTGATCTAGTAGTGTGTGTGACTCGACGAAATGATAATCCATTGAGGTGAATATGTATTGTCCCAGAGAGTATAATATCCTTTGAAGTTGGTAGAGAGATGTACGAATAGAAGACCAATCAAATAATAATTCACTTTGGATAAGGTAGCGAGGATGAGGGAATTGAAGGCTAGTGTAGAAAGTAGAAAAGAGACAAAATGCATGTTGGTTTGATTGTTATGAAAGAAATTTTGTTCCCCCTGTAGAATGATCCCCTAAAAATTAGGATAGTTGATAAGGGTTTATAGGTTTATTCTCAAAATATTTAGAATGTAGGTGATGTGTATGAGCTGAATACACTGAAAAGAGAGTATTTTGTGAGAATGGAGTTTATATGGTATGAGGTGGAGATTCCCTTGCCGAGGCAATTGTTAATCCTTGGATGTCCCTTGTGGGAGCTGGTAGCAAGTTGAAGATATGAATGTAAATGAAAAAGTAGGTATTGGTGCAGTTGTCACGCTATGTATGGCAGAGTAGGAGGAGACCTGAGTTGAGCAGAAATGTGGATGATTTATAGTAATTGTTTGCGAGTTAATCGTAGGTGCCCTGTGAAAAGAGGGAAGCCTGACTGAAGGTAGTATATCCAAGAGTAGAGTGAGTGATGGTGTGTTGATAAAGGCAATGTGGGTACAATGTTTAAAAGAGAGATTGGAAGAAGGCATAGGTTTAAGTAAAGTGAGAAAGAGTCCCAAGAGTTCTTAGAGGTGAATGAACAAAGGTGTGGTTGGAGTGTATAGATGTAAGAGACAATGACTAGCAAGTTGATGATGTTTGAGACCTGTTATGAAATTTGATCATGAGAGTTGCACTATTGAGTTTTTGGAGATTTGTATGAGCCGGATGATGAGAGTAAGACCCGTGACTGTTTAAATTAGGAAGAGAGTAGAAGGTGTTTGAAGACCCTATTGCAGATGCAGAGCGAAAAGTAAAGTGTTGTTATAGTGACAGTTGCTGTATATGTAAGGAGTACAGAAAGTGTAATTGATGGCCCTTCCCATTGAGGTATACATGCTGATTGTTGTTTGGAACGAGAAGTTCCCACGTAAATCCAACATTATAGAAATTATGTTAATTTACGATGTGTGTCGAAATGATGTAGATACCTGATGTGAGGTGAAATTTAGGATGGAGGCGTGTGTGTGTGGGGACGTAGCTCTTTCCCAATCCATAGACCTAATTATTTCAGTAATGTGTGGTGGAGAACAATGATAGTGAGGATGTATTTGTGTGTGACGGGATAAAAAGTTTTATTGGTACCCCTATTTGGCAAATGAGTTGTACTGATGTTGAGAACAGGAAATGTTAAAAATGTTTGATGATGAAGGTGAAACTTGATGAAGGTAATGGAGAGTCGCTTTGTGGAGTGTGATTGTGTTACTATTAAAATTTGTAGAAGTTCTAAAGAGTCCACTTGTGGAGAGGTTATTAGCTATTGTGAAGTGAAATACAGTGAAGACTAGTAAATAAAGAGACACTTGAGCGACCCTTGGTTATTGATGAGATTGTAAAGAAGGTTTATATTGTGTCCGGTTATTTTGTTTGTTGTGGCTTAGTGTAAAAGAATTTACCCTTTGACATGTGTTATGGAGGTAGAAAGGTGTAGGAAGTACTGTCCCTTAATATTTCGAATACGAGAGGAAATGATATAGTGGAGACATGTAACGTGTGAGAGAGTGTGTATGAAGTAGTTGGTATGTGCGTGACGTGGAGCTTTATGAAATTGGAGTAATGTGGTAATTAGAAATGATGAAGGTACTGAAGTAGTGATGTTCTAGTTTTTGAAAGAATGGAGTAACCGATGGTGTATGGTTTGAAGTAGAGTTAAAAACGTGAGTAAGGTGAAGTTGATGTTAAATTTTGTATAGGTGTTGCAATACAAGGTTGGAGAATGGTGCAGAGAAGGTAAAAAAAGGTTGTGTCTGTGTAGAGGTTAATTTTTAGATGAGGAAATGAAACATTACCCCAGAGAAAATGTAAAAAAGTTAGGAATGAGGTGTGGTAGTGAAGAGGTGTGATGAAGTGAAGTCGAATTGCTGAGTTTGGTGGTGAATGGTTTGTGAACTAATGTTGCCCCTGTCCGTCCTGCCTACAAGATTAGAGTTTGGACAGTTAGTGATACGGTGATCTAGTAGTGTGTGTGACTCGACGAAATGATAATCCATTGAGGTGAATACGTATTGTCCCAGAGAGTATAATATCCTTTGAAGTTGGTAGAGAGATGTACGAATAGAAGACCAATCAAATAATAATTCACTTTGGATAAGGTAGCGAGGATGAGGGAATTGAAGGCTAGTGTAGAAAGTAGAAAAGAGACAAAATGCATGTTGGTTTGATTGTTATGAAAGAAATTTTGTTCCCCCTGTAGAATGATCCCCTAAAAATTAGGATAGTTGATAAGGGTTTATAGGTTTATTCTCAAAATATTTAGAATGTAGGTAATGTGTATGAGCTGAAAACACTGAAAAGAGAGTATTTTGTGAGAATGGAGTTTATGTGGTATGAGGTGGAGATTCCCTTGCCGAGGCAATTGTTAATCCTTGGATGTCCCTTGTGTGAGCTGGTAGCAAGTTGAAGATATGAATGTAAATGAAAAAGTAGGTATTGGTGCAGTTGTCACGCTATGTATGGCAGAGTAGGAGGAGACCTGAGTTGAGCAGAAATGTGGATGATTTATAATAATTGTTTGCGAGTTAATCGTAGGTGCCCTGTGAAAAGAGGGAAGCCAGACTGAAGATAGTATATCCAAGAGTAGAGTGAGTGATGATGTGTTGATAAAGGCAATGTGGGTACAATGTTTAAAAGAGAGATTGGAAGAAGGCATAGATTTAAGTAAAGTGAGAAAGAGTCCCAAGAAATCTTAGAGGTGAATGAACAAAGGTGTGGTTGGAGTGTATAGATGTAAGAAACAATGACTAGCAAGTTGATGATGTTTGAGACCTGTTATGAAATTTGATCATGAGAGTTGCATTATTGAGTTTTTGGAGATTTGTATGAGCCGGATGATGAGGGTAAGACCCGTGACTGTTTAAATTAGGAAGAGAGTAGAAGGTGTTTGAAGACCCTATTGCAGATACAGAGTGAAAAGTAAAGTGTTGTTATAGTGACAGTTGCAGTATATGTAGGGTGTACAGAAAGTCTAATTGATGGCCCTTCCCATTGAGGTATACATTCTGATTGTTGTTTGGAACGAGAAGCTCCCACGTAAATCCAACATTATAGAAATTATGTTAATTTACGATGTGTGTCGAAATGATGTAGATACCTGATGTGAGGTGAAATTTAGGATGGAGGCGTGTGTGTGTGAGGACGTGGCCCTTTCCCAAGCCATAGAATTCATTATTTCAGTTATGTGTGGTGGAGAATAATGATAGTGAGGAAGTATTTATGTGTGACGGGATAGGAAGTATTATTGGTAACCCTATTTGGCAAATGAGTTGTACTGATGTTGAGAACAGGAAATGTTAAAAATGTATATGATGAAGGTGAAACTTGATGTTGGTAATGGAGAGTCGCTTTGTGGAAAATTTGTAGAAGTTCTAAAGAGTCCACTTGTGGAGAGGTTATTAGCTATTGTGAAGTGAAATACAGTGAAGACTAGTAAACAAAATGACACTTGAGCGACCCTTGGTTATTGATAAGGTTGTAAAGAAGGTTTATATTGTGTCTGGTTATTTGTTTGTTGTGGCTTAGTGTAAAAGAATTTACCCTTTGACATGTGTTATGGAGGTAGAAAGGTGTAGGAAGTACAGTCCCTTAATATTTCGAATACGAGAGGAAATGATATAGTGGAGACATGTAACGTGTGAGAGAGTGTGTATGAAGTAGTTGGTATGTGCGTGATGTGGAGGTTTATGAAATTGGAGTAATGTGGTAATTAGAAATGATGAAGGTAATGAAGTAGTGATGTTCTAGTTTTCGAAAGAATGGAGTAACTGATGGTGTATGGTTTGAAGTAGAGTTAAAAACCTGAGTAAGGTGAAGTTGATGTTAAATTTTGTATAGGTGTTATAATACAAGGTTGGAGAATGGTGCAGAGAAGGTAAAAAAAGGTTGTGTCTGTGTAGAGGTTAATGTTTAGATGAGGAAGTAAAACATTACCCCAGAGAAAATGTAAAAAAGTTAGGAATGAGGTGTGGTAGTGAAGAGGTGTGAGGAAGTGAAGTCGAAGTGCTGAGTTTGGTGATGAATGCTTTGTGAACTAATGTTGCTCCTGTCCGTTCTGCCTACAAGATTAGAGTTTGGACAGTTAGTGATACGGTGATGTAGTAGTGTGTGTGACTTGACGAAATGATAATCCATAGAGGTGAATATGTATTGTCCCAAAGAGTATAATATCCTTTGAAGTTGGTAGAGAGATGTACGAATAGAAGACCAATAAAATAATAATTCACTTTGGATAAGGTAGCGAGGATGAGGGAATTGAAAGCGAGTGTAGAAAGTAAAAAAGAGACAAAATGCATGTTGGTTTGATTGTTATGAAAGAAATTTTGTTCCCCCTGTAGATTGATCCCCTAAAAATTAGGATAGTTGATAAGGGTTTATAGGTTTATTCTCAAAATATTTAGAATGTAGGTGATGTGTATGAGCTGAAAACACTGAAAAGAGAGTATTTTGTGAGAATGGAGTTTATATGGTATGAGGTGGAGATTCCCTTGCCGAGGCAATTGTTAATCCTTGGATGTCCCTTGTGTGAGCTGGTAGCAAGTTGAAGATATGAATGTAAATGAAAAAGTAGGTATTGGTGCAGTTGTCACGCTATGTATGGCAGAGTAGGAGGAGACCTGAGTTGAGCAGAAATGTGGATGATTTATAATAATTGTTTGCGAGTTAATCGTAGGTGCCCTGTGAAAAGAGGGAAGCCAGACTGAAGATAGTATATCCAAGAGTAGAGTGAGTGATGATGTGTTGATAAAGGCAATGTGGGTACAATGTTTAAAAGAGGGATTGGAAGAAGGCATAGATTTAAGTAAAGGGAGAAAGAGTCCCAAGAAATCTTAGAGGTGAATGAACAAAGGTGTGGTTGGAGTGTATAGATGTAAGAAACAGTGACTAGCAAGTTGATGATGTTTGAGACCTGTTATGAAATTTGATCATGAGAGTTGCATTATTGAGTTTTTGGAGTTTTGTATGAGTGAGATGTTGAGAGTAAGACCTGTGACTGTTTAAATTAGGAAGAGAGTAGAAGGTGTTTGAAGACCCTATTGCAGACGCAGAGCGAAAAGTAAAGTGTTGTTATAGTGAAAGTTGCAGTATATGTAAGGTGTACAGAAAGTGTAATTGATGACCCTTCCCATTGAGGTATACATGCTGATTGTTGTTTGGAACGAGAAGTTCCCACGTAAATCCAACATTATAGAAATTATGTTAATTTACGATGTGTGTCGAAATGATGTAGATACCTGATGTGAGGTGAAATTTAGGATGGAGGCGTGTGTGTGTGGGGACGTAGCTCTTTCCCAATCCATAGACCTAATTATTTCAGTAATGTGTGGTGGAGAACAATGATAGTGAGGATGTATTTGTGTGTGACGGGTTAAAAAGTTTTATTGGTACCCCTATTTGGCAAATGAGTTGTACTGATGTTGAGAACAGGAAATGTTAAAAATGTTTGATGATGAAGGTGAAACTTGATGAAGGTAATGGAGAGTCGCTTTGTGGAGTGTGATTGTGTTACTATTAAAATTTGTAGAAGTTCTAAAGAGTCCACTTGTGGAGAGGTTATTAGCTATTGTGAAGTGAAATACAGTGAAGACTAGTAAATAAAGAGACACTTGAGCGACCCTTGGTTATTGATAACATTGTAAAAAAGGTTTATATTGTGTCTGGTTATTTTGTTTGTTGTGGCTTAGTGTAAAAGAATTTACCCTTTGACATGTGTTATGGAGGTAGAAAGGTGTAGGAAGTACTGTCCCTTAATATTTCGAATACGAGAGGAAATGATATAGTGGAGACATGTAACGTGTGAGAGAGTGTGTATGAAGTAGTTGGTATGTGCGTGATGTGGAGCTTTATGAAATTGGAGTAATGTGATAATTAGAAATGATGAAGGTACTGAAGTAGTGATGTTCTAGTTTTTGAAAGAATGGAGTAACCGATGGTGTATGGTTTGAAGTAGAGTTAAAAACGTGAGTAAGGTGAAGTTGATGTTAAATTTTGTATAGGTGTTGCAATACAAGGTTGGAGAATGGTGCAGAGAAGGTAAAAAAAGGTTGTGTCTGTGTAGAGGTTAATTTTTAGATGAGGAAATGAAACATTACCCCAGAGAAAATGTAAAAAAGTTAGGAATGAGGTGTGGTAGTGAAGAGGTGTGATGAAGTGAAGTCGAATTGCTGAGTTTGGTGGTGAATGGTTTGTGAACTAATGTTGCCCCTGTCCGTCCTGCCTACAAGATTAGAGTTTGGACAGTTAGTGATACGGTGATCTAGTAGTGTGTGTGACTCGACGAAATGATAATCCATTGAGGTGAATACGTACTGTCCCATAGAGTATAATATCCTTTGAAGTTGGTAGAGAGATGTACGAATAGAAGACCAATCAAATAATAATTCACTTTGGATAAGGTAGCGAGGATGAGGGAATTGAAGGCTAGTGTAGAAAGTAGAAAAGAGACAAAATGCATGTTGGTTTGATTGTTATGAAAGAAATTTTGTTCCCCCTGTAGAATGATCCCCTAAAAATTAGGATAGTTGATAAGGGTTTATAGGTTTATTCTCAAAATATTTAGAATGTAGGTAATGTGTATGAGCTGAAAACACTGAAAAGAGAGTATTTTGTGAGAATGGAGTTTATGTGGTATGAGGTGGAGATTCCCTTGCCGAGGCAATTGTTAATCCTTGGATGTCCCTTGTGTGAGCTGGTAGCAAGTTGAAGATATGAATGTAAATGAAAAAGTAGGTATTGGTGCAGTTGTCACGCTATGTATGGCAGAGTAGGAGGAGACCTGAGTTGAGCAGAAATGTGGATGATTTATAATAATTGTTTGCGAGTTAATCGTAGGTGCCCTGTGAAAAGAGGGAAGCCAGACTGAAGATAGTATATCCAAGAGTAGAGTGAGTGATGATGTGTTGATAAAGGCAATGTGGGTACAATGTTTAAAAGAGAGATTGGAAGAAGGCATAGATTTAAGTAAAGTGAGAAAGAGTCCCAAGAAATCTTAGAGGTGAATGAACAAAGGTGTGGTTGGAGTGTATAGATGTAAGAAACAATGACTAGCAAGTTGATGATGTTTGAGACCTGTTATGAAATTTGATCATGAGAGTTGCATTATTGAGTTTTTGGAGATTTGTATGAGCCGGATGATGAGGGTAAGACCCGTGACTGTTTAAATTAGGAAGAGAGTAGAAGGTGTTTGAAGACCCTATTGCAGATACAGAGTGAAAAGTAAAGTGTTGTTATAGTGACAGTTGCAGTATATGTAGGGTGTACAGAAAGTGTAATTGATGGCCCTTCCCATTGAGGTATACATTCTGATTGTTGTTTGGAACGAGAAGCTCCCACGTAAATCCAACATTATAGAAATTATGTTAATTTACGATGTGTGTCGAAATGATGTAGATACCTGATGTGAGGTGAAATTTAGGATGGAGGCGTGTGTGTGTGAGGACGTGGCCCTTTCCCAATCCATAGAATTCATTATTTCAGTTATGTGTGGTGGAGAATAATGATAGTGAGGAAGTATTTATGTGTGACGGGATAGGAAGTATTATTGGTAACCCTATTTGGCAAATGAGTTGTACTGATGTTGAGAACAGGAAATGTTAAAAATGTATATGATGAAGGTGAAACTTGATGTTGGTAATGGAGAGTCGCTTTGTGGAAAATTTGTAGAAGTTCTAAAGAGTCCACTTGTGGAGAGGTTATTAGCTATTGTGAAGTGAAATACAGTGAAGACTAGTAAACAAAATGACACTTGAGCGACCCTTGGTTATTGATAAGGTTGTAAAGAAGGTTTATATTGTGTCTGGTTATTTGTTTGTTGTGGCTTAGTGTAAAAGAATTTACCCTTTGACATGTGTTATGGAGGTAGAAAGGTGTAGGAAGTACAGTCCCTTAATATTTCGAATACGAGAGGAAATGATATAGTGGAGACATGTAACGTGTGAGAGAGTGTGTATGAAGTAGTTGGTATGTGCGTGATGTGGAGGTTTATGAAATTGGAGTAATGTGGTAATTAGAAATGATGAAGGTAATGAAGTAGTGATGTTCTAGTTTTCGAAAGAATGGAGTAACTGATGGTGTATGGTTTGAAGTAGAGTTAAAAACCTGAGTAAGGTGAAGTTGATGTTAAATTTTGTATAGGTGTTATAATACAAGGTTGGAGAATGGTGCAGAGAAGGTAAATAAAGGTTGTGTCTGTGTAGAGGTTAATGTTTAGATGAGGAAGTAAAACATTACCCCAGAGAAAAGGTAAAAAAGTTAGGAATGAGGTGTGGTAGTGAAGAGGTGTGAGGAAGTGAAGTCGAAGTGCTGAGTTTGGTGATGAATGCTTTGTGAACTAATGTTGCTCCTGTCCGTTCTGCCTACAAGATTAGAGTTTGGACAGTTAGTGATACGGTGATGTAGTAGTGTGTGTGACTTGACGAAATGATAATCCATAGAGGTGAATATGTATTGTCCCAAAGAGTATAATATCCTTTGAAGTTGGTAGAGAGATGTACGAATAGAAGACCAATAAAATAATAATTCACTTTGGATAAGGTAGCGAGGATGAGGGAATTGAAAGCGAGTGTAGAAAGTAAAAAAGAGACAAAATGCATGTTGGTTTGATTGTTATGAAAGAAATTTTGTTCCCCCTGTAGATTGAACCCCTAAATATTAGGATAGTTGATAAGGGTTTATAGGTTTATTCTCAAAATATTTAGAATGTAGGTGATGTGTATGAGCTGAAAACACTGAAAAGAGAGTATTTTGTGAGAATGGAGTTTATATGGTATGAGGTGGAGATTCCCTTGCCGAGGCAATTGTTAATCCTTGGATGTCCCTTGTGTGAGCTGGTAGCAAGTTGAAGATATGAATGTAAATGAAAAAGTAGGTATTGGTGCAGTTGTCACGCTATGTATGGCAGAGTAGGAGGAGACCTGAGTTGAGCAGAAATGTGGATGATTTATAATAATTGTTTGCGAGTTAATCGTAGGTGCCCTGTGAAAAGAGGGAAGCCAGACTGAAGATAGTATATCCAAGAGTAGAGTGAGTGATGATGTGTTGATAAAGGCAATGTGGGTACAATGTTTAAAAGAGGGATTGGAAGAAGGCATAGATTTAAGTAAAGTGAGAAAGAGTCCCAAGAAATCTTAGAGGTGAATGAACAAAGGTGTGGTTGGAGTGTATAGATGTAAGAAACAGTGACTAGCAAGTTGATGATGTTTGAGACCTGTTATGAAATTTGATCATGAGAGTTGCATTATTGAGTTTTTGGAGTTTTGTATGAGTGAGATGATGAGAGTAAGACCTGTGACTGTTTAAATTAGGAAGAGAGTAGAAGGTGTTTGAAGACCCTATTGCAGACGCAGAGCGAAAAGTAAAGTGTTGTTATAGTGAAAGTTGCAGTATATGTAAGGTGTACAGAAAGTGTAATTGATGACCCTTCCCATTGAGGTATACATGCTGATTGTTGTTTGGAACGAGAAGTTCCCACGTAAATCCAACATTATAGAAATTATGTTAATTTACGATGTGTGTCGAAATGATGTAGATACCTGATGTGAGGTGAAATTTAGGATGGAGGCGTGTGTGTGTGGGGACGTAGCTCTTTCCCAATCCATAGACCTAATTATTTCAGTAATGTGTGGTGGAGAACAATGATAGTGAGGATGTATTTGTGTGTGACGGGATAAAAAGTTTTATTGGTACCCCTATTTGGCAAATGAGTTGTACTGATGTTGAGAACAGGAAATGTTAAAAATGTTTGATGATGAAGGGGAAACTTGATGTAGGTAATGGAGAGTCGCATGTTTGATGATGAAGGTGAAACTTGATGAAGGTAATGGAGAGTCGCTTTGTGGAGTGTGATTGTGTTACTATTAAAATTTGTAGAAGTTCTAAAGAGTCCACTTGTGGAGAGGTTATTAGCTATTGTGAAGTGAAATACAGTGAAGACTAGTAAATAAAGAGACACTTGAGCGACCCTTGGTTATTGATGAGATTGTAAAGAAGGTTTATGTTGTGTCTGGTTATTTTGTTTGTTGTGGCTTAGTGTAAAAGAATTTACCCTTTGACATGTGTTATGGAGGTAGAAAGGTGTAGGAAGTACAGTCCCTTAATATTTCGAATACGAGAGGAAATGAAATGATATAGTGGAGACATGTAACGTGTGAGAGAGTGTGTATGAAGTAGTTGGTATGTGCGTGACGTGGAGGTTTATGAAATTGGAGTAATGTGGTAATTAGAAATGATGAAGGTACTGAAGTAGTGATGTTCTAGTTTTCGAAAGAATGGAGTAACCGATGGTGTATGGTTTGAAGTAGAGTTAAAAACGTGAGTAAGTTGAAGTTGATGTTAAATTTTGTATAGGTGTTGCAATACAAGGTTGGAGAATGGTGCAGAGAAGGTAAAAAAAGGTTGTGTCTGTGTAGAGGTTAATGTTTAGATGAGGAAATGAAACATTACCCCAGAGAAAATGTAAAAAAGTTAGGAATGAGGTGTGGTAGTGAAGAGGTGTGATGAAGTGAAGTTGAATTGCTGAGTTTGGTGGTGAATGGTTTGTGAACTAATGTTGCCCCTGTCCGTCCTGCCTACAAGATTAGAGTTTGGACAGTTAGTGATACGGTGATCTAGTAGTGTGTGTGACTCGACGAAATGATAATCCATTGAGGTGAATATGTATTGTCCCAGAGAGTATAATATCCTTTGAAGTTGGTAGAGAGATGTACGAATAGAAGACCAATCAAATAATAATTCACTTTGGATAAGGTAGCGAGGATGAGGGAATTGAAGGCTAGTGTAGAAAGTAGAAAAGAGACAAAATGCATGTTGGTTTGATTGTTATGAAAGAAATTTTGTTCCCCCTGTAGAATGATCCCCTAAAAATTAGGATAGTTGATAAGGGTTTATAGGTTTATTCTCAAAATATTTAGAATGTAGCTGATGTGTATGAGCTGAAAACACTGAAAAGAGAGTATTTTGTGAGAATGGAGTTTATATGGTATGAGGTGGAGATTCCCTTGCCGAGGCAATTGTTAATCCTTGGATGTCCCTTGTGTGAGCTGGTAGCAAGTTGAAGATATGAATGTAAATGAAAAAGTAGGTATTGGTGCAGTTGTCACGCTATGTATGGCAGAGTAGGAGGAGACCTGAGTTGAGCAGAAATGTGGATGATTTATAATAATTGTTTGCGAGTTAATCGTAGGTGCCCTGTGAAAAGAGGGAAGCCAGACTGAAGATAGTATATCCAAGAGTAGAGTGAGTGATGATGTGTTGATAAAGGCAATGTGGGTACAATGTTTAAAAGAGGGATTGGAAGAAGGCATAGATTTAAGTAAAGTGAGAAAGAGTTCCAAGAAATCTTAGAGGTGAATGAACAAAGGTGTGGTTGGAGTGTATAGATGTAAGAAACAGTGACTAGCAAGTTGATGATGTTTGAGACCTGTTATGAAATTTGATCATGAGCGTTGCATTATTGAGTTTTTGGAGATTTGTATGAGCCGGATGATGAGAGTAAGACCCGTGACTGTTTAAATTAGGAAGAGAGTAGAAGGTGTTTGAAGACCCTATTGCAGATACAGAGTGAAAAGTAAAGTGTTGTTATAGTGACAGTTGCAGTATATGTAAGGTGTAATGAAAGTGTAATTGATGGCCCTTCCCATTGAGGTATACATGCTGATTGTTGTTTGGAACGAGAAGCTCCCACGTAAATCCAAAATTATAGAAATTATGTTAATTTACGATGTGTGTCGAAATGATGTAGATACCTGATGTGAGGTGAAATTTAGGATGGAGGCGTGTGTGTGTGGGGACGTAGCTCTTTCCCAATCCATAGACCTAATTATTTCAGTAATGTGTGGTGGAGAACAATGATAGTGAGGATGTATTTGTGTGTGACGGGATAAAAAGTTTTATTGGTACCCCTATTTGGCAAATGAGTTGTACTGATGTTGAGAACAGGAAATGTTAAAAATGTTTGATGATGAAGGTGAAACTTGATGAAGGTAATGGAGAGTCGCTTTGTGGAGTGTGATTGTGTTACTATTAAAATTTGTAGAAGTTCTAAAGAGTCCACTTGTGGAGAGGTTATTAGCTATTGTGAAGTGAAATACAGTGAAGACTAGTAAATAAAGAGACACTTGAGCGACCCTTGGTTATTGATGAGATTGTAAAGAAGGTTTATATTGTGTCTGGTTATTTTGTTTGTTGTGGCTTAGTGTAAAAGAATTTACCCTTTGACATGTGTTATGGAGGTAGAAAGGTGTAGGAAGTACAGTCCCTTAATATTTCGAATACGAGAGGAAATGATATGATATAGTGGAGACATGTAACGTGTGAGAGAGTGTGTATGAAGTAGTTGGTATGTGCGTGACGTGGAGGTTTATGAAATTGGAGTAATGTGGTAATTAGAAATGGTGAAGGTACTGAAGTAGTGATGTTCTAGTTTTTGAAAGAATGGAGTAACCGATGGTGTATGGTTTGAAGTAGAGTTAAAAACGTGAGTAAGGTGAAGTTGGTGTTAAATTTTGTATAGGTGTTGCAATACAAGGTTGGAGAATGGTGCAGAGAAGGTAAAAAAAGGTTGTGTCTGTGTAGAGGTTAATGTTTAGATGAGGAAATGAAACATTACCCCAGAGAAAATGTAAAAGAGTTAGGAATGAGGTGTGGTAGTGAAGAGGTGTGATGAAGTGATGTCGAATTGCTGAGTTTGGTGGTGAATGGTTTGTGAACTAATGTTGCCCCTGTCCGTCCTGCCTACAAGATTAGAGTTTGGACAGTTAGTGATACGGTGATGTAGTAGTGTGTGTGACTCGACGAAATGATAATCCATTGAGGTGAATATGTATTGTCCCAGAGAGTATAATATCCTTTGAAGTTGGTAGAGAGATGTACGAATAGAAGACCAATCAAATAATAATTCACTTTGGATAAGGTAGCGAGGATGAGGGAATTGAAGGCTAGTGTAGAAAGTAGAAAAGAGACAAAATGCATGTTGGTTTGATTCTTATGAAAGAAATTTTGTTCCTCTGTAGAATGATCCCCTAAAAATTAGGATAGTTGATAAGGGTTTATAGGTTTATTCTCAAAATATTTAGAATGTAGGTGATGTGTATGAGCTGAAAACACTGAAAAGAGAGTATTTTGTGAGAATGGAGTTTATATGGTATGAGGTGGAGATTCCCTTGCCGAGGCAATTGTTAATCCTTGGATGTCCCTTGTGTGAGCTGGTAGCAAGTTGAAGATATGAATGTAAATGAAAAAGTAGGTATTGGTGCAGTTGTCACGCTATGTATGGCAGAGTAGGAGGAGACCTGAGTTGAGCAGAAATGTGGATGATTTATAATAATTGTTTGCGAGTTAATCGTAGGTGCCCTGTGAAAAGAGGGAAGCCAGACTGAAGATAGTATATCCAAGAGTAGAGTGAGTGATGATGTGTTGATAAAGGCAATGTGGGTACAGTGTTTAAAAGAGAGATTGGAAGAAGGCATAGATTTAAGTAAAGTGAGAAAGAGTCCCAAGAAATCTTAGAGGTGAATGAACAAAGGTGTGGTTGGAGTGTATAGATGTAAGAAACAATGACTAGCAAGTTGATGATGTTTGAGACCTGTTATGAAATTTGATCATGAGAGTTGCATTATTGAGTTTTTGGAGATTTGTATGAGCCGGATGATGAGAGTAAGACCCGTGACTGTTTAAATTAGGAAGAGAGTAGAAGGTGTTTGAAGACCCTATTGCAGATACAGAGTGAAAAGTAAAGTGTTGTTATAGTGACAGTTGCAGTATATGTAGGGTGTACAGAAAGTGTAATTGATGGCCCTTCCCATTGAGGTATACATTCTGATTGTTGTTTGGAACGAGAAGCTCCCACGTAAATCCAACATTATAGAAATTATGTTAATTTACGATGTGTGTCGAAATGATGTAGATACCTGATGTGAGGTGAAATTTAGGATGGAGGCGTGTGTGTGTTTGAGGACGTAGTTCTTTCCCAATCCATAGAATTAATTATTTCAGTAATGTGTGGTGGAGAATAATGATAGTGAGGATGTATTTGTGTGTGACAGGATAAGAAGTTTTATTGGTACCCCTATTTGGCAAATGCATTGTACTGATGTTGAGAACAGGAAATGTTAAAAATGTAGATGATGAAGGTGAAACTTGATGTTGGTAATGGAGGGTCGCTTTGTGGAGTGTGATTGTGTTACCATTAAAATTTGTAGAAGTTGTAAAGAGTCCACTTGTGGAGAGGTTATTAGCTATTGCGAAGTGAAATACAGTGAAGACTAGTAAACAAAGAGACACTTGAACAACCCTTGGTTATTGATAGGATTGTAAAGAAGGTTTATATTGTGTCTGGTTATTTTGTTTGTTGTGGCTTAGTGTAAAAGAATGTACCCTTTGACATGTGTTATGGAGGTAGAAAGGTGTAGGAAGTACAGTCCCTTAACATTTCGAATAAAAAGAGACACTTGAACAACCCTTGGTTATTGATAAGATTGTAAAGAAGGTTTATATTGTGTCTGGTTATTTTGTTTGTTGTGGCTTAGTGTAAAAGAATGTACCCTTTGACATGTGTTATGGAGGTAGAAAGGTGTAGGAAGTACAGTCCCTTAACATTTCGAATACGAGATGAAATGATATAGTGGAGACATGTAACATGTGAGACAGTGTGTATGAAGTAGTTGGTATGTGCGTGATGTGGAGGTTTATGAAATTGGAGTAATGTGGTAATTAGAAATGATGATGGTACTGAAGTAGTGATGTTCTAGTTTTCGAAAGAATGGAGTAATCGATGGTGTATGGTTTGAAGTAGAGTTAAAAACCTGAGTAAGGTGAAATTGATGTTAAATTTTGTATACGTGTTATAATACAAGGTTGTAGAATGGTGCAGAGAAGGTAAAGAAAGGTTGTGTCAGTGTATAGGTTAATGTGTAGATGAGGAAGTAATACAGTACCCCACAGAAAATGTAAAATAGTTAGGAATGAGGTGTGGTAGTGAAGAGGTGTGATGAAGTGAAGTCAAATTGCTGTGTTTGGTAGTGAATGGTTTGTGAACTACCTGAGTAAGGTGAAGTTGATGTTAAATTTTGTAAAGGTGTTATAATACAAGGTTGTAGAATGGTACAGAAAAGGTAAAAAAAGGTTGTGTCAGTGTAGAGGTTAATGTGTAGATGAGGAAATAAAACAGTACCCCAGAGAAAATGTAAAATTGTTAGGAATGAGGTGTGGTAGTGAAGAGGTGTTATGAAGTGAAGTCGAATTGCTGTGTTTGGTGGTGAATGGTTTGTGAACTAATGTTGCCCCTGTACATCCTGCCTACAAGATTTGAGTTTGGACAGTTAGTGATACCGTGATCTAGTAGTGTGTGTGACTTGTTGAAATGATAATCCATAGAGGTGAATATGTATTGTCCGAGAGAGTAAAATATCCTTTGAAGTTGGTAGAGAGATGTACGAATAGAAGACCAATCAAATAATAATTCGCTTTGGATGAGGAAGCGAGGATGAGGGAATTGAAAGCGAGTGTAGAACGTAGAAAAGAGAAAAAATGGATGTTGGTTTGATTGTTATGAAACAAGTTTTGTTCCCCCTGTAGTTTGATCCCGTGATTGGGATAGTTGATAAGGGTTTATAGGTTTATTCTCAAAATATTTGGAATGTAGGTGATGTGTATGAGCTGAAAACACTGAAAAGAGAGTATTTTGCGTGAACGGAGTTTATAGGGTATGAGGTGGAGATTCCCATTGCCCAGGCAATTGTTAATCCTTGGATGTCCCTTGTGTGAGCTGGTAGCATGTTGGAGATATGAATGTAAATGAAAAAGTAGGTATTGGTGCAGTTGACACGCTATATATGGCAGAGTAGGAGGAGACCTGAGTTGTGCAGAAATGTGGATGATTTATAATAATTGTTTGCGAGTTAATCGTAGGTGCCCTGTGAAAAGAGGGAAGCCAGACTGAAGATAGTATATCCAAGAGTAGAGTGAGTGATGATGTGTTGATAAAGGCAATGTGGGTACATTTTTTAAAAGAGAGATTGGAAGAGGGCATAGGTTTAAGTAAAGTGAAAATGAGTCCCAAGAGTTCTTAGCGGTGAATGAACAAAGGTGTGGTTGGAGTGTATAGATGTAAGAAACAATGACTAGCAAGTTGATGATGTTTGAGACCTGTTATGAAATTTGATCATGAGAGTTGCATTATTGAGTTTTTGGAGTTTTGTATGAGTGAGATGATGAGAGTAAGACCCGTGACTGTTTAAATTAGGAAGAGAGTAGAAGGTGTTTGAAGACCCTATTGCAGACGCAGAGCGAAAAGTAAAGTGTTGTTATAGTGAAGGTTGCAGTATATGTAAGGTGTACAGAAAGTGTAATTGATGACCCTTCCCATTGAGGTATACATGCTGATTGTTGTTTGGAACGAGAAGTCCCACGTAAATCCAACATTATAGAAATTATGTTAATTTACGATGTGTGTCAAAATGATGTAGATACCTGATGTGAGGTGAAATTTAGGATGGAGGAGTGTGTGTGTGAGGACGTGGCCCTTTCCCAAGCCATAGAATTCATTATTTCAGTTATGTGTGGTGGAGAATAATGATAGTGAGGAAGTATTTATGTGTGACGGGATAGGAAGTATTATTGGTAACCCTATTTGGCAAATGAGTTATACTGATGTTGAGAACAGGAAATGTTAAAAATGTAGATGATGAAGGTGAAACGTGATGTTGGTAATGGAGAGTCGCTTTGTGGAAAATTTGTAGAAGTTCTAAAGAGTCCACTTGTGTAGCGGTTATTAGCTATTGTGAAGTGAAATACAGTGAAGACTAGTAAATAAAGAGACACTTGAGCGACCCTTGGTTATTGATAAGATTGTAAAGAAGGTTTATATTGTGTCTGGTTATTTTGTTTGTTGTGGCTTAGTGTTAAAGAATTTACCCCTTTGACATGTGTTATGGAGGTAGAAAGGTGTAGGAAGTACAGTCCCTTAATATTTCGATACGAGAGGAAATGATATAGTGGAGACATGTAACGTGTGAGAGAGTGTGTATGAAGTAGTTGGTATGTGCGTGATGTTGAGGTTTATGAAATTGGAGTAATGTGGTAATTAGAAATGATGAAGATACTGAAGTAGTGATGTTCTAGTTTTCGAAAGAATGGAGTAACCGATGGTGTATGGTTTGAAGTAGAGTTAAAAACGTGAGTAAGGTGAAGTTGATGTTAAATTTTGTATAGGTGTTGCAATACAAGGTTGGAGAATGGTGCAGAGAAGGTAAAAAAAGGTTGTGTCTGTGTAGAGGTTAATGTTTAGATGAGGAAATGAAACATTACCCCAGAGAAAATGTAAAAAAGTTAGGAATGAGGTGTGGTAGTGAAGAGGTGTGATGAAGTGAAGTCGAATTGCTGAGTTTGGTGGTGAATGGTTTGTGAACTAATGTTGCCCCTGTCCGTCCTGCCTACAAGATTAGAGTTTGGACAGTTAGTGATACGGTGATGTAGTAGTGTGTGTGACTCGACGAAATGATAATCCATTGAGGTGAATATGTATTGTCCCAGAGAGTATAATATCCTTTGAAGTTGGTAGAGAGATGTACGAATAGAAGACCAATCAAATAATAATTCACTTTGGATAAGGTAGCGAGGATGAGGGAATTGAAGGCTAGTGTAGAAAGTAGAAAAGAGACAAAATGCATGTTGGTTTGATTGTTATGAAAGAAATTTTGTTCCCCCTGTAGAATGATCCCCTAAAAATTAGGATAGTTGATAAGGGTTTATAGGTTTATTCTCAAAATATTTAGAATGTAGGTGATGTGTATGAGCTGAAAACACTGAAAAGAGAGTATTTTGTGAGAATGGAGTTTATATGGTATGAGGTGGAGATTCCCTTGCCGAGGCAATTGTTAATCCTTGGATGTCCCTTGTGTGAGCTGATAACAAGTTGAAGATATGAATGTAAATGAAAAAGTAGGTATTGGTGCAGTTGTCACGCTATGTATGGCAGAGTAGGAGGAGACCTGAGTTGAGCAGAAATGTGGATGATTTATAATAATTGTTTGCGAGTTAATCGTATGTGCCATGTGAAAAGAGGGAAGCCTGACTGAAGGTAGTATATCCAAGAGTAGAGTGAGTGATGATGTGTTGATAAAGGCAATGTGGGTACAATGTTTAAAAGAGAGATTGGAAGAAGGCATAGGTTTAAGTAAAGTGAGAAAGAGTCCCAAGAGTTCTTAGAGGTGAATGAACAAAGGTGTGGTTGGAGTGTATAGATGTAAGAGACAATGACTAGCAAGTTGATGATGTTTGAGACCTGTTATGAAATTTGATCATGAGAGTTGCACTATTGAGTTTTTGGAGATTTGTATGAGCCGGATGATGAGAGTAAGACCCGTGACTGTTTAAATTAGGAAGAGAGTAGAAGGTGTTTGAAGACCCTATTGCAGATGCAGAGCGAAAAGTAAAGTGTTGTTATAGTGACAGTTGCTGTATATGTAAGGAGTACAGAAAGTGTAATTGATGGCCCTTCCCATTGAGGTATACATGCTGATTGTTGTTTGGAACGAGAAGTTCCCACGTAAATCCAACATTATAGAAATTATGTTAATTTACGATGTGTGTCGAAATGATGTAGATACCTGATGTGAGGTGAAATTTAGGATGGAGGCGTGTGTGTGTGGGGACGTAGCTCTTTCCCAATCCATAGACCCAATTATTTCAGTAATGTGTGGTGGAGAACAATGATAGTCAGGATGTATTTGTGTGTGACGGGATAAAAAGTTTTATTGGTACCCCTATTTGGCAAATGAGTTGTACTGATGTTGAGAACAGGAAATGTTAAAAATGTTTGATGATGAAGGTGAAACTTGATGAAGGTAATGGAGAGTCGCTTTGTGGAGTGTGATTGTGTTACTATTAAAATTTGTAGAAGTTCTAAAGAGTCCACTTGTGGAGAGGTTATTAGCTATTGTGAAGTGAAATACAGTGAAGACTAGTAAATAAAGAGACACTTGAGCGACCCTTGGTTATTGATAACATTGTAAAGAAGGTTTATATTGTGTCTGGTTATTTTGTTTGTTGTGGCTTAGTGTAAAAGAATTTACCCTTTGACATGTGTTATGGAGGTAGAAAGGTGTAGGAAGTACTGTCCCTTAATATTTCGAATACGAGAGGAAATGATATAGTGGAGACATGTAACGTGTGAGAGAGTGTGTATGAAGTAGTTGGTATGTGCGTGACGTGGAGCTTTATGAAATTGGAGTAATGTGGTAATTAGAAATGATGAAGGTACTGAAGTAGTGATGTTCTAGTTTTTGAAAGAATGGAGTAACCGATGGTGTATGGTTTGAAGTAGAGTTAAAAACGTGAGTAAGGTGAAGTTGATGTTAAATTTTGTATAGGTGTTGCAATACAAGGTTGGAGAATGGTGCAGAGAAGGTAAAAAAAGGTTGTGTCTGTGTAGAGGTTAATTTTTAGATGAGGAAATGAAACATTACCCCAGAGAAAATGTAAAAAAGTTAGGAATGAGGTGTGGTAGTGAAGAGGTGTGATGAAGTGAAGTCGAATTGCTGAGTTTGGTGGTGAATGGTTTGTGAACTAATGTTGCCCCTGTCCGTCCTGCCTACAAGATTAGAGTTTGGACAGTTAGTGATACGGTGATCTAGTAGTGTGTGTGACTCGACGAAATGATAATCCATTGAGGTGAATACGTATTGTCCCAGAGAGTATAATATCCTTTGAAGTTGGTAGAGAGATGTACGAATAGAAGACCAATCAAATAATAATTCACTTTGGATAAGGTAGCGAGGATGAGGGAATTGAAGGCTAGTGTAGAAAGTAGAAAAGAGACAAAATGCATGTTGGTTTGATTGTTATGAAAGAAATTTTGTTCCCCCTGTAGAATGATCCCCTAAAAATTAGGATAGTTGATAAGGGTTTATAGGTTTACTCTCAAAATATTTAGAATGTAGGTAATGTGTATGAGCTGAAAACACTGAAAAGAGAGTATTTTGTGAGAATGGAGTTTATGTGGTATGAGGTGGAGATTCCCTTGCCGAGGCAATTGTTAATCCTTGGATGTCCCTTGTGTGAGCTGGTAGCAAGTTGAAGATATGAATGTAAATGAAATAGTAGGTATTGGTGCAGTTGTCACGCTATGTATGGCAGAGTAGGAGGAGACCTGAGTTGAGCAGAAATGTGGATGATTTATAATAATTGTTTGCGAGTTAATCGTAGGTGCCCTGTGAAAAGAGGGAAGCCAGACTGAAGATAGTATATCCAAGAGTAGAGTGAGTGATGATGTGTTGATAAAGGCAATGTGGGTACAATGTTTAAAAGAGAGATTGGAAGAAGGCATAGATTTAAGTAAAGTGAGAAAGAGTCCCAAGAAATCTTAGAGGTGAATGAACAAAGGTGTGGTTGGAGTGTATAGATGTAAGAAACAATGACTAGCAAGTTGATGATGTTTGAGACCTGTTATGAAATTTGATCATGAGAGTTGCATTATTGAGTTTTTGGAGATTTGTATGAGCCGGATGATGAGAGTAAGACCCGTGACTGTTTAAATTAGGAAGAGAGTAGAAGGTGTTTGAAGACCCTATTGCAGATACAGAGTGAAAAGTAAAGTGTTGTTATAGTGACAGTTGCAGTATATGTAGGGTGTACAGAAAGTGTAATTGATGGCCCTTCCCATTGAGGTATACATTCTGATTGTTGTTTGGAACGAGAAGCTCCCACGTAAATCCAACATTATAGAAATTATGTTAATTTACGATGTGTGTCGAAATGATGTAGATACCTGATGTGAGGTGAAATTTAGGATGGAGGCGTGTGTGTGTGAGGACGTGGCCCTTTCCCAAGCCATAGAATTCATTATTTCAGTTATGTGTGGTGGAGAATAATGATAGTGAGGAAGTATTTATGTGTGACGGGATAGGAAGTATTATTGGTAACCCTATTTGGCAAATGAGTTGTACTGATGTTGAGAACAGGAAATGTTAAAAATGTATATGATGAAGGTGAAACTTGATGTTGGTAATGGAGAGTCGCTTTGTGGAAAATTTGTAGAAGTTCTAAAGAGTCCACTTGTGGAGAGGTTATTAGCTATTGTGAAGTGAAATACAGTGAAGACTAGTAAACAAAATGACACTTGAGCGACCCTTGGTTATTGATAAGGTTGTAAAGAAGGTTTATATTGTGTCTGGTTATTTGTTTGTTGTGGCTTAGTGTAAAAGAATTTACCCTTTGACATGTGTTATGGAGGTAGAAAGGTGTAGGAAGTACAGTCCCTTAATATTTCGAATACGAGAGGAAATGATATAGTGGAGACATGTAACGTGTGAGAGAGTGTGTATGAAGTAGTTGGTATGTGCGTGATGTGGAGGTTTATGAAATTGGAGTAATGTGGTAATTAGAAATGATGAAGGTAATGAAGTAGTGATGTTCTAGTTTTCGAAAGAATGGAGTAACTGATGGTGTATGGTTTGAAGTAGAGTTAAAAACCTGAGTAAGGTGAAGTTGATGTTAAATTTTGTATAGGTGTTATAATACAAGGTTGGAGAATGGTGCAGAGAAGGTAAAAAAAGGTTGTGTCTGTGTAGAGGTTAATGTTTAGATGAGGAAGTAAAACATTACCCCAGAGAAAAGGTAAAAAAGTTAGGAATGAGGTGTGGTAGTGAAGAGGTGTGAGGAAGTGAAGTCGAAGTGCTGAGTTTGGTGATGAATGCTTTGTGAACTAATGTTGCTCCTGTCCGTTCTGCCTACAAGATTAGAGTTTGGACAGTTAGTGATACGGTGATGTAGTAGTGTGTGTGACTTGACGAAATGATAATCCATAGAGGTGAATATGTATTGTCCCAAAGAGTATAATATCCTTTGAAGTTGGTAGAGAGATGTACGAATAGAAGACCAATAAAATAATATTTCACTTTGGATAAGGCAGCGAGGATGAGGGAATTGAAAGCGAGTGTAGAAAGTAAAAAAGAGACAAAATGCATGTTGGTTTGATTGTTATGAAAGAAATTTTGTTCCCCCTGTAGATTGATCCCCTAAAAATTAGGATAGTTGATAAGGGTTTATAGGTTTATTCTCAAAATATTTAGAATGTAGGTGATGTGTATGAGCTGAAAACACTGAAAAGAGAGTATTTTGTGAGAATGGAGTTTATATGGTATGAGGTGGAGATTCCCTTGCCGAGGCAATTGTTAATCCTTGGATGTCCCTTGTGTGAGCTGGTAGCAAGTTGAAGATATGAATGTAAATGAAAAAGTAGGTATTGGTGCAGTTGTCACGCTATGTATGGCAGAGTAGGAGGAGACCTGAGTTGAGCAGAAATGTGGATGATTTATAATAATTGTTTGCGAGTTAATCGTAGGTGCCCTGTGAAAAGAGGGAAGCCAGACTGAAGATAGTATATCCAAGAGTAGAGTGAGTGATGATGTGTTGATAAAGGCAATGTGGGTACAATGTTTAAAAGAGGGATTGGAAGAAGGCATAGATTTAAGTAAAGTGAGAAAGAGTCCCAAGAAATCTTAGAGGTGAATGAACAAAGGTGTGGTTGGAGTGTATAGATGTAAGAAACAGTGACTAGCAAGTTGATGATGTTTGAGACCTGTTATGAAATTTGATCATGAGAGTTGCATTATTGAGTTTTTGGAGTTTTGTATGAGTGAGATGATGAGAGTAAGACCTGTGACTGTTTAAATTAGGAAGAGAGTAGAAGGTGTTTGAAGACCCTATTGCAGACGCAGAGCGAAAAGTAAAGTGTTGTTATAGTGAAAGTTGCAGTATATGTAAGGTGTACAGAAAGTGTAATTGATGACCCTTCCCATTGAGGTATACATGCTGATTGTTGTTTGGAACGAGAAGCTCCCACGTAAATCCAACATTATAGAAATTATGTTAATTTACGATGTGTGTCGAAATGATGTAGATACCTGATGTGAGGTGAAATTTAGGATGGAGGCGTGTGTGTGTGGGGACGTAGCTCTTTCCCAATCCATAGACCTAATTATTTCAGTAATGTGTGGTGGAGAACAATGATAGTGAGGATGTATTTGTGTGTGACGGGATAAAAAGTTTTATTGGTACCCCTATTTGGCAAATGAGTTGTACTGATGTTGAGAACAGGAAATGTTAAAAATGTTTGATGATGAAGGTGAAACTTGATGAAGGTAATGGAGAGTCGCTTTGTGGAGTGTGATTGTGTTACTATTAAAATTTGTAGAAGTTCTAAAGAGTCCACCTGTGGAGAGGTTATTAGCTATTGTGAAGTGAAATACAGTGAAGACTAGTAAATAAAGAGACACTTGAGCGACCCTTGGTTATTGATGAGATTGTAAAGAAGGTTTATATTGTGTCTGGTTATTTTGTTTGTTGTGGCTTAGTGTAAAAGAATTTACCCTTTGACATGTGTTATGGAGGTAGAAAGGTGTAGGAAGTATAGTCCCTTAATATTTCGAATACGAGAGGAAATGAAATGATATAGTGGAGACATGTAACGTGTGAGAGAGTGTGTATGAAGTAGTTGGTATGTGCGTGACGTGGAGGTTTATGAAATTGGAGTAATGTGGTAATTAGAAATGATGAATGTACTGAAGTAGTGATGTTCTAGTTTTCGAAAGAATGGAGTAACCGATGGTGTATGGTTTGAAGTAGAGTTAAAAACGTGAGTAAGGTGAAGTTGATGTTAAATTTTGTATAGGTGTTGCAATACAAGGTTGGAGAATGGTGCAGAGAAGGTAAAAAAAGGTTGTGTCTGTGTAGAGGTTAATGTTTAGATGAGGAAATGAAACATTACCCCAGAGAAAATGTAAAAAAGTTAGGAATGAGGTGTGGTAGTGAAGAGGTGTGATGAAGTGAAGTCGAATTGCTGAGTTTGGTGGTGAATGGTTTGTGAACTAATGTTGCCCCTGTCCGTCCTGCCTACAAGATTAGAGTTTGGACAGTTAGTGATACGGTGATCTAGTAGTGTGTGTGACTCGACGAAATGATAATCCATTGAGGTGAATATGTATTGTCCCAGAGAGTATAATATCCTTTGAAGTTGGTAGAGAGATGTACGAATAGAAGACCAATCAAATAATAATTCACTTTGGATAAGGTAGCGAGGATGAGGGAATTGAAGGCTAGTGTAGAAAGTAGAAAAGAGACAAAATGCATGTTGGTTTGATTGTTATGAAAGAAATTTTGTTCCCCCTGTAGAATGATCCCCTAAAAATTAGGATAGTTGATAAGGGTTTATAGGTTTATTCTCAAAATATTTAGAATGTAGGTGATGTGTATGAGCTGAAAACACTGAAAAGAGAGTATTTTGTGAGAATGGAGTTTATATGGTATGAGGTGGAGATTCCCTTGCCGAGGCAATTGTTAATCCTTGGATGTCCCTTGTGTGAGCTGGTAGCAAGTTGAAGATATGAATGTAAATGAAAAAGTAGGTATTGGTGCAGTTGTCACGCTATGTATGGCAGAGTAGGAGGAGACCTGAGTTGAGCAGAAATGAGGACGATTTATAATAATTGTTTGCGAGTTAATCGTAGGTGCCCTGTGAAAAGAGGGAAGCCAGACTGAAGATAGTATATCCAAGAGTAGAGTGAGTGATGATGTGTTGATAAAGGCAATGTGGGTACAATGTTTAAAAGAGGGATTGGAAGAAGGCATAGATTTAAGTAAAGTGAGAAAGAGTCCCAAGAAATCTTAGAGGTGAATGAACAAAGGTGTGGTTGGAGTGTATAGATGTAAGAAACAGTGACTAGCAAGTTGATGATGTTTGAGACCTGTTATGAAATTTGATCATGAGCGTTGCATTATTGAGTTTTTGGAGATTTGTATGAGCCGGATGATGAGAGTAAGACCCGTGACTGTTTAAATTAGGAAGAGAGTAGAAGGTGTTTGAAGACCCTATTGCAGATACAGAGTGAAAAGTAAAGTGTTGTTATAGTGACAGTTGCAGTATATGTAGGGTGTACAGAAAGTGTAATTGATGGCCCTTCCCATTGAGGTATACATTCTGATTGTTGTTTGGAACGAGAAGCTCCCACGTTAATCCAACATTATAGAAATTATGTTAATTTACGATGTGTGTCGAAATGATGTAGATACCTGATGTGAGGTGAAATTTAGGATGGAGGCGTGTGTGTGTGTGTGTGAGGACGTAGTTCTTCCCCAATCCATAGAATTAATTAATTCAGTTATGTGTGGTGGAGAATAATGATAGTGAGGATGTATTTGTGTGTGACGGGATAAGAAGTTTTATTGGTACCCCTATTTGGCAAATGCGTTGTACTGATGTTGAGAACAGGAAATGTTAAAAATGTAGATGATGAAGGTGAAACTTGATGTTGGTAATGGAGGGTCGCTTTGTGGAGTGTGATTGTGTTACCATTAAAATTTGTAGAAGTTCTAAAGAGTCCACTTGTGGAGAGGTTATTAGCTATTGTGAAGTGAAATACAGTGAAGACTAGTAAATAAAGAGACACTTGAGCGACCCTTGGTTATTGATAAGATTGTAAAGAAGGTTTATATTGTGTCTGGTTATTTTGTTTGTTGTGGCTTAGTGTAAAATAAAGTACCCTTTGACATGTGTTATGGAGGTAGAAAGGTGTAGGAAGTACAGTCCCTTAACATTTCGAATACGAGAGGAAATGATATAGTGGAGACATGTAACTTGTGAGAGAGTGTGTATGAAGTAGTTGGTATGTGCGTGATGTGGAGGTTTATGAAATTGGAGTAATGTGGTAATTAGAAATGATGATGGTACTGAAGTAGTGATGTTCTAGTTTTCGAAAGAATGGAGTAACCGATGGTGTATGGTTTGAAGTAGAGTTAAAAACGTGAGTAAGGTGATGTTGAGGTTAAATTTTGTATAGGTGTTACAATACAAGGTTGGAGAATGGTGCAGAGAAGGTAAAAAAAGGTTGTGTCTGTGTAGAGGTTAATGTTTAGATGAGGAAATAAAACATTACCCCAGAGAAAATGTAAAAAAGTTAGGAATGAGGTGTGGTAGTGAAGAGGTGTGATGAAGTGAAGTCGAATTGCTGAGTTTGATGGTGAATGGTTTGTGAACTAATGTTGCCCCTGTCCGTCCTGCCTACAAGATTAGAGTTTGGACAGTTAGTGATACGGTGATCTAGTAGTGTGTGTGACTAGACGAAATGATAATCCATTGAGGTGAATATGTATTGTCCCAGAGAGTATAATATCCTTTGAAGTTGGTAGAGAGATGTACGAATAGAAGACCAATCAAATAATAATTCACTTTTGATAAGGTAGCGAGGATGAGGGAATTGAAAGCGAGTGTAGAAAGTAGAAAAGAGACAAAATGCATGTTGGTTTGATTGTTATGAAAGAAATTTTGTTCACCCTGAAGATTGATCCCCTGAAAATTAGGATAGTTGATAAGGTTTTATAGGTTTATTCTCAAAATATTTAGAATGTAGGTAATGTGTATGAGCTGAAAACACTGAAAAGAGAGTATTTTGTGAGAATGGAGTTTATATGGTATGAGGTGGAGATTCCCTTGCCGAGGCAATTGTTAATCTTTGGATGTTCCTTGTGTGAGCTAGTAGCATGTTGGAGATATGAATGTAAATGAAAAAGTAGGTATTGGTGCAGTTGTCACGCTATGTATGGCAGAGTAGGAGGAGACCTAGGTTGAGCAGAAATGTGGATGATTTATAATAATTGTTTGCGAGTTAATCGTAGGTGCCCTGTGAAAAGAGGGAAGCCTGACTGAAGATAGTATATCCAAGAGTAGAGTGAGTGATGATGTGTTGATAAAGGCAATGTGGGTACAATGTTTAAAAGAGAGATTGGAAGAAGGCATAGATTTAAGTAAAGTGAGAAAGAGTCCCAAGAAATCTTAGAGGTGACTGAACAAAGGTGTGGTTGGAGTGTATAGATGTAAGAAACAATGACTAGCAAGTTGATGATGTTTGAGACCTGTTATGAAATTTGATCATGAGAGTTGCATTATTGAGTTTTTGGAGATTTGTATGAGCCGGATGATGAGAGTAAGACCCGTGACTGTTTAAATTAGGAAGAGAGTAGAAGGTGTTTGAAGACCCTATTGCAGATACAGAGTGAAAAGTAAAGTGTTGTTATAGTGACAGTTGCAGTATATGTAAGGTGTAATGAAAGTGTAATTGATGGCCCTTCCCATTGAGGTATACATGCTGATTGTTGTTTGGAACGAGAAGCTCCCACGTAAATCCAACATTATAGAAATTATGTTAATTTACGATGTGTGTCGAAATGATGTAGATACCTGATGTGAGGTGAAATTTAGGATGGAGGCGTGTGTGTGTGGGGACGTAGCTCTTTCCCAATCCATAGACCTAATTATTTCAGTAATGTGTGGTGGAGAACAATGATAGTGAGGATGTATTTGTGTGTGACGGGATAAAAAGTTTTATTGGTACCCCTATTTGGCAAATGAGTTGTACTGATGTTGAGAACAGGAAATGTTAAAAATGTTTGATGATGAAGGTGAAACTTGATGAAGGTAATGGAGAGTCGCTTTGTGGAGTGTGATTGTGTTACTATTAAAATTTGTAGAAGTTCTAAAGAGTCCACCTGTGGAGAGGTTATTAGCTATTGTGAAGTGAAATACAGTGAAGACTAGTAAATAAAGAGACACTTGAGCGACCCTTGGTTATTGATGAGATTGTAAAGAAGGTTTATATTGTGTCTGGTTATTTTGTTTGTTGTGGCTTAGTGTAAAAGAATTTACCCTTTGACATGTGTTATGGAGGTAGAAAGGTGTAGGAAGTATAGTCCCTTAATATTTCGAATACGAGAGGAAATGAAATGATATAGTGGAGACATGTAACGTGTGAGAGAGTGTGTATGAAGTAGTTGGTATGTGCGTGACGTGGAGGTTTATGAAATTGGAGTAATGTGGTAATTAGAAATGATGAAGGTACTGAAGTAGTGATGTTCTAGTTTTCGAAAGAATGGAGTAACCGATGGTGTATGGTTTGAAGTAGAGTTAAAAACGTGAGTAAGGTGAAGTTGATGTTAAATTTTGTATAGGTGTTGCAATACAAGGTTGGAGAATGGTGCAGAGAAGGTAAAAAAAGGTTGTGTCTGTGTAGAGGTTAATGTTTAGATGAGGAAATGAAACATTACCCCAGAGAAAATGTAAAAAAGTTAGGAATGAGGTGTGGTAGTGAAGAGGTGTGATGAAGTGAAGTCGAATTGCTGAGTTTGGTGGTGAATGGTTTGTGAACTAATGTTGCCCCTGTCCGTCCTGCCTACAAGATTAGAGTTTGGACAGTTAGTGATACGGTGATCTAGTAGTGTGTGTGACTCGACGAAATGATAATCCATTGAGGTGAATATGTATTGTCCCAGAGAGTATAATATCCTTTGAAGTTGGTAGAGAGATGTACGAATAGAAGACCAATCAAATAATAATTCACTTTGGATAAGGTAGCGAGGATGAGGGAATTGAAGGCTAGTGTAGAAAGTAGAAAAGAGACAAAATGCATGTTGGTTTGATTGTTATGAAAGAAATTTTGTTCCCCCTGTAGAATGATCCCCTAAAAATTAGGATAGTTGATAAGGGTTTATAGGTTTATTCTCAAAATATTTAGAATGTAGGTGATGTGTATGAGCTGAAAACACTGAAAAGAGAGTATTTTGTGAGAATGGAGTTTATATGGTATGAGGTGGAGATTCCCTTGCCGAGGCAATTGTTAATCCTTGGATGTCCCTTGTGTGAGCTGGTAGCAAGTTGAAGATATGAATGTAAATGAAAAAGTAGGTATTGGTGCAGTTGTCACGCTATGTATGGCAGAGTAGGAGGAGACCTGAGTTGAGCAGAAATGTGGACGATTTATAATAATTGTTTGCGAGTTAATCGTAGGTGCCCTGTGAAAAGAGGGAAGCCAGACTGAAGATAGTATATCCAAGAGTAGAGTGAGTGATGATGTGTTGATAAAGGCAATGTGGGTACAATGTTTAAAAGAGGGATTGGAAGAAGGCATAGATTTAAGTAAAGTGAGAAAGAGTCCCAAGAAATCTTAGAGGTGAATGAACAAAGGTGTGGTTGGAGTGTATAGATGTAAGAAACAGTGACTAGCAAGTTGATGATGTTTGAGACCTGTTATGAAATTTGATCATGAGCGTTGCATTATTGAGTTTTTGGAGATTTGTATGAGCCGGATGATGAGAGTAAGACCCGTGACTGTTTAAATTAGGAAGAGAGTAGAAGGTGTTTGAAGACCCTATTGCAGATACAGAGTGAAAAGTAAAGTGTTGTTATAGTGACAGTTGCAGTATATGTAGGGTGTACAGAAAGTGTAATTGATGGCCCTTCCCATTGAGGTATACATTCTGATTGTTGTTTGGAACGAGAAGCTCCCACGTTAATCCAACATTATAGAAATTATGTTAATTTACGATGTGTGTCGAAATGATGTAGATACCTGATGTGAGGTGAAATTTAGGATGGAGGCGTGTGTGTGTGTGTGTGTGAGGATGTAGTTCTTCCCCAATCCATAGAATTAATTAATTCAGTTATGTGTGGTGGAGAATAATGATAGTGAGGATGTATTTGTGTGTGACGGGATAAGAAGTTTTATTGGTACCCCTATTTGGCAAATGCGTTGTACTGATGTTGAGAACAGGAAATGTTAAAAATGTAGATGATGAAGGTGAAACTTGATGTTGGTAATGGAGGGTCGCTTTGTGGAGTGTGATTGTGTTACCATTAAAATTTGTAGAAGTTCTAAAGAGTCCACTTGTGGAGAGGTTATTAGCTATTGTGAAGTGAAATACAGTGAAGACTAGTAAATAAAGAGACACTTGAGCGACCCTTGGTTATTGATAAGATTGTAAAGAAGGTTTATATTGTGTCTGGTTATTTTGTTTGTTGTGGCTTAGTGTAAAAGAATGTACCCTTTGACATGTGTTATGGAGGTAGAAAGGTGTAGGAAGTACAGTCCCTTAACATTTCGAATACGAGAGGAAATGATATAGTGGAGACATGTAACTTGTGAGAGAGTGTGTATGAAGTAGTTGGTATGTGCGTGATGTGGAGGTTTATGAAATTGGAGTAATGTGGTAATTAGAAATGATGATGGTACTGAAGTAGTGATGTTCTAGTTTTCGAAAGAATGGAGTAACCGATGGTGTATGGTTTGAAGTAGAGTTAAAAACGTGAGTAAGGTGATGTTGAGGTTAAATTTTGTATAGGTGTTACAATACAAGGTTGGAGAATGGTGCAGAGAAGGTAAAAAAAGGTTGTGTCTGTGTAGAGGTTAATGTTTAGATGAGGAAATAAAACATTACCCCAGAGAAAATGTAAAAAAGTTAGGAATGAGGTGTGGTAGTGAAGAGGTGTGATGAAGTGAAGTCGAATTGCTGAGTTTGATGGTGAATGGTTTGTGAACTAATGTTGCCCCTGTCCGTCCTGCCTACAAGATTAGAGTTTGGACAGTTAGTGATACGGTGATCTAGTAGTGTGTGTGACTCGACGAAATGATAATCCATTGAGGTGAATATGTATTGTCCCAGAGAGTATAATATCCTTTGAAGTTGGTAGAGAGATGTACGAATAGAAGACCAATCAAATAATAATTCACTTTTGATAAGGTAGCGAGGATGAGGGAATTGAAAGCGAGTGTAGAAAGTAGAAAAGAGACAAAATGCATGTTGGTTTGATTGTTATGAAAGAAATTTTGTTCACCCTGAAGATTGATCCCCTGAAAATTAGGATAGTTGATAAGGTTTTATAGGTTTATTCTCAAAATATTTAGAATGTAGGTAATGTGTATGAGCTGAAAACACTGAAAAGAGAGTATTTTGTGAGAATGGAGTTTATATGGTATGAGGTGGAGATTCCCTTGCCGAGGCAATTGTTAATCTTTGGATGTTCCTTGTGTGAGCTAGTAGCATGTTGGAGATATGAATGTAAATGAAAAAGTAGGTATTGGTGCAGTTGTCACGCTATGTATGGCAGAGTAGGAGGAGACCTAGGTTGAGCAGAAATGTGGATGATTTATAATAATTGTTTGCGAGTTAATCGTAGGTGCCCTGTGAAAAGAGGGAAGCCTGACTGAAGATAGTATATCCAAGAGTAGAGTGAGTGATGATGTGTTGATAAAGGCAATGTGGGTACAATGTTTAAAAGAGAGATTGGAAGAAGGCATAGATTTAAGTAAAGTGAGAAAGAGTCCCAAGAAATCTTAGAGGTGACTGAACAAAGGTGTGGTTGGAGTGTATAGATGTAAGAAACAATGACTAGCAAGTTGATGATGTTTGAGACCTGTTATGAAATTTGATCATGAGAGTTGCATTATTGAGTTTTTGGAGATTTGTATGAGACGGATGATGAGAGTAAGACCCGTGACTGTTTAAATTAGGAAGAGAGTAGAAGGTGTTTGAAGACCCTATTGCAGATACAGAGTGAAAAGTAAAGTGTTGTTATAGTGACAGTTGCAGTATATGTAAGGTGTAATGAAAGTGTAATTGATGGCCCTTCCCATTGAGGTATACATGCTGATTGTTGTTTGGAACGAGAAGCTCCCACGTAAATCCAACATTATAGAAATTATGTTAATTTACGATGTGTGTCGAAATGATGTAGCTACCTGATGGGAGGTGAAATTTAGGATGGAGGCGTGTGTTTGTGGGGACGTAGCTCTTTCCCAATCCATAGACCTAATTATTTCAGTAATGTGTGGTGTAGAACAATGATAGTGAGGATGTATTTGTGTGTGACGGGATAAAAAGTTTTATTGGTACCCCTATTTGGCAAATGAGTTGTACTGATGTTGAGAACAGGAAATGTTAAAAATGTTTGATGATGAAGGTGAAACTTGATGAAGGTAATGGAGAGTCGCTTTGTGGAGTGTGATTGTGTTACTATTAAAATTTGTAGAAGTTCTAAAGAGTCCACTTGTGGAGAGGTTATTAGCTATTGTGAAGTGAAATACAGTGAAGACTAGTAAATAAAGAGACACTTGAGCGACCCTTGGTTATTGATGAGATTGTAAAGAAGGTTTAAATTGTGTCTGGTTATTTTGTTTGTTGTGGCTTAGTGTAAAAGAATTTACCCTTTGACATGTGTTATGGAGGTAGAAAGGTGTAGGAAGTACAGTCCCTTAATATTTCGAATACGAGAGGAAATGAAATGATATAGTGGAGACATGTAACGTGTGAGAGAGTGTGTATGAAGTAGTTGGTATGTGCGTGATGTGGAGGTTTATGAAATTGGAGTAATGTGGTAATTAGAAATGATGATGGTACTGACGTAGTGATGTTCTAGTTTTCAAAAGAATGGAGTAACCGATGGTGTATGGTTTGAAGTAGAGTTAAAAACGTGAGTAAGGTGATGTTGACGTTAAATTTTGTATAGGTGTTGCAATACAAGGTTGGAGAATGGTGCAGAGAAGGTAAAAAAAGGTTGTGTCTGTGTAGAGGTTAATGTTTAGATGAGGAAATAAAACATTACCCCAGAGAAAATGTAAAAAATTTAGGAATGAGGTGTGGTAGTGAAGAGGTGTGATGAAGTGAAGTCGAATTGCTGAGTTTGATGGTGAATGGTTTGTGAACTAATGTTGCCCCTGTCCGTCCTGCCTACAAGATTAGAGTTTGGACAGTTAGTGATACGGTGATCTAGTAGTGTGTGTGACTCGACGAAATGATAATCCATTGAGGTGAATATGTATTGTCCCAGAGAGTATAATATCCTTTGAAGTTGGTAGAGAGATGTACGAATAGAAGACCAATCAAATAATAATTCACTTTGGATAAGGTAGCGAGGATGTGGGAATTGAAGGCTAGTGTAGAAAGTAGAAAAGAGACAAAAGCATGTTGGTTTGATTGTTATGAAAGAAATTTTGTTCCCCCTGTAGAATGATCCCCTAAAAATTAGGATATTTGATAAGGGTTTATAGGTTTATTCTCAAAATATTTAGAATGTAGGTGATGTGTATGAGCTGAAAACACTGAAAAGAGAGTATTTTGTGAGAATGGAGTTTATATGGTATGAGGTGGAGATTCCCTTGCCGAGGCAATTGTTAATCCTTGGATGTTCCTTGTGTGAGCTAGTAGCATGTTGGAGATATGAATGTAAATGAAAAAGTAGGTATTGGTGCAGTTGTCACGCTATGTATGGCAGAGTAGGAGGAGACGTAGGTTGAGCAGAAATGTGGATGATTTATAATAATTGTTTGCGAGTTAATCGTAGGTGCCCTGTGAAAAGAGGGAAGCCTGACTGAAGATAGTATATCCAAGAGTAGAGTGAGTGATGATGTGTTGATAAAGGCAATGTGGGTACAATGTTTAAAAGAGAGATTGGAAGAAGGCATAGATTTAAGTAAAGTGAGAAAGAGTCCCAAGAAATCTTAGAGGTGACTGAACAAAGGTGTGGTTGGAGTGTATAGATGTAAGAAACAATGACTAGCAAGTTGATGATGTTTGAGACCTGTTATGAAATTTGATCATGAGAGTTGCATTATTGAGTTTTTGGAGATTTGTATGAGACGGATGATGAGAGTAAGACCCGTGACTGTTTAAATTAGGAAGAGAGTAGAAGGTGTTTGAAGACCCTATTGCAGATACAGAGTGAAAGGTAAAGTGTTGTTATAGTGATAGTTGCAGTATATGTAAGGTGTACAGAAAGTGTAATTGATGGCCCTTCCCATTGAGGTATACATGCTGATTGTTGTTTGGAACGAGAAGCTCCCACGTAAATCCAACATTATAGAAATTATGTTAATTTACGATGTGTGTCGAAATGATGTAGATACCTGATGTGAGGTGAAATTTAGTATGGAGGCGTGTGTGTGTGAGGACGTAGTTCTTTCCCAATCCATAGAATTAATTATTTCAGTTATGTGTGGTGGAGAATAATGATAGTGAGGATGTATTTGTGTGTGACGGGATAAGAAGTTTTATTGGTACCCCTATTTGGCAAATGCATTGTACTGATGTTGAGAACAGGAAATGTTAAAAATGTAGATGATGAAGGTGAAACTTGATGTTGGTAATGGAGGGTCGCTTTGTGGAGTGTGATTGTGTTACCATTAAAATTTGTAGAAGTTCTAAAGAGTCCACTTGTGGAGAGGTTATTAGCTATTGCGAAGTGAAATACAGTGAAGACTAGTAAACAAAGAGACACTTGAACAACCCTTGGTTATTGATAAGATTGTAAAGAAGGTTTATATTGTGTCTGGTTATTTTGTTTGTTGTGGCTTAGTGTAAAAGAATGTACCCTTTGACATGTGCTATGGAGGTAGAAAGGTGTAGGAAGTACAGTCCCTTAACATTTCGAATACAAAGAGACACTTGAACAACCCTTCGTTATTGATAAGATTGTAAAGAAGATTTATATTGTGTCTGGTTATTTTGTTTGTTGTGGCTTAGTGTAAAAGAATGTACCCTTTGACATGTGTTATGGAGGTAGAAAGGTGTAGGAAGTACAGTCCCTTAACATTTCGAATACGAGATGAAATGATATAGTGGAGACATGTAACATGTGAGAGAGTGTGTATGAAGTAGTTGGTATGTGCGTGATGTGGAGGTTTATGAAATTGGAGTAATGTGGTAATTAGAAATGATGATGGTACTGAAGTAGTGATGTTCTAGTTTTCGAAAGAATGGAGTAACCGATGGTGTATGGTTTGAAGTAGAGTTAAAAACCTGAGTAAGGTGAAATTGATGTTAAATTTTGTATACGTGTTATAATACTAGGTTGTAGAATGGTGCAGAGAAGGTAAAGAAAGGTTGTGTCAGTGTAGAGGTTAATGTGTAGATGAGGAAGTAATACAGTACCCCAGAGAAAATGTAAAATAGTTAGGAATGAGGTGTGGTAGTGAAGAGGTGTGATGCAGTGAAGTCAAATTGCTGTGTTTGGTGGTGAATGGTTTGTGAACTACCTGAGTAAGGTGAAGTTGATGTTAAATTTTGTATAGGTGTTATAATACAAGGTTGTAGAATGGTACAGAAAAGGTAAAAAAAGGTTGTGTCAGTGTAGAGGTTAATGTGTAGATGAGGAAATAAAACAGTACCCCAGAGAAAATGTAAAATTGTTAGGAATGAGGTGTGGTAGTGAAGAGGTGTTATGAAGTGAAGTCGAATTGCTGTGTTTGGTGGTGAATGGTTTGTGAACTAATGTTGCCCCTGTACATCCTGCCTACAAGATTTGAGTTTGGACAGTTAGTGATACCGTGATCTAGTAGTGTGTGTGACTTGTTGAAATGATAATCCATAGAGGTGAATATGTATTGTCCGAGAAAGTAAAATATCCTTTGAAGTTGGTAGAGAGATGTACGAATAGAAGACCAATCAAATAATAATTCGCTTTGGATGAGGTAGCGAGGATGAGGGAATTGAAAGCGAGTGTAGAACGTAGAAAAGAGAAAAAATGTATGTTGGTTTGATTGTTATGAAACAAGTTTTGTTCCCCCTGTAGTTTGATCCTGTAATTGGGATAGTTGATAAGGGTTTATAGGTTTATTCTCAAAATATTTGGAATGTAGGTGATGTGTATGAGCTGAAAACACTGAAAAGAGAGTATTTTGCGTGAATGGAGTTTATAGGGTATGAGGTGGAGATTCCCATTGCCCAGGCAATTGTTAATCTTTGGATGTCCCTTGTGTGAGCTGGTAGCATGTTGGAGATATGAATGTAAATGAAAAAGTAGGTATTGGTGCAGTTGACACGCTATATATGGCAGAGTAGGAGGAGACCTGAGTTGAGCAGAAATGTGGATGATTTATAATAATTGTCTGCGAGTTAATCGTAGGTGACCTGTGAAAAGAGGGAAGCCTGACTGAAGGTAGTATATCCAAGAGTAGAGTGAGTGATGATGTGTTGATAAAGGCAATGTGGGTACATTTTTTAAAAGAGAGGTTGGAAGATGGCATAGGTTTAAGTAAAGTGAAAATGAGTGCCAAGAGTTCTTAGAGGTGAATGAACAAAGGTGTGGTTGGAGTGTATAGATGTAAGAAACAATGACTAGCAAGTTGATGATGTTTGAGACCTGTTATGAAATTTGATCATGAGAGTTGCAGTATTGAGTTTTTGGAGTTTTGTATGAGTGAGATGATGAGAGTAAGACCCGTGACTGTTTAAATTAGGAAGAGAGTAGAAGGTGTTTGAAGAACCTATTGCAGACGCAGAGCGAAAAGTAAAGTGTTGTTATAGTGAAAGTTGCAGTATATGTAAGGTGTACAGAAAGTGTAATTGATGACCCTTCCCATTGAGGTATACATGCTGTTTGTTGTTTGGAACGAGAAGTCCCACGTAAATCCAACATTATAGAAATTATGTTAATTTACGATGTGTGTCAAAATGATGTAGATACCTGATGTGAGGTGAAATTTAGGATGGAGGCGTGTGTGTGTGAGGACGTGGCCCTTTCCCAAGCCATAGAATTCATTATTTCAGTTATGTGTGGTGGAGAATAATGATAGTGAGGAAGTATTTATGTGTGACGGGATAGGAAGTATTATTGGTAACCCTATTTGGCAAATGAGTTGTACTGATGTTGAGAACAGGAAATGTTAAAAATGTAGATGATGAAGGTGAAACTTGATGTTGGTAATGGAGTGTCGCTTTTTGGAAAATTTGTAGAAGTTCTAAAGAGTCCACTTGTGGAGCGGTTATTAGCTATTGTGAAGTGAAATACAGTGAAGACTAGTAAATAAAGAGACACTTGAGCGACCCTTGGTTATTGATAAGATTGTAAAGAAGGTTTATATTGTGTCTGGTTATTTTGTTTGTTGTGGCTTAGTGTAAAAGAATTTACCCCTTTGACATGTGTTATGGAGGTAGAAAGGTGTAGGAAGTACAGTCCCTTAATATTTCGATACGAGAGGAAATGATATAGTGGAGACATGTAACGTGTGAGAGAGTGTGTATGAAGTAGTTGGTATGTGCGTGATGTGGAGGTTTATGAAATTGGAGTAATGTGGTAATTAGAAATGATGAAGGTACTGAAGTAGTGATGTTCTAGTTTTCGAAAGAATGGAGTAACCGATGGTGTATGGTTTGAAGTAGAGTTAAAAACGTGAGTAAGGTGAAGTTGATGTTAAGTATTGTAAAGGTGGTATAATACGAGGTTGAGGAATGGTGCAGAGAAGAAAAAAAAAATGTTGTGTCAGTGTAGAGGTTAATGTTTAGATGAGGAAATAAAATAGTACCACAGAGAAAATGTAAAAAAGTTAGGAATGAGGTGTGGTAGTGAAGAGGTATGATGAAGTGAAGTTGAATTGCTGAGTTTGGTGGTGAATGGTTTGTGAACTAATGTTGCCCCTGTATATCCTGCCTACAAGATTTGAGTTTGGACAGTTAGTGATACGGTGATCTAGTAGTGTGTGTGACTTGACGAAATGATAATCCATAGAGGTGAATATGTATTGTCCCAGTGAGTATAATATCCTTTGAAGTTGGTAGAGAGATGTACGAATAGAAGACCAATCAAATAATAATTCACTTTGGATAAGGTAGCGAGGATGAAGGAATTGAAGGCTAGTGTAGAAAGTAGAAAAGAGACAAAATGCATGTTGGTTTGATTGTTATGAAAGAAATTTTGTTCCCCCTGTAGATTGAGCCCCTAAAAATTAGGACAGTTGATAAGGGTTTATAGGTTTATTCACAAAATATTTAGCATGTAGGTGATGTGTATGAGCTGAAAACACTGAAAAGAGAGTATTTTGTGAGAATGGAGTTTATATGGTATGAGGTGGAGATTCCCTTGCCGAGGCAATTGTTAATCCTTGGATGTCCCTTGTGTGAGCTGGTAGCATGTTGGAGATATGAATGTAAATGAAAAAGTAGGTATTGGTGCAGTTGTCACGCTATGTATGGCAGAGTAGGAGGAGACCTGAGTTGAGCAGAAATGTGGATGATTTATAATAATTGTTTGCGAGTTAATCGTAGGTGCCCTGTGAAAAGAGGGAAGCCTGACTGAAGGTAGTATATCCAAGAGTAGAGTGAGTGATGATGTGTTGATAAAGGCAATGTTGGTACAATGTTTAAAAGAGAGATTGGAAGAAGGCATAGGTTTAAGTAAAGTGAGAAAGAGTCCCAAGAGTTCTTAGAGGTGAATGAACAAAGGTGTGGTTGGAGTGTATAGGTGTAAGAGACAATGACTAGCAAGTTGATGATGTTTGAGACCTGTTATGAAATTAGATCATGAGAGTTGCACTATTGAGTTTTTGGAGATTTGTATGAGCCGGATGATGAGAGTAAGACCCGTGACTGTTTAAATTAGGAAGAGAGTAGAAGGTGTTTGAAGAACCTATTGCAGACGCAGAGCGAAAAGTAAAGTGTTGTTATAGTGAAAGTTGCAGTATATGTAAGGTGTACAGAAAGTGTAATTGATGACCCTTCCCATTGAGGTATACATGCTGTTTGTTGTTTGGAACGAGAAGTCCCACGTAAATCCAACATTATAGAAATTATGTTAATTTACGATGTGTGTCAAAATGATGTAGATACCTGATGTGAGGTGAAATTTAGGATGGAGGCGTGTGTGTGTGAGGACGTGGCCCTTTCCCAAGCCATAGAATTCATTATTTCAGTTATGTGTGGTGGAGAATAATGATAGTGAGGAAGTATTTATGTGTGACGGGATAGGAAGTATTATTGGTAACCCTATTTGGCAAATGAGTTGTACTGATGTTGAGAACAGGAAATGTTAAAAATGTAGATGATGAAGGTGAAACTTGATGTTGGTAATGGAGAGTCGCTTTGTGGAAAATTTGTAGAAGTTCTAAAGAGTCCAGTTGTGGAGCGGTTATTAGCTATTGTGAAGTGAAATACAGTGAAGACTAGGAAATAAAATGACACTTGAGCGACCCTTGGTTATTGATAAGATTGTAAAGAAGGTTTATATTGTGTCTGGTTATTTTGTTTGTTGTGGCTTAGTGTAAAAGAATTTACCCCTTTGACATGTGTTATGGAGGTAGGAAGGTGTAGGAAGTACAGTCCCTTAATATTTCGATACGAGAGGAAATGATATAGTGGAGACATGTAACGTGTGATAGAGTGTGTATGAAGTAGTTGGTATGTGCGTGATGTGGAGGTTTATGAAATTGGAGTAATGTGATAATTAGAAATGATGAAGGTACTGAAGTAGTGATGTTCTAGTTTTCGAAAGAATGGAGTAACTGATGGTGTATGGTTTGAAGTAGAGTTAAAAACCTGAGTAAGGTGAAGTTGATGTTAAATTTTGTATAGGTGTGATAATACAAGGTTGGAGAATGGTGCAGAGAAGGTAAAAAAACGTTGTGTCTGTGTAGAGGTTAATGTTTAGATGAGCAAGTAAAACATTACCCCAGAGAAAATGTAAAAAAGTCAGGAATGAGGTGTGGTAGTGAAGAGGTGTGATGAAGTGAAGTCGAAATGCTGAGTTTGGTGATGAATGCTTTGTGAACTAATGTTGCTCCTGTCCGTTCTGCCTACAAGATTAGAGTTTGGACAGTTAGTGATTCGGTGATCTAGTAGTGTCTGTGACTTGACGAAATGATAATCCATAGAGGTGAATATGTATTGTCCCAAAGAGTATAATATCCTTTGAAGTTGGTAGAGAGATGTACGAATAGAAGACCAATAAAATAATAATTCACTTTGGATAAGGTAGCGAGGATGAGGGAATTGAAAGCGAGTGTAGAAAGTAGAAAAGAGACAAAATGCATGTTGGTTTGATTGTTATGAAAGAAATTTTGTTCCTCTGTAGAATGATACCCTAAAAATTAGGATAGTTGATAAGGGTTTATAGGTTTCTTCTCAAAATATTTAGAATGTAGGTGATGTGCATGAGCTGAAAACACTGAAAAGAGGGTATTTTGTGAGAATGGAGTTTATTTGGTATGAGGTGGAGATTCCCTTGCCGAGACAATTGTTAATCCTTGGATGTCCCTTGTGTGAGCTGGTAGCATGTTGGAGATATGAATGTAAATGAAAAAGTAGGTATTGGTGCAGTTGTCACGCTATGTATGGCAGAGTAGGAGGAGACCTGAGTTGAGCAGAAATGTGGATGATTTATAATAATTGTTTGCGAGTTAATCGTAGGTGCCCTGTGAAAAGAGGGAAGCCTGACTGAAGATAGTATATCCAAGAGTAGAGTGAGTGATGATGTGTTGATAAAGGCAATGTGGGTACAATGTTTAAAAGAGAGATTGGAAGAAGGCATAGATTTAAGTAAAGTGAGAAAGAGTCCCAAGAAATCTTAGAGGTGAATGAACAAAGGTGTGGTTGGAGTGTATAGACGTAAGAAACAATGACTAGCAAGTTGATGATGTTTGAGACCTGTTATGAAATTTGATCATGATAGTTGCATTATTGAGTTTTTGGAGATTTGTATGAGCCGGATGATGAGAGTAAGACCCGTGACTGTTTAAATTAGGAAGAGAGTAGAAGGAGTGTGAAGACCCTATTGCAGATACAGAGCGAAAAGTAAAGTGTTGTTATAGTGACAGTTGCAGTATATGTAAGGTGTACAGAAAGTGTAATTGATGGCCCTTCCCATTGATGTATACATGCTGATTGTTGTTTGGAACGAGAAGCTCCCACGTAAATCCAACATTATAGAAATTATGTTAATTTACGATGTGTGTCAAAATGATGTAGGTACCTGATGTGAGGAGAAATTTAGGATGGAGGCATGTGTGTGTGAGGACGTGGCCCTTTCCCAAGCCATAGAATTAATTATTTCAGTTATGTGTGGTGGAGAAAATGATAGTGAGGAAGTATTTAAGTGAGGAAGTATTTATGTGTGACGGGATAAGAAGTATTATTGGTACTCCTATTTGGCAAATGAGTTGTACTGATGTTGAGAACAGGAAAGGTTAAAAATGTAGATGATGAAGGTGAAACTTGATGTTGGTAATGGAGAGTCGCTTTGTGGAGTGTGATTGTGTTACAGTTAAAATTTGTAGACGTTCTAAAGAGTCCACTTGTGGAGCGGTTATTAGCTATTGTGAAGTGAAATACAGTGAAGAGTAGCAAATAAAGAGACACTTGTGGGACCCATGGTTATTGATAAGATTGTAAAGAAGGTTTATATTGTGTCTGGTTATTTTGTTTGTTGTGGCTTAGTGTAAAAGAATTTACCCCTTTGACATGTGTTATGGAGGTAGAAAGGTGTAGGAAGTACAGTCCCTTAATATTTCGAATACGAGAGGAAATGATATAGTGGAGACATGTAACGTGTGAGAGAGTGTGTATGAAGTAGTTGGTATGTGCGTAATGTGGAGGTTTATGAAATTGGAGTAATGTGGTAATTAGAAATGATGAAGGTACTGAAGTAGTGATGTTCTAGTTTTCGAAAGAATGGAGTAACTGATGGTGTATGGTTTGAAGTAGAGTTAAAAACGTGAGTAAGATGAAGTTGATGTTAAATTTTGTATAGGTGTTATATTACAAGGTTGTAGAATGGTGCAGAGAAGGTAAAAAAAGGTTGTGTCAGTGTAGAGGTTAATGTGTAGATGAGGAAATAAAACAGTACCCCAGAGAAAATGTAAAAAAAGTTAGGAATGAGGTGTGGTAGTGAAGAGGTGTGATGAAGTGAAGTCGAATTGCTGTGTTTGGTGGTGAATGGTTTGTGAACTAATTTTGCCCCTGTACATCCTGGCTACAAGATTTGAGTTTGGACAGTTAGTGATACGGTGATCTAGTAGTGTGTGTGACTTGTGGAAATGATAATCCATAGAGGTGAATATGTATTGTCCCAGAGAGTAAAATATCCTTTGAAGTTGGTAGAGAGATGTACGAATAGAAGACCAATCAAATAATATTTCGCCTTGGATGAGGTAACGAGGATGAGGGAATTGAAAGCGAGTGTAGAAAGTAGAAAAGAGACAAAATGCATGTTGGTTTGATTGTTATGAAATAAATTTTGTTCCCCCTGTAGATTGATCCCCTAAAAATTAGGATAGTTGATAAGGGTTTATAGGTTTATTCTCAAAATATTTAGAATGTAGGTGATGTGTATGAGCTGAAAACACTGAAAAGAGAGTATTTTGTGAGAATGGAGTTTATATGGTATAAGGTGGAGATTCCCTTGCCGAGGCAATTGTAAATCCTTGGATGTCCCTTGTGTGAGCTGGTAGCATGTTGGAGATATGAATGTAAATGAAAAAGTAGGTATTGGTGCAGTTGTCACGCTATGTATGGCAGAGTAGGAGGAGACCTGAGTTGAGCAGAAATGTGGATGATTTATAATAATTGTTTGCGAGTTAATCGTAGGTGCCCTGTGAAAAGAGGGAAGCCAGACTGAAGATAGTATATCCAAGAGTAGACTGAGTTATGATGTGTTGATAAAGGCAATGTGGGTACAATGTTTAAAAGAGAGATTGGAAGAAGGCATAGATTTAAGTAAAGTGAGAAAGAGTCCCAAGAAATCTTAGAGGTGACTGAACAAAGGTGTGGTTGGAGTGTATAGATGTAAGACACAATGACTAGCAAGTTGATGATGTTTGAGACCTGTTATGAAATTTGATCATGAGAGTTGCATTATTGAGTTTTTGGAGATTTGTATGAGCCGGATGATGAGAGTAAGACCCGTGACTGTTTAAATTAGGAAGAGAGTAACAGGTGTTTGAAGACCCTATTGCAGATACAGAGTGAAAAGTAAAGTGTTGTTATAGTGACAGTTGCAGTATATGTAGGGTGTACAGAAAGTGTAATTGATGGCCCTCCCCATTGAGGTATACATTCTGATTGTTGTTTGGAACGAGAAGCTCCCACGTTAATCCAACATTATAGAAATTATGTTAATTTACGATGTGTGTCGAAATGATGTAGATACCTGATGTGAGGTGAAATTTAGGATGGAGGCGTGTGTGTGTGTGTGTGAGGACGTAGTTCTTCCCCAATCCATAGAATTAATTATTTCAGTTATGTGTGGTGGGGAATAATGATAGTGAGGATGTATTTGTGTGTGACGGGATAAGAAGTTTTATTGGTACCCGTATTTGGCAAATGCGTTGTACTGATATTGAGAACAGGAAATGTTAAAAATGTAGATGATGAAGGTGAAACTTGATGTTGGTAATGGAGGGTCGCTTTGTGGAGTGTGATTGTGTTACCATTAAAATTTGTAGAAGTTCTAAAGAGTCCACTTGTGGAGAGGTTATTAGCTATTGTGAAGTGAAATACAGTGAAGACTAGTAAATAAAGAGACACTTGAGCGACCCTTGGTTATTGATAAGATTGTAAAGAAGGTTTATATTGTGTCTGATTATTTTGTTTGTTGTGGCTTAGTGTAAAAGAATGTACCCTTTGACATGTGTTATGGAGGTAGAAAGGTGTAGGAAGTACAGTCCCTTAACATTTCGAATACGAGAGGAAATGATATAGTGGAGACATGTAACTTGTGAGAGAGTGTGTATGAAGTAGTTGTTATGTGCGTGATGTGGAGGTTTATGAAATTGGAGTAATGTGGTAATTAGAAATGATGATGGTACTGAAGTAGTGATGTTCTAGTTTTCAAAAGAATGGAGTAACCGATGGTGTATGGTTTGAAGTAGAGTTAAAAACGTGAGTAAGGTGATGTTGACGTTAAATTTTGTATAGGTGTTGCAATACAAGGTTGGAGAATGGTGCAGAGAAGGTAAAAAAAGGTTGTGTCTGTGTAGAGGTTAATGTTTAGATGAGGAAATAAAACATTACCCCAGAGAAAATGTAAAAAATTTAGGAATGAGGTGTGGTAGTGAAGAGGTGTGATGAAGTGAAGTCGAATTGCTGAGTTTGATGGTGAATGGTTTGTGAACTAATGTTGCCCCTGTCCGTCCTGCCTACAAGATTAGAGTTTGGACAGTTAGTGATACGGTGATCTAGTAGTGTGTGTGACTCGACGAAATGATAATCCATTGAGGTGAATATGTATTGTCCCAGAGAGTATAATATCCTTTGAAGTTGGTAGAGAGATGTACGAATAGAAGACCAATCAAATAATAATTCACTTTGGATAAGGTAGCGAGGATGTGGGAATTGAAGGCTAGTGTAGAAAGTAGAAAAGAGACAAAAGCATGTTGGTTTGATTGTTATGAAAGAAATTTTGTTCCCCCTGTAGAATGATCCCCTAAAAATTAGGATAGTTGATAAGGGTTTATAGGTTTATTCTCAAAATATTTAGAATGTAGGTGATGTGTATGAGCTGAAAACACTGAAAAGAGAGTATTTTGTGAGAATGGAGTTTATATGGTATGAGGTGGAGATTCCCTTGCCGAGGCAATTGTTAATCCTTGGATGTTCCTTGTGTGAGCTAGTAGCATGTTGGAGATATGAATGTAAATGAAAAAGTAGGTATTGGTGCAGTTGTCACGCTATGTATGGCAGAGTAGGAGGAGACGTAGGTTGAGCAGAAATGTGGATGATTTATAATAATTGTTTGCGAGTTAATCGTAGGTGCCCTGTGAAAAGAGGGAAGCCTGACTGAAGATAGTATATCCAAGAGTAGAGTGAGTGATGATGTGTTGATAAAGGCAATGTGGGTACAATGTTTAAAAGAGAGATTGGAAGAAGGCATAGATTTAAGTAAAGTGAGAAAGAGTCCCAAGAAATCTTAGAGGTGACTGAACAAAGGTGTGGTTGGAGTGTATAGATGTAAGAAACAATGACTAGCAAGTTGATGATGTTTGAGACCTGTTATGAAATTTGATCATGAGAGTTGCATTATTGAGTTTTTGGAGATTTGTATGAGACGGATGATGAGAGTAAGACCCGTGACTGATTAAATTAGGAAGAGAGTAGAAGGTGTTTGAAGACCCTATTGCAGATACAGAGTGAAAGGTAAAGTGTTGTTATAGTGATAGTTGCAGTATATGTAAGGTGTACAGAAAGTGTAATTGATGGCCCTTCCCATTGAGGTATACATGCTGACTGTTGTTTGGAACGAGAAGCTCCCACGTAAATCCAACATTATAGAAATTATGTTAATTTACGATGTGTGTCGAAATGGTGTAGATACCTGATGTGAGGTGAAATTTAGTATGGAGGCGTGTGTGTGTGAGGACGTAGTTCTTTCCCAATCCATAGAATTAATTATTTCAGTTATGTGTGGTGGAGAATAATGATAGTGAGGATGTATTTGTGTGTGACGGGATAAGAAGTTTTATTGGTACCCCTATTTGGCAAATGCATTGTACTGATGTTGAGAACAGGAAATGTTAAAAATGTAGATGATGAAGGTGAAACTTGATGTTGGTAATGGAGGGTCGCTTTGTGGAGTGTGATTGTGTTACCATTAAAATTTGTAGAAGTTCTAAAGAGTCCACTTGTGGAGAGGTTATTAGCTATTGCGAAGTGAAATACAGTGAAGACTAGTAAACAAAGAGACACTTGAACAACCCTTGGTTATTGATGAGATTGTAAAGAAGGTTTATATTGTGTCTGGTTATTTAGTTTGTTGTGGCTTAGTGTAAAAGAATGTACCCTTTGACATGTGCTATGGAGGTAGAAAGGTGTAGGAAGTACAGTCCCTTAACATTTCGAATACAAAGAGACACTTGAACAACCCTTCGTTATTGATAAGATTGTAAAGAAGATTTATATTGTGTCTGGTTATTTTGTTTGTTGTGGCTTAGTGTAAAAGAATGTACCCTTTGACATGTGTTATGGAGGTAGAAAGGTGTAGGAAGTACAGTCCCTTAACATTTCGAATACGAGATGAAATGATATAGTGGAGACATGTAACATGTGAGAGAGTGTGTATGAAGTAGTTGGTATGTGCGTGATGTGGAGGTTTATGAAATTGGAGTAATGTGGTAATTAGAAATGATGATGGTACTGAAGTAGTGATGTTCTAGTTTTCGAAAGAATGGAGTAACCGATGGTGTATGGTTTGAAGTAGAGTTAAAAACCTGAGTAAGGTGAAATTGATGTTAAATTTTGTATACGTGTTATAATACTAGGTTGTAGAATGGTGCAGAGAAGGTAAAGAAAGGTTGTGTCAGTGTAGAGGTTAATGTGTAGATGAGGAAGTAATACAGTACCCCAGAGAAAATGTAAAATAGTTAGGAATGAGGTGTGGTAGTGAAGAGGTGTGATGCAGTGAAGTCAAATTGCTGTGTTTGGTGGTGAATGGTTTGTGAACTACCTGAGTAAGGTGAAGTTGATGTTAAATTTTGTATAGGTGTTATAATACAAGGTTGTAGAATGGTACAGAAAAGGTAAAAAAAGGTTGTGTCAGTGTAGAGGTTAATGTGTAGATGAGGAAATAAAACAGTACCCCAGAGAAAATGTAAAATTGTTAGGAATGAGGTGTGGTAGTGAAGAGGTGTTATGAAGTGAAGTCGAATTGCTGTGTTTGGTGGTGAATGGTTTGTGAACTAATGTTGCCCCTGTACATCCTCCCTACAAGATTTGAGTTTGGACAGTTAGTGATACCGTGATCTAGTAGTGTGTGTGACTTGTTGAAATGATAATCCATAGAGGTGAATATGTATTGTCCGAGAGAGTAAAATATCCTTTGAAGTTGGTAGAGAGATGTACGAATAGAAGACCAATCAAATAATAATTCGCTTTGGATGAGGTAGCGAGGATGAGGGATTTGAAAGCGAGTGTAGAACGTAGAAAAGAGAAAAAATGTATGTTGGTTTGATTGTTATGAAACAAGTTTTGTTCCCCCTGTAGTTTGATCCTGTAATTGGGATAGTTGATAAGGGTTTATAGGTTTATTCTCAAAATATTTGGAATGTAGGTGATGTGTATGAGCTGAAAACACTGAAAAGAGAGTATTTTGCGTGAATGGAGTTTATAGGGTATGAGGTGGAGATTCTCATTGCCCAGGCAATTGTTAATCCTTGGATGTCCCTTGTGTGAGCTGGTAGCATGTTGTAGATATGAATGTAAATGAAAAAGTAGGTATTGGTGCAGTTGACACGCTATATATGGCAGAGTAGGAGGAGACCTGAGTTGAGCAGAAATGTGGATGATTTATAATAATTGTCTGCGAGTTAATCGTAGGTGCCCTGTGAAAAGAGGGAAGCCTGACTGAAGGTAGTATATCCAAGAGTAGAGTGAGTGATGATGTGTTGATAAAGGCAATGTGGGTACATTTTTTAAAAGAGAGGTTGGAAGATGGCATAGGTTTAAGTAAAGTGAAAATGAGTGCCAAGAGTTCTTAGAGGTGAATGAACAAAGGTGTGGTTGGAGTGTATAGATGTAAGAAACAATGACTAGCAAGTTGATGATGTTTGAGACCTGTTATGAAATTTGATCATGAGAGTTGCAGTATTGAGTTTTTGGAGTTTTGTATGAGTGAGATGATGAGAGTAAGACCCGTGACTGTTTAAATTCGGAAGAGAGTAGAAGGTGTTTGAAGAACCTATTGCAGACGCAGAGCGAAAAGTAAAGTGTTGTTATAGTGAAAGTTGCAGTATATGTAAGGTGTACAGAAAGTGTAATTGATGACCCTTCCCATTGAGGTATACATGCTGTTTGTTGTTTGGAACGAGAAGTCCCACGTAAATCCAACATTATAGAAATTATGTTAATTTACGATGTGTGTCAAAATGATGTAGATACCTGATGTGAGGTGAAATTTAGGATGGAGGCGTGTGTGTGTGAGGACGTGGCCCTTTCCCAAGCCATAGAATTCATTATTTCAGTTATGTGTGGTGGAGAATAATGATAGTGAGGAAGTATTTATGTGTGACGGGATAGGAAGTATTATTGGTAACCCTATTTGGCAAATGAGTTGTACTGATGTTGAGAACAGGAAATGTTAAAAATGTAGATGATGAAGGTGAAACTTGATGTTGGTAATGGAGTGTCGCTTTGTGGAAAATTTGTAGAAGTTCTAAAGAGTCCACTTGTGGAGCGGTTATTAGCTATTGTGAAGTGAAATACAGTGAAGACTAGTAAATAAAGAGACACTTGAGCGACCCTTGGTTATTGATAAGATTGTAAAGAAGGTTTATATTGTGTCTGGTTATTTTGTTTGTTGTGGCTTAGTGTAAAAGAATTTACCCCTTTGACATGTGTTATGGAGGTAGAAAGGTGTAGGAAGTACAGTCCCTTAATATTTCGATACGAGAGGAAATGATATAGTGGAGACATGTAACGTGTGAGAGAGTGTGTATGAAGTAGTTGGTATGTGCGTGATGTGGAGGTTTATGAAATTGGAGTAATGTGGTAATTAGAAATGATGAAGGTACTGAAGTAGTGATGTTCTAGTTTTCGAAAGAATGGAGTAACCGATGGTGTATGGTTTGAAGTAGAGTTAAAAACGTGAGTAAGGTGAAGTTGATGTTAAGTATTGTAAAGGTGGTATAATACGAGGTTGAGGAATGGTGCAGAGAAGAAAAAAAAAAATGTTGTGTCAGTGTAGAGGTTAATGTTTAGATGAGGAAATAAAATAGTACCACAGAGAAAATGTAAAAAAGTTAGGAATGAGGTGTGGTAGTGAAGAGGTATGATGAAGTGAAGTTGAATTGCTGAGTTTGGTGGTGAATGGTTTGTGAACTAATGTTGCCCCTGTATATCCTGCCTACAAGATTTGAGTTTGGACAGTTAGTGATACGGTGATCTAGTAGTGTGTGTGACTTGACGAAATGATAATCCATAGAGGTGAATATGTATTGTCCCAGTGAGTATAATATCCTTTGAAGTTGGTAGAGAGATGTACGAATAGAAGACCAATCAAATAATAATTCACTTTGGATAAGGTAGCGAGGATGAAGGAATTGAAGGCTAGTGTAGAAAGTAGAAAAGAGACAAAATGCATGTTGGTTTGATTGTTATGAAAGAAATTTTGTTCCCCCTGTAGATTGAGCCCCTAAAAATTAGGACAGTTGATAAGGGTTTATAGGTTTATTCACAAAATATTTAGCATGTAGGTGATGTGTATGAGCTGAAAACACTGAAAAGAGAGTATTTTGTGAGAATGGAGTTTATATGGTATGAGGTGGAGATTCCCTTGCCGAGGCAATTGTTAATCCTTGGATGTCCCTTGTGTGAGCTGGTAGCATGTTGGAGATATGAATGTAAATGAAAAAGTAGGTATTGGTGCAGTTGTCACGCTATGTATGGCAGAGTAGGAGGAGACCTGAGTTGAGCAGAAATGTGGATGATTTATAATAATTGTTTGCGAGTTAATCGTAGGTGCCCTGTGAAAAGAGGGAAGCCTGACTGAAGGTAGTATATCCAAGAGTAGAGTGAGTGATGATGTGTTGATAAAGGCAATGTTGGTACAATGTTTAAAAGAGAGATTGGAAGAAGGCATAGGTTTAAGTAAAGTGAGAAAGAGTCCCAAGAGTTCTTAGAGGTGAATGAACAAAGGTGTGGTTGGAGTGTATAGGTGTAAGAGACAATGACTAGCAAGTTGATGATGTTTGAGACCTGTTATGAAATTAGATCATGAGAGTTGCACTATTGAGTTTTTGGAGATTTGTATGAGCCGGATGATGAGAGTAAGACCCGTGACTGTTTAAATTAGGAAGAGAGTAGAAGGTGTTTGAAGAACCTATTGCAGACGCAGAGCGAAAAGTAAAGTGTTGTTATAGTGAAAGTTGCAGTATATGTAAGGTGTACAGAAAGTGTAATTGATGACCCTTCCCATTGAGGTATACATGCTGTTTGTTGTTTGGAACGAGAAGTCCCACGTAAATCCAACATTATAGAAATTATGTTAATTTACGATGTGTGTCAAAATGATGTAGATACCTGATGTGAGGTGAAATTTAGGATGGAGGCGTGTGTGTGTGAGGACGTGGCCCTTTCCCAAGCCATAGAATTCATTATTTCAGTTATGTGTGGTGGAGAATAATGATAGTGAGGAAGTATTTATGTGTGACGGGATAGGAAGTATTATTGGTAACCCTATTTGGCAAATGAGTTGTACTGATGTTGAGAACAGGAAATGTTAAAAATGTAGATGATGAAGGTGAAACTTGATGTTGGTAATGGAGAGTCGCTTTGTGGAAAATTTGTAGAAGTTCTAAAGAGTCCAGTTGTGGAGCGGTTATTAGCTATTGTGAAGTGAAATACAGTGAAGACTAGTAAATAAAGAGACACTTGAGCGACCCTTGGTTATTGATAAGATTGTAAAGAAGGTTTATATTGTGTCTGGTTATTTTGTTTGTTGTGGCTTAGTGTTAAAGAATTTACCCCTTTGACATGTGTTATGGAGGTAGAAAGGTGTAGGAAGTACAGTCCCTTAATATTTCGATACGAGAGGAAATGATATAGTGGAGACATGTAACGTGTGAGAGAGTGTGTATGAAGTAGTTGGTATGTGCGTGATGTTGAGGTTTATGAAATTGGAGTAATGTGGTAATTAGAAATGATGAAGATACTGAAGTAGTGATGTTCTAGTTTTCGAAAGAATGGAGTAACCGATGGTGTATGGTTTGAAGTAGAGTTAAAAACGTGAGTAAGGTGAAGTTGATGTTAAATTTTGTATAGGTGTTGCAATACAAGGTTGGAGAATGGTGCAGAGAAGGTAAAAAAAGGTTGTGTCTGTGTAGAGGTTAATGTTTAGATGAGGAAATGAAACATTACCCCAGAGAAAATGTAAAAAAGTTAGGAATGAGGTGTGGTAGTGAAGAGGTATGATGAAGTGAAGTTGAATTGCTGAGTTTGGTGGTGAATGGTTTGTGAACTAATGTTGCCCCTGTATATCCTGCCTACAAGATTTGAGTTTGGACAGTTAGTGATACGGTGATCTAGTAGTGTGTGTGACTTGACGAAATGATAATCCATAGAGGTGAATATGTATTGTCCCAGAGAGTATAATATCCTTTGAAGTTGGTAGAGAGATGTACGAATAGAAGACCAATCAAATAATAATTCACTTTGGATAAGGTAGCGAGGATGAAGGAATTGAAGGCTAGTGTAGAAAGTAGAAAAGAGACAAAATGCATGTTGGTTTGATTGTTATGAAAGAAATTTTGTTCCCCCTGTAGATTGAGCCCCTAAAAATTAGGACAGTTGATAAGGGTTTATAGGTTTATTCACAAAATATTTAGCATGTAGGTGATGTGTATGAGCTGAAAACACTGAAAAGAGAGTATTTTGTGAGAATGGAGTTTATATGGTATGAGGTGGAGATTCCCTTGCCGAGGCAATTGTTAATCCTTGGATGTCCCTTGTGTGAGCTGGTAGCATGTTGGAGATATGAATGTAAATGAAAAAGTAGGTATTGGTGCAGTTGTCACGCTATGTATGGCAGAGTAGGAGGAGACCTGAGTTGAGCAGAAATGTGGATGATTTATAATAACTGTTTGCGAGTTAATCGTAGGTGCCCTGTGAAAAGAGGGAAGCCTGACTGAAGGTAGTATATCCAAGAGTAGAGTGAGTGATGATGTGTTGATAAAGGCAATGTTGGTACAATGTTTAAATGAGAGATTGGAAGAAGGCATAGGTTTAAGTAAAGTGAGAAAGAGTCCCAAGAGTTCTTAGAGGTGAATGAACAAAGGTGTGGTTGGAGTGTATAGGTGTAAGAGACAATGACTAGCAAGTTGATGATGTTTGAGACCTGTTATGAAATTAGATCATGAGAGTTGCACTATTGAGTTTTTGGAGATTTGTATGAGCCGGATGATGAGAGTAAGACCCGTGACTGTTTAAATTAGGAAGAGAGTAGAAGGTGTTTGAAGAACCTATTGCAGACGCAGAGCGAAAAGTAAAGTGTTGTTATAGTGAAAGTTGCAGTATATGTAAGGTGTACAGAAAGTGTAATTGATGACCCTTCCCATTGAGGTATACATGCTGTTTGTTGTTTGGAACGAGAAGTCCCACGTAAATCCAACATTATAGAAATTATGTTAATTTACGATGTGTGTCAAAATGATGTAGATACCTGATGTGAGGTGAAATTTAGGATGGAGGCGTGTGTGTGTGAGGACGTGGCCCTTTCCCAAGCCATAGAATTAATTATTTCAGTTATGTGTGGTGGAGAAAATGATAGTGAGGAAGTATTTAAGTGAGGAAGTATTTATGTGTGACGGGATAAGAAGTATTATTGGTACTCCTATTTGGCAAATGAGTTGTACTGATGTTGAGAACAGGAAAGGTTAAAAATGTAGATGATGAAGGTGAAACTTGATGTTGGTAATGGAGAGTCGCTTTGTGGAGTGTGATTGTGTTACAGTTAAAATTTGTAGACGTTCTAAAGAGTCCACTTGTGGAGCGGTTATTAGCTATTGTGAAGTGAAATACAGTGAAGAGTAGCAAATAAAGAGACACTTGTGGGACCCATGGTTATTGATAAGATTGTAAAGAAGGTTTATATTGTGTCTGGTTATTTTGTTTGTTGTGGCTTAGTGTAAAAGAATTTACCCCTTTGACATGTGTTATGGAGGTAGAAAGGTGTAGGAAGTACAGTCCCTTAATATTTCGAATACGAGAGGAAATGATATAGTGGAGACATGTAACGTGTGAGAGAGTGTGTATGAAGTAGTTGGTATGTGCGTAATGTGGAGGTTTATGAAATTGGAGTAATGTGGTAATTAGAAATGATGAAGGTACTGAAGTAGTGATGTTCTAGTTTTCGAAAGAATGGAGTAACTGATGGTGTATGGTTTGAAGTAGAGTTAAAAACGTGAGTAAGATGAAGTTGATGTTAAATTTTGTATAGGTGTTATATTACAAGGTTGTAGAATGGTGCAGAGAAGGTAAAAAAAGGTTGTGTCAGTGTAGAGGTTAATGTGTAGATGAGGAAATAAAACAGTACCCCAGAGAAAATGTAAAAAAAGTTAGGAATGAGGTGTGGTAGTGAAGAGGTGTGATGAAGTGAAGTCGAATTGCTGTGTTTGGTGGTGAATGGTTTGTGAACTAATTTTGCCCCTGTACATCCTGGCTACAAGATTTGAGTTTGGACAGTTAGTGATACGGTGATCTAGTAGTGTGTGTGACTTGTGGAAATGATAATCCATAGAGGTGAATATGTATTGTCCCAGAGAGTAAAATATCCTTTGAAGTTGGTAGAGAGATGTACGAATAGAAGACCAATCAAATAATATTTCGCCTTGGATGAGGTAACGAGGATGAGGGAATTGAAAGCGAGTGTAGAAAGTAGAAAAGAGACAAAATGCATGTTGGTTTGATTGTTATGAAATAAATTTTGTTCCCCCTGTAGATTGATCCCCTAAAAATTAGGATAGTTGATAAGGGTTTATAGGTTTATTCTCAAAATATTTAGAATGTAGGTGATGTGTATGAGCTGAAAACACTGAAAAGAGAGTATTTTGTGAGAATGGAGTTTATATGGTATAAGGTGGAGATTCCCTTGCCGAGGCAATTGTAAATCCTTGGATGTCCCTTGTGTGAGCTGGTAGCATGTTGGAGATATGAATGTAAATGAAAAAGTAGGTATTGGTGCAGTTGTCACGCTATGTATGGCAGAGTAGGAGGAGACCTGAGTTGAGCAGAAATGTGGATGATTTATAATAATTGTTTGCGAGTTAATCGTAGGTGCCCTGTGAAAAGAGGGAAGCCAGACTGAAGATAGTATATCCAAGAGTAGACTGAGTTATGATGTGTTGATAAAGGCAATGTGGGTACAATGTTTAAAAGAGAGATTGGAAGAAGGCATAGATTTAAGTAAAGTGAGAAAGAGTCCCAAGAAATCTTAGAGGTGACTGAACAAAGGTGTGGTTGGAGTGTATAGATGTAAGACACAATGACTAGCAAGTTGATGATGTTTGAGACCTGTTATGAAATTTGATCATGAGAGTTGCATTATTGAGTTTTTGGAGATTTGTATGAGCCGGATGATGAGAGTAAGACCCGTGACTGTTTAAATTAGGAAGAGAGTAAAAGGTGTTTGAAGACCCTATTGCAGATACAGAGTGAAAAGTAAAGTGTTGTTATAGTGACAGTTGCAGTATATGTAGGGTGTACAGAAAGTGTAATTGATGGCCCTCCCCATTGAGGTATACATTCTGATTGTTGTTTGGAACGAGAAGCTCCCACGTTAATCCAACATTATAGAAATTATGTTAATTTACGATGTGTGTCGAAATGATGTAGATACCTGATGTGAGGTGAAATTTAGGATGGAGGCGTGTGTGTGTGTGTGTGAGGACGTAGTTCTTCCCCAATCCATAGAATTAATTATTTCAGTTATGTGTGGTGGGGAATAATGATAGTGAGGATGTATTTGTGTCTGACGGGATAAGAAGTTTTATTGGTACCCGTATTTGGCAACTGCGTTGTACTGATATTGAGAACAGGAAATGTTAAAAATGTAGATGATGAAGGTGAAACTTGATGTTGGTAATGGAGGGTCGCTTTGTGGAGTGTGATTGTGTTACCATTAAAATTTGTAGAAGTTCTAAAGAGTCCACTTGTGGAGAGGTTATTAGCTATTGTGAAGTGAAATACAGTGAAGACTAGTAAATAAAGAGACACTTGAGCGACCCTTGGTTATTGATAAGATTGTAAAGAAGGTTTATATTGTGTCTGATTATTTTGTTTGTTGTGGCTTAGTGTAAAAGAATGTACCCTTTGACATGTGTTATGGAGGTAGAAAGGTGTAGGAAGTACAGTCCCTTAACATTTCGAATACGAGAGGAAATGATATAGTGGAGACATGTAACTTGTGAGAGAGTGTGTATGAAGTAGTTGTTATGTGCGTGATGTGGAGGTTTATGAAATTGGAGTAATGTGGTAATTAGAAATGATGATGGTACTGAAGTAGTGATGTTCTAGTTTTCAAAAGAATGGAGTAACCGATGGTGTATGGTTTGAAGTAGAGTTAAAAACGTGAGTAAGGTGATGTTGACGTTAAATTTTGTATAGGTGTTGCAATACAAGGTTGGAGAATGGTGCAGAGAAGGTAAAAAAAGGTTGTGTCTGTGTAGAGGTTAATGTTTAGATGAGGAAATAAAACATTACCCCAGAGAAAATGTAAAAAATTTAGGAATGAGGTGTGGTAGTGAAGAGGTGTGATGAAGTGAAGTCGAATTGCTGAGTTTGATGGTGAATGGTTTGTGAACTAATGTTGCCCCTGTCCGTCCTGCCTACAAGATTAGAGTTTGGACAGTTAGTGATACGGTGATCTAGTAGTGTGTGTGACTCGACGAAATGATAATCCATTGAGGTGAATATGTATTGTCCCAGAGAGTATAATATCCTTTGAAGTTGGTAGAGAGATGTACGAATAGAAGACCAATCAAATAATAATTCACTTTGGATAAGGTAGCGAGGATGTGGGAATTGAAGGCTAGTGTAGAAAGTAGAAAAGAGACAAAAGCATGTTGGTTTGATTGTTATGAAAGAAATTTTGTTCCCCCTGTAGAATGATCCCCTAAAAATTAGGATAGTTGATAAGGGTTTATAGGTTTATTCTCAAAATATTTAGAATGTAGGTGATGTGTATGAGCTGAAAACACTGAAAAGAGAGTATTTTGTGAGAATGGAGTTTATATGGTATGAGGTGGAGATTCCCTTGCCGAGGCAATTGTTAATCCTTGGATGTTCCTTGTGTGAGCTAGTAGCATGTTGGAGATATGAATGTAAATGAAAAAGTAGGTATTGGTGCAGTTGTCACGCTATGTATGGCAGAGTAGGAGGAGACGTAGGTTGAGCAGAAATGTGGATGATTTATAATAATTGTTTGCGAGTTAATCGTAGGTGCCCTGTGAAAAGAGGGAAGCCTGACTGAAGATAGTATATCCAAGAGTAGAGTGAGTGATGATGTGTTGATAAAGGCAATGTGGGTACAATGTTTAAAAGAGAGATTGGAAGAATGCATAGATTTAAGTAAAGTGAGAAAGAGTCCCAAGAAATCTTAGAGGTGACTGAACAAAGGTGTGGTTGGAGTGTATAGATGTAAGAAACAATGACTAGCAAGTTGATGATGTTTGAGACCTGTTATGAAATTTGATCATGAGAGTTGCATTATTGAGTTTTTGGAGATTTGTATGAGACGGATGATGAGAGTAAGACCCGTGACTGATTAAATTAGGAAGAGAGTAGAAGGTGTTTGAAGACCCTATTGCAGATACAGAGTGAAAGGTAAAGTGTTGTTATAGTGATAGTTGCAGTATATGTAAGGTGTACAGAAAGTGTAATTGATGGCCCTTCCCATTGAGGTATACATGCTGACTGTTGTTTGGAACGAGAAGCTCCCACGTAAATCCAACATTATAGAAATTATGTTAATTTACGATGTGTGTCGAAATGGTGTAGATACCTGATGTGAGGTGAAATTTAGTATGGAGGCGTGTGTGTGTGAGGACGTAGTTCTTTCCCAATCCATAGAATTAATTATTTCAGTTATGTGTGGTGGAGAATAATGATAGTGAGGATGTATTTGTGTGTGACGGGATAAGAAGTTTTATTGGTACCCCTATTTGGCAAATGCATTGTACTGATGTTGAGAACAGGAAATGTTAAAAATGTAGATGATGAAGGTGAAACTTGATGTTGGTAATGGAGGGTCGCTTTGTGGAGTGTGATTGTGTTACCATTAAAATTTGTAGAAGTTCTAAAGAGTCCACTTGTGGAGAGGTTATTAGCTATTGCGAAGTGAAATACAGTGAAGACTAGTAAACAAAGAGACACTTGAACAACCCTTGGTTATTGATGAGATTGTAAAGAAGGTTTATATTGTGTCTGGTTATTTAGTTTGTTGTGGCTTAGTGTAAAAGAATGTACCCTTTGACATGTGCTATGGAGGTAGAAAGGTGTAGGAAGTACAGTCCCTTAACATTTCGAATACAAAGAGACACTTGAACAACCCTTCGTTATTGATAAGATTGTAAAGAAGATTTATATTGTGTCTGGTTATTTTGTTTGTTGTGGCTTAGTGTAAAAGAATGTACCCTTTGACATGTGTTATGGAGGTAGAAAGGTGTAGGAAGTACAGTCCCTTAACATTTCGAATACGAGATGAAATGATATAGTGGAGACATGTAACATGTGAGAGAGTGTGTATGAAGTAGTTGGTATGTGCGTGATGTGGAGGTTTATGAAATTGGAGTAATGTGGTAATTAGAAATGATGATGGTACTGAAGTAGTGATGTTCTAGTTTTCGAAAGAATGGAGTAACCGATGGTGTATGGTTTGAAGTAGAGTTAAAAACCTGAGTAAGGTGAAATTGATGTTAAATTTTGTATACGTGTTATAATACTAGGTTGTAGAATGGTGCAGAGAAGGTAAAGAAAGGTTGTGTCAGTGTAGAGGTTAATGTGTAGATGAGGAAGTAATACAGTACCCCAGAGAAAATGTAAAATAGTTAGGAATGAGGTGTGGTAGTGAAGAGGTGTGATGCAGTGAAGTCAAATTGCTGTGTTTGGTGGTGAATGGTTTGTGAACTACCTGAGTAAGGTGAAGTTGATGTTAAATTTTGTATAGGTGTTATAATACAAGGTTGTAGAATGGTACAGAAAAGGTAAAAAAAGGTTGTGTCAGTGTAGAGGTTAATGTGTAGATGAGGAAATAAAACAGTACCCCAGAGAAAATGTAAAATTGTTAGGAATGAGGTGTGGTAGTGAAGAGGTGTTATGAAGTGAAGTCGAATTGCTGTGTTTGGTGGTGAATGGTTTGTGAACTAATGTTGCCCCTGTACATCCTCCCTACAAGATTTGAGTTTGGACAGTTAGTGATACCGTGATCTAGTAGTGTGTGTGACTTGTTGAAATGATAATCCATAGAGGTGAATATGTATTGTCCGAGAGAGTAAAATATCCTTTGAAGTTGGTAGAGAGATGTACGAATAGAAGACCAATCAAATAATAATTCGCTTTGGATGAGGTAGCGAGGATGAGGGATTTGAAAGCGAGTGTAGAACGTAGAAAAGAGAAAAAATGTATGTTGGTTTGATTGTTATGAAACAAGTTTTGTTCCCCCTGTAGTTTGATCCCGTAATTGGGATAGTTGATAAGGGTTTATAGGTTTATTCTCAAAATATTTGGAATGTAGGTGATGTGTATGAGCTGAAAACACTGAAAAGAGAGTATTTTGCGTGAATGGAGTTTATAGGGTATGAGGTGGAGATTCCCATTGCCCAGGCAATTGTTAATCCTTGGATGTCCCTTGTGTGAGCTGCTAGCATGTTGGAGATATGAATGTAAATGAAAAAGTAGGTATTGGTGCAGTTGTCACGCTATGTATGGCAGAGTAGGAGGAGACCTGAGTTGAGCAGAAATGTGGATGATTTATAATAATTGTTTGCGAGTTAATCGTAGGTGCCCTGTGAAAAGAGGGAAGCCAGACTGAAGATAGTATATCCAAGAGTAGACTGAGTTATGATGTGTTGATAAAGGCAATGTGGGTACAATGTTTAAAAGAGAGATTGGAAGAAGGCATAGATTTAAGTAAAGTGAGAAAGAGTCCCAAGAAATCTTAGAGGTGACTGAACAAAGGTGTGGTTGGAGTGTATAGATGTAAGACACAATGACTAGCAAGTTGATGATGTTTGAGACCTGTTATGAAATTTGATCATGAGAGTTGCATTATTGAGTTTTTGGAGATTTGTATGAGCCGGATGATGAGAGTAAGACCCGTGACTGTTTAAATTAGGAAGAGAGTAAAAGGTGTTTGAAGACCCTATTGCAGATACAGAGTGAAAAGTAAAGTGTTGTTATAGTGACAGTTGCAGTATATGTAGGGTGTACAGAAAGTGTAATTGATGGCCCTCCCCATTGAGGTATACATTCTGATTGTTGTTTGGAACGAGAAGCTCCCACGTTAATCCAACATTATAGAAATTATGTTAATTTACGATGTGTGTCGAAATGATGTAGATACCTGATGTGAGGTGAAATTTAGGATGGAGGCGTGTGTGTGTGTGTGTGAGGACGTAGTTCTTCCCCAATCCATAGAATTAATTATTTCAGTTATGTGTGGTGGGGAATAATGATAGTGAGGATGTATTTGTGTCTGACGGGATAAGAAGTTTTATTGGTACCCGTATTTGGCAACTGCGTTGTACTGATATTGAGAACAGGAAATGTTAAAAATGTAGATGATGAAGGTGAAACTTGATGTTGGTAATGGAGGGTCGCTTTGTGGAGTGTGATTGTGTTACCATTAAAATTTGTAGAAGTTCTAAAGAGTCCATTTGTGGAGAGGTTATTAGCTATTGTGAAGTGAAATACAGTGAAGACTAGTAAATAAAGAGACACTTGAGCGACCCTTGGTTATTGATAAGATTGTAAAGAAGGTTTATATTGTGTCTGATTATTTTGTTTGTTGTGGCTTAGTGTAAAAGAATGTACCCTTTGACATGTGTTATGGAGGTAGAAAGGTGTAGGAAGTACAGTCCCTTAACATTTCGAATACGAGAGGAAATGATATAGTGGAGACATGTAACTTGTGAGAGAGTGTGTATGAAGTAGTTGTTATGTGCGTGATGTGGAGGTTTATGAAATTGGAGTAATGTGGTAATTAGAAATGATGATGGTACTGAAGTAGTGATGTTCTAGTTTTCAAAAGAATGGAGTAACCGATGGTGTATGGTTTGAAGTAGAGTTAAAAACGTGAGTAAGGTGATGTTGACGTTAAATTTTGTATAGGTGTTGCAATACAAGGTTGGAGAATGGTGCAGAGAAGGTAAAAAAAGGTTGTGTCTGTGTAGAGGTTAATGTTTAGATGAGGAAATAAAACATTACCCCAGAGAAAATGTAAAAAATTTAGGAATGAGGTGTGGTAGTGAAGAGGTGTGATGAAGTGAAGTCGAATTGCTGAGTTTGATGGTGAATGGTTTGTGAACTAATGTTGCCCCTGTCCGTCCTGCCTACAAGATTAGAGTTTGGACAGTTAGTGATACGGTGATCTAGTAGTGTGTGTGACTCGACGAAATGATAATCCATTGAGGTGAATATGTATTGTCCCAGAGAGTATAATATCCTTTGAAGTTGGTAGAGAGATGTACGAATAGAAGACCAATCAAATAATAATTCACTTTGGATAAGGTAGCGAGGATGTGGGAATTGAAGGCTAGTGTAGAAAGTAGAAAAGAGACAAAAGCATGTTGGTTTGATTGTTATGAAAGAAATTTTGTTCCCCCTGTAGAATGATCCCCTAAAAATTAGGATAGTTGATAAGGGTTTATAGGTTTATTCTCAAAATATTTAGAATGTAGGTGATGTGTATGAGCTGAAAACACTGAAAAGAGAGTATTTTGTGAGAATGGAGTTTATATGGTATGAGGTGGAGATTCCCTTGCCGAGGCAATTGTTAATCCTTGGATGTTCCTTGTGTGAGCTAGTAGCATGTTGGAGATATGAATGTAAATGAAAAAGTAGGTATTGGTGCAGTTGTCACGCTATGTATGGCAGAGTAGGAGGAGACGTAGGTTGAGCAGAAATGTGGATGATTTATAATAATTGTTTGCGAGTTAATCGTAGGTGCCCTGTGAAAAGAGGGAAGCCTGACTGAAGATACTATATCCAAGAGTAGAGTGAGTGATGATGTGTTGATAAAGGCAATGTGGGTACAATGTTTAAAAGAGAGATTGGAAGAAGGCATAGATTTAAGTAAAGTGAGAAAGAGTCCCAAGAAATCTTAGAGGTGACTGAACAAAGGTGTGGTTGGAGTGTATAGATGTAAGAAACAATGACTAGCAAGTTGATGATGTTTGAGACCTGTTATGAAATTTGATCATGAGAGTTGCATTATTGAGTTTTTGGAGATTTGTATGAGACGGATGATGAGAGTAAGACCCGTGACTGATTAAATTAGGAAGAGAGTAGAAGGTGTTTGAAGACCCTATTGCAGATACAGAGTGAAAGGTAAAGTGTTGTTATAGTGATAGTTGCAGTATATGTAAGGTGTACAGAAAGTGTAATTGATGGCCCTTCCCATTGAGGTATACATGCTGACTGTTGTTTGGAACGAGAAGCTCCCACGTAAATCCAACATTATAGAAATTATGTTAATTTACGATGTGTGTCGAAATGGTGTAGATACCTGATGTGAGGTGAAATTTAGTATGGAGGCGTGTGTGTGTGAGGACGTAGTTCTTTCCCAATCCATAGAATTAATTATTTCAGTTATGTGTGGTGGAGAATAATGATAGTGAGGATGTATTTGTGTGTGACGGGATAAGAAGTTTTATTGGTACCCCTATTTGGCAAATGCATTGTACTGATGTTGAGAACAGGAAATGTTAAAAATGTAGATGATGAAGGTGAAACTTGATGTTGGTAATGGAGGGTCGCTTTGTGGAGTGTGATTGTGTTACCATTAAAATTTGTAGAAGTTCTAAAGAGTCCACTTGTGGAGAGGTTATTAGCTATTGCGAAGTGAAATACAGTGAAGACTAGTAAACAAAGAGACACTTGAACAACCCTTGGTTATTGATGAGATTGTAAAGAAGGTTTATATTGTGTCTGGTTATTTAGTTTGTTGTGGCTTAGTGTAAAAGAATGTACCCTTTGACATGTGCTATGGAGGTAGAAAGGTGTAGGAAGTACAGTCCCTTAACATTTCGAATACAAAGAGACACTTGAACAACCCTTCGTTATTGATAAGATTGTAAAGAAGATTTATATTGTGTCTGGTTATTTTGTTTGTTGTGGCTTAGTGTAAAAGAATGTACCCTTTGACATGTGTTATGGAGGTAGAAAGGTGTAGGAAGTACAGTCCCTTAACATTTCGAATACGAGATGAAATGATATAGTGGAGACATGTAACATGTGAGAGAGTGTGTATGAAGTAGTTGGTATGTGCGTGATGTGGAGGTTTATGAAATTGGAGTAATGTGGTAATTAGAAATGATGATGGTACTGAAGTAGTGATGTTCTAGTTTTCGAAAGAATGGAGTAACCGATGGTGTATGGTTTGAAGTAGAGTTAAAAACCTGAGTAAGGTGAAATTGATGTTAAATTTTGTATACGTGTTATAATACTAGGTTGTAGAATGGTGCAGAGAAGGTAAAGAAAGGTTGTGTCAGTGTAGAGGTTAATGTGTAGATGAGGAAGTAATACAGTACCCCAGAGAAAATGTAAAATAGTTAGGAATGAGGTGTGGTAGTGAAGAGGTGTGATGCAGTGAAGTCAAATTGCTGTGTTTGGTGGTGAATGGTTTGTGAACTACCTGAGTAAGGTGAAGTTGATGTTAAATTTTGTATAGGTGTTATAATACAAGGTTGTAGAATGGTACAGAAAAGGTAAAAAAAGGTTGTGTCAGTGTAGAGGTTAATGTGTAGATGAGGAAATAAAACAGTACCCCAGAGAAAATGTAAAATTGTTAGGAATGAGGTGTGGTAGTGAAGAGGTGTTATGAAGTGAAGTCGAATTGCTGTGTTTGGTGGTGAATGGTTTGTGAACTAATGTTGCCCCTGTACATCCTCCCTACAAGATTTGAGTTTGGACAGTTAGTGATACCGTGATCTAGTAGTGTGTGTGACTTGTTGAAATGATAATCCATAGAGGTGAATATGTATTGTCCGAGAGAGTAAAATATCCTTTGAAGTTGGTAGAGAGATGTACGAATAGAAAACCAATCAAATAATAATTCGCTTTGGATGAGGTAGCGAGGATGAGGGATTTGAAAGCGAGTGTAGAACGTAGAAAAGAGAAAAAATGTATGTTGGTTTGATTGTTATGAAACAAGTTTTGTTCCCCCTGTAGTTTGATCCCGTAATTGGGATAGTTGATAAGGGTTTATAGGTTTATTCTCAAAATATTTGGAATGTAGGTGATGTGTATGAGCTGAAAACACTGAAAAGAGAGTATTTTGCGTGAATGGAGTTTATAGGGTATGAGGTGGAGATTCCCATTGCCCAGGCAATTGTTAATCCTTGGATGTCCCTTGTGTGAGCTGGTAGCATGTTGGAGATATGAATGTAAATGAAAAAGTAGGTATTGGTGCAGTTGACACGCTATATATGGCAGAGTAGGAGGAGACCTGAGTTGAGCAGAAATGTGGATGATTTATAATAATTGTCTGCGAGTTAATCGTAGGTGCCCTGTGAAAAGAGGGAAGCCTGACTGAAGGTAGTATATCCAAGAGTAGAGTGAGTGATGATGTGTTGATAAAGGCAATGTGGGTACATTTTTTAAAAGAGAGGTTGGAAGATGGCATAGGTTTAAGTAAAGTGAAAATGAGTGCCAAGAGTTCTTAGAGGTGAATGAACAAAGGTGTGGTTGGAGTGTATAGATGTAAGAAACAATGACTAGCAAGTTGATGATGTTTGAGACCTGTTATGAAATTTGATCATGAGAGTTGCAGTATTGTGTTTTTGGAGTTTTGTATGAGTGAGATGATGAGAGTAAGACCCGTGACTGTTTAAATTAGGAAGAGAGTAGAAGGTGTTTGAAGAACCTATTGCAGACGCAGAGCGAAAAGTAAAGTGTTGTTATAGTGAAAGTTGCAGTATATGTAAGGTGTACAGAAAGTGTAATTGATGACCCTTCCCATTGAGGTATACATGCTGTTTGTTGTTTGGAACGAGAATTCCCACGTAAATCCAACATTATAGAAATTATGTTAATTTACGATGTGTGTCAAAATGATGTAGATACCTGATGTGAGGTGAAATTTAGGATGGAGGCGTGTGTGTGTGAGGACGTGGCCCTTTCCCAAGCCATAGAATTCATAATTTCAGTTATGTGTGGTGGAGAATAATGATAGTGAGGAAGTATTTATGTGTGACGGGATAGGAAGTATTATTGGTAACCCTATTTGGCAAATGAGTTGTACTGATGTTGAGAACAGGAAATGTTAAAAATGTAGATGATGAAGGTGAAACTTGATGTTGGTAATGGAGTGTCGCTTTGTGGAAAATTTGTAGAAGTTCTAAAGAGTCCACTTGTGGAGCGGTTATTAGCTATTGTGAAGTGAAATACAGTGAAGACTAGTAAATAAAGACACTTGAGCGACCCTTGGTTATTGATAAGATTGTAAAGAAGGTTTATATTGTGTCTGGTTATTTTGTTTGTTGTGGCTTAGTGTAAAAGAATTTACCCCTTTGACATGTGTTATGGAGGTAGAAAGGTGTAGGAAGTACAGTCCCTTAATATTTCGATACGAGAGGAAATGATATAGTGGAGACATGTAACGTGTGAGAGAGTGTGTATGAAGTAGTTGGTATGTGCGTGATGTGGAGGTTTATGAAATTGGAGTAATGTGGTAATTAGAAATGATGAAGGTACTGAAGTAGTGATGTTCTAGTTTTCGAAAGAATGGAGTAACCGATGGTGTATGGTTTGAAGTAGAGTTAAAAACGTGAGTAAGGTGAAGTTGATGTTAAGTATTGTAAAGGTGGTATAATACGAGGTTGAGGAATGGTGCAGAGAAGAAAAAAAAAATGTTGTGTCAGTGTAGAGGTTAATGTTTAGATGAGGAAATAAAATAGTACCACAGAGAAAATGTAAAAAAGTTAGGAATGAGGTGTGGTAGTGAAGAGGTATGATGAAGTGAAGTTGAATTGCTGAGTTTGGTGGTGAATGGTTTGTGAACTAATGTTGCCCCTGTATATCCTGCCTACAAGATTTGAGTTTGGACAGTTAGTGATACGGTGATCTAGTAGTGTGTGTGACTTGACGAAATGATAATCCATAGAGGTGAATATGTATTGTCCCAGAGAGTATAATATCCTTTGAAGTTGGTAGAGAGATGTACGAATAGAAGACCAATCAAATAATAATTCACTTTGGATAAGGTAGCGAGGATGAAGGAATTGAAGGCTTGTGTAGAAAGTAGAAAAGAGACAAAATGCATGTTGGTTTGATTGTTATGAAAGAAATTTTGTTCCCCCTGTAGATTGAGCCCCTAAAAATTAGGACAGTTGATAAGGGTTTATAGGTTTATTCACAAAATATTTAGCATGTAGGTGATGTGTATGAGCTGAAAACACTGAAAAGAGAGTATTTTGTGAGAATGGAGTTTATATGGTATGAGGTGGAGATTCCCTTGCCGAGGCAATTGTTAATCCTTGGATGTCCCTTGTGTGAGCTGGTAGCATGTTGGAGATATGAATGTAAATGAAAAAGTAGGTATTGGTGCAGTTGTCACGCTATGTATGGCAGAGTAGGAGGAGACCTGAGTTGAGCAGAAATGTGGATGATTTATAATAATTGTTTGCGAGTTAATCGTATGTGCCCTGTGAAAAGAGGGAAGCCTGACTGAAGGTAGTATATCCAAGAGTAGAGTGAGTGATGATGTGTTGATAAAGGCAATGTTGGTACAATGTTTAAAAGAGAGATTGGAAGAAGGCATAGGTTTAAGTAAAGTGAGAAAGAGTCCCAAGAGTTCTTAGAGGTGAATGAACAAAGGTGTGGTTGGAGTGTATAGGTGTAAGAGACAATGACTAGCAAGTTGATGATGTTTGAGACCTGTTATGAAATTTGATCATGAGAGTTGCACTATTGAGTTTTTGGAGATTTGTATGAGCCGGATGATGAGAGTAAGACCCGTGACTGTTTAAATTAGGAAGAGAGTAGAAGGTGTTTGAAGAACCTATTGCAGACGCAGAGCGAAAAGTAAAGTGTTGTTATAGTGAAAGTTGCAGTATATGTAAGGTGTACAGAAAGTGTAATTGATGACCCTTCCCATTGAGGTATACATGCTGTTTGTTGTTTGGAACGAGAAGTCCCACGTAAATCCAACATTATAGAAATTATGTTAATTTACGATGTGTGTCAAAATGATGTAGATACCTGATGTGAGGTGAAATTTAGGATGGAGGCGTGTGTGTGTGAGGACGTGGCCCTTTCCCAAGCCATAGAATTCATTATTTCAGTTATGTGTGGTGGAGAATAATGATAGTGAGGAAGTATTTATGTGTGACGGGATAGGAAGTATTATTGGTAACCCTATTTGGCAAATGAGTTGTACTGATGTTGAGAACAGGAAATGTTAAAAATGTAGATGATGAAGGTGAAACTTGATGTTGGTAATGGAGAGTCGCTTTGTGGAAAATTTGTAGAAGTTCTAAAGAGTCCACTTGTGGAGCGGTTATTAGCTATTGTGAAGTGAAATACAGTGAAGACTAGTAAATAAAGAGACACTTGAGCGACCCTTGGTTATTGATAAGATTGTAAAGAAGGTTTATATTGTGTCTGGTTATTTTGTTTGTTGTGGCTTAGTGTAAAAGAATTTACCCCTTTGACATGTGTTATGGAGGTAGAAAGGTGTAGGAAGTACAGTCCCTTAATATTTCGATACGAGAGGAAATGATATAGTGGAGACATGTAACGTGTGAGAGAGTGTGTATGAAGTAGTTGGTATGTGCGTGATGTGGAGGTTTATGAAATTGGAGTAATGTGGTAATTAGAAATGATGAAGGTACTGAAGTAGTGATGTTCTAGTTTTCGAAAGAATGGAGTAACCGATGGTGTATGGTTTGAAGTAGAGTTAAAAACGTGAGTAAGGTGAAGTTGATGTTAAGTATTGTAAAGGTGGTATAATACGAGGTTGAGGAATGGTGCAGAGAAGAAAAAAAAAAATGTTGTGTCAGTGTAGAGGTTAATGTTTAGATGAGGAAATAAAATAGTACCACAGAGAAAATGTAAAATTGTTAGGAATGAGGTGTGGTAGTGAAGAGGTATGATGAAGTGAAGTTGAATTGCTGAGTTTGGTGGTGAGTGGTTTGTGAACTAATGTTGCCCCTGTATATCCTGCCTACAAGATTTGAGTTTGGACAGTTAGTGATACGGTGATCTAGTAGTGTGTGTGACTTGACGAAATGATAATCCATAGAGGTGAATATGTATTGTCCCAGAGAGTATAATATCCTTTGAAGTTGGTAGAGAGATGTACGAATAGAAGACCAATCAAATAATAATTCACTTTGGATAAGGTAGCGAGGATGAAGGAATTGAAGGCTAGTGTAGAAAGTAGAATAGAGACAAAATGCATGTTGGTTTGATTGTTATGAAAGAAATTTTGTTCCCCCTGTAGATTGAGCCCCTAAAAATTAGGACAGTTGATAAGGGTTTATAGGTTTATTCACAAAATATTTAGCATGTAGGTGATGTGTATGAGCTGAAAACACTGAAAAGAGAGTATTTTGTGAGAATGGAGTTTATATGGTATGAGGTGGAGATTCCCTTGCCGAGGCAATTGTTAATCCTTGGATGTCCCTTGTGTGAGCTGGTAGCATGTTGGAGATATGAATGTAAATGAAAAAGTAGGTATTGGTGCAGTTGTCACGCTATGTATGGCAGAGTAGGAGGAGACCTGAGATGAGCAGAAATGTGGATGATTTATAATAACTGTTTGCGAGTTAATCGTAGGTGCCCTGTGAAAAGAGGGAAGCCTGACTGAAGGTAGTATATCCAAGAGTAGAGTGAGTGATGATGTGTTGATAAAGGCAATGTTGGTACAATGTTTAAATGAGAGATTGGAAGAAGGCATAGGTTTAAGTAAAGTGAGAAAGAGTCCCAAGAGTTCTTAGAGGTGAATGAACAAAGGTGTGGTTGGAGTGTATAGGTGTAAGAGACAATGACTAGCAAGTTGATGATGTTTGAGACCTGTTATGAAATTTGATCATGAGAGTTGCACTATTGAGTTTTTGGAGATTTGTATGAGCCGGATGATGAGAGTAAGACCCGTGACTGTTTAAATTAGGAAGAGAGTAGAAGGTGTTTGAAGAACCTATTGCAGACGCAGAGCGAAAAGTAAAGTGTTGTTATAGTGAAAGTTGCAGTATATGTAAGGTGTACAGAAAGTGTAATTGATGACCCTTCCCATTGAGGTATACATGCTGTTTGTTGTTTGGAACGAGAAGTCCCACGTAAATCCAACATTATAGAAATTGTGTTAATTTACGATGTGTGTCAAAATGATGTAGATACCTGATGTGAGGTGAAATTTAGGATGGAGGCGTGTGTGTGTGAGGATGTGGCCCTTTCCCAAGCCATAGAATTCATTATTTCAGTTATGTGTGGTGGAGAATAATGATAGTGAGGAAGTATTTATGTGTGACGGGATAGGAAGTATTATTGGTAACCCTATTTGGCAAATGAGTTGTACTGATGTTGAGAACAGGAAATGTTAAAAATGTAGATGATGAAGGTGAAACTTGATGTTGGTAATGGAGAGTCGCTTTGTGGAAAATTTGTAGAAGTTCTAAAGAGTCCACTTGTGGAGCGGTTATTAGCTATTGTGAAGTGAAATACAGTGAAGACTAGGAAATAAAGAGACACTTAGCGACCCTTGGTTATTGATAAGGTTGTAAAGAAGGTTTATATTGTGTCTGGTTATTTGTTTGTTGTGGCTTAGTGTAAAAGAATTTACCCTTTGACATGTGTTATGGAGGTAGAAAGGTGTAGGAAGTACAGTCCCTTAATATTTCGAATACGAGAGGAAATGAAATGATATAGTGGAGACATGTAACGTGTGAGAGAGTGTGTATTAAGTAGTTGGTATGTGCGTGATGTGGAGGTTTATGAAATTGGAGTAATGTGATAATTAGAAATGATGAAGGTAATGAAGTTGTGATGTTCTAGTTTTCGAAAGAATGGAGTAACTGATGGTGTATGGTTTGAAGTAGAGTTAAAAACCTGAGTAAGGTGAAGTTGATGTTAAATTTTGTATAGGTGTGATAATACAAGGTTGGAGAATGGTGCAGAGAAGGTAAAAAAACGTTGTGTCTGTGTAGAGGTTAATGTTTAGATGAGCAAGTAAAACATTACCCCAGAGAAAATGTAAAAAAGTTAGGAATGAGGTGTGGTAGTGAAGAGGTATGATGAAGTGAAGTTGAATTGCTGAGTTTGGTGGTGAATGGTTTGTGAACTAATGTTGCCCCTGTATATCCTGCCTACAAGATTTGAGTTTGGACAGTTAGTGATACGGTGATCTAGTAGTGTGTGTGACTTGACGAAATGATAATCCATAGAGGTGAATATGTATTGTCCCAGAGAGTATAATATCCTTTGAAGTTGGTAGAGAGATGTACGAATAGAAGACCAATCAAATAATAATTCACTTTGGATAAGGTAGCGAGGATGAAGGAATTGAAGGCTAGTGTAGAAAGTAGAAAAGAGACAAAATGCATGTTGGTTTGATTGTTATGAAAGAAATTTTGTTCCCCCTGTAGATTGAGCCCCTAAAAATTAGGACAGTTGATAAGGGTTTATAGGTTTATTCACAAAATATTTAGCATGTAGGTGATGTGTATGAGCTGAAAACACTGAAAAGAGAGTATTTTGTGAGAATGGAGTTTATATGGTATGAGGTGGAGATTCCCTTGCCGAGGCAATTGTTAATCCTTGGATGTCCCTTGTGTGAGCTGGTAGCATGTTGGAGATATGAATGTAAATGAAAAAGTAGGTATTGGTGCAGTTGTCACGCTATGTATGGCAGAGTAGGAGGAGACCTGAGTTGAGCAGAAATGTGGATGATTTATAATAATTGTTTGCGAGTTAATCGTAGGTGCCCTGTGAAAAGAGGGAAGCCTGACTGAAGGTAGTATATCCAAGAGTAGAGTGAGTGATGATGTGTTGATAAAGGCAATGTTGGTACAATGTTTAAAAGAGAGATTGGAAGAAGGCATAGGTTTAAGTGAAGTGAGAAAGAGTCCCAAGAGTTCTTAGAGGTGAATGAACAAAGGTGTGGTTGGAGTGTATAGGTGTAAGAGACAATGACTAGCAAGTTGATGATGTTTGAGACCTGTTATGAAATTTGATCATGAGAGTTGCACTGTTGAGTTTTTGGAGATTTGTATGAGCCGGATGATGAGAGTAAGACCCGTGACTGTTTAAATTAGGAAGAGAGTAGAAGGTGTTTGAAGACCCTATTGCAGATGCAGAGCGAAAAGTAAAGTGTTGTTATAGTGACAGTAGCTGTATATGTAAGGAGTACAGAAAGTGTAATTGATGGCCCTTCCCATTGAGGTATACATGCTGATTGTTGTTTGGAACGAGAAGCTCCCACGTAAATCCAACATTATAGAAATTATGTTAATTTACGATGTGTGTCGAAATGATGTAGATACCTGATGTGAGGTGAAATTTAGGATGGAGGCGTGTGTGTGTGGGGACGTAGCTCTTTCCCAATCCATAGACCTAATTATTTCAGTAATGTGTGGTGGAGAACAATGATAGTGAGGATGTATTTGTGTGTGACGGGATAAAAAGTTTTCTTGGTACCCCTATTTGGCAAATGAGTTGTACTGATGTAGAGAACAGGAAATGTTAAAAATGTTTGATGATGAAGGTGAAACTTGATGATGGTAATGGAGAGTCGCTTTGTGGAGTGTGATTGTGTTACTATTAAAATTTGTAGAAGTTCTAAAGAGTCCACTTGTGGAGAGGTTATTAGCTATTGTGAAGTGAAATACAGTGAAGACTAGTAAATAAAATGACACTTGAGGGACCCTTGGTTATTGATAAGGTTGTAAAGAATGTTTATATTGTGTCTGGTTATTTGTTTGTTGTGGCTTAGTGTAAAAGAATTTACCCTTTGACATGTGTTATGGGGGTAGAAAGGTGTAGGAAGTACAGTCCCTTAATATTTCGAATACGAGAGGAAATGAAATGATATAGTGGAGACATGTAACGTGTGAGAGAGTGTGTATGAAGTAGTTGGTATGTGCGTGATGTGGAGGTTTATGAAATTGGAGTAATGTGATAATTAGAAATGATGAAGGTAATGAAGTTGTGATGTTCTAGTTTTCGAAAGAATGGAGTAACTGATGGTGTATGGTTTGAAGTAGAGTTAAAAACCTGAGTAAGGTGAAGTTGATGTTAAATTTTGTATAGGTGTGATAATACAAGGTTGGAGAATGGTGCAGAGAAGGTAAAAAAACGTTGTGTCTGTGTAGAGGTTAATGTTTAGATGAGCAAGTAAAACATTACCCCAGAGAAAATGTAAAAAAGTTAGGAATGAGGTGTGGTAGTGAAGAGGTGTGATGAAGTGAAGTCGAAGTGCTGAGTTTGGTGATGAATGCTTTGTGAACTAATGTTGCTCCTGTCCGTTCTGCCTACAAGATTAGAGTTTGGACAGTTAGTGATTCGGTGATCTAGTAGTGTCTGTGACTTGACGAAATGATAATCCGTAGAGGTGAATATGTATTGTCCCAAAGAGTATAATATCCTTTGAAGTTGGTAGAGAGATGTACGAATAGAAGACCAATAAAATAATAATTCACTTTGGATAAGGTAGCGAGGATGAGGGAATTGAAAGCGAGTGTAGAAAGTAGAAAAGAGACAAAATGCATGTTGGTTTGATTGTTATGAAAGAAATTTTGTTCCTCTGTAGAATGATACCCTAAAAATTAGGATAGTTGATAAGGGTTTATAGGTTTCTTCTCAAAATATTTAGAATGTAGGTGATGTGCATGAGCTGAAAACACTGAAAAGAGGGTATTTTGTGAGAATGGAGTTTATTTGGTATGAGGTGGAGATTCCCTTGCCGAGGCAATTGTTAATCCTTGGATGTCCCTTGTGTGAGCTGGTAGCATGTTGGAGATATGAATGTAAATGAAAAAGTAGGTATTGGTGCAGTTGTCACGCTATGTATGGCAGAGTAGGAGGAGACCTGAGTTGAGCAGAAATGTGGATGATTTATAATAATTGTTTGCGAGTTAATCGTAGGTGCCCTGTGAAAAGAGGGAAGCCTGACTGAAGATAGTATATCCAAGAGTAGAGTGAGTGATGATGTGTTGATAAAGGCAATGTGGGTACAATGTTTAAAAGAGAGATTGGAAGAAGGCATAGATTTAAGTAAAGTGAGAAAGAGTCCCAAGAAATCTTAGAGGTGAATGAACAAAGGTGTGGTTGGAGTGTATAGACGTAAGAAACAATGACTAGCAAGTTGATGATGTTTGAGACCTGTTATGAAATTTGATCATGATAGTTGCATTATTGAGTTTTTTGAGATTTGTATGAGCCGGATGATGAGAGTAAGACCCGTGACTGTTTAAATTAGGAAGAGAGTAGAAGGAGTGTGAAGACCCTATTGCAGATACAGAGCGAAAAGTAAAGTGTTGTTATAGTGACAGTTGCAGTATATGTAAGGTGTACAGAAAGTGTAATTGATGGCCCTTCCCATTGAGGTATACATGCTGATTGTTGTTTGGAACGAGAAGCTCCCACGTAAATCCAACATTATAGAAATTATGTTAATTTACGATGTGTGTCAAAATGATGTAGGTACCTGATGTGAGGAGAAATTTAGGATGGAGGCATGTGTGTGTGAGGACGTGGCCCTTTCCCAAGCCATAGAATTAATTATTTCAGTTATGTGTGGTGGAGAAAATGATAGTGAGGAAGTATTTAAGTGAGGAAGTATTTATGTGTGACGGGATAAGAAGTATTATTGGTACTCCTATTTGGCAGATGAGTTGTACTGATGTTGAGAACAGGAAAGGTTAAAAATGTAGATGATGAAGGTGAAACTTGATGTTGGTAATGGAGAGTCGCTTTGTGGAGTGTGATTGTGTTACAGTTAAAATTTGTAGACGTTCTAAAGAGTCCACTTGTGGAGCGGTTATTAGCTATTGTGAAGTGAAATACGGTGAAGAGTAGCAAATAAAGAGACACTTGTGGGACCCATGGTTATTGATAAGATTGTAAAGAAGGTTTATATTGTGTCTGGTTATTTTGTTTGTTGTGGCTTAGTGTAAAAGAATTTACCCCTTTGACATGTGTTATGGAGGTAGAAAGGTGTAGGAAGTACAGTCCCTTAATATTTCGAATACGAGAGGAAATGATATAGTGGAGACATGTAACGTGTGAGAGAGTGTGTATGAAGTAGTTGGTATGTGCGTAATGTGGAGGTTTATGAAATTGGAGTAATGTGGTAATTAGAAATGATGAAGGTACTGAAGTAGTGATGTTCTAGTTTTCGAAAGAATGGAGTAACCGATGGTGTATGGTTTGAAGTAGAGTTAAAAACGTGAGTAAGATGAAGTTGATGTTAAATTTTGTATAGGTGTTATATTACAAGGTTGTAGAATGGTGCAGAGAAGGTAAAAAAAGGTTGTGTCAGTGTAGAGGTTAATGTGTAGATGAGGAAATAAAACAGTACCCCAGAGAAAATGTAAAAAAAGTTAGGAATGAGGTGTGGTAGTGAAGAGGTGTGATGAAGTGAAGTCGAATTGCTGTGTTTGGTGGTGAATGGTTTGTGAACTAATTTTGCCCCTGTACATCCTGGCTACAAGATTTGAGTTTGGACAGTTAGTGATACGGTGATCTAGTAGTGTGTGTGACTTGTGGAAATGATAATCCATAGAGGTGAATATGTATTGTCCCAGAGAGTAAAATATCCTTTGAAGTTGGTAGAGAGATGTACGAATAGAAGACCAATCAAATAATATTTCGCCTTGGATGAGGTAACGAGGATGAGGGAATTGAAAGCGAGTGTAGAAAGTAGAAAAGAGACAAAATGCATGTTGGTTTGATTGTTATGAAATAAATTTTGTTCCCCCTGTAGATTGATCCCCTAAAAATTAGGATAGTTGATAAGGGTTTATAGGTTTATTCTCAAAATATTTAGAATGTAGGTGATGTGTATGAGCTGAAAACACTGAAAAGAGAGTATTTTGTGAGAATGGAGTTTATATGGTATAAGGTGGAGATTCCCTTGCCGAGGCAATTGTAAATCCTTGGATGTCCCTTGTGTGAGCTGGTAGCATGTTGGAGATATGAATGTAAATGAAAAAGTAGGTATTGGTGCAGTTGTCACGCTATGTATGGCAGAGTAGGAGGAGACCTGAGATGAGCAGAAATGTGGATGATTTATAATAACTGTTTGCGAGTTAATCGTAGGTGCCCTGTGAAAAGAGGGAAGCCTGACTGAAGGTAGTATATCCAAGAGTAGAGTGAGTGATGATGTGTTGATAAAGGCAATGTTGGTACAATGTTTAAATGAGAGATTGGAAGAAGGCATAGGTTTAAGTAAAGTGAGAAAGAGTCCCAAGAGTTCTTAGAGGTGAATGAACAAAGGTGTGGTTGGAGTGTATAGGTGTAAGAGACAATGACTAGCAAGTTGATGATGTTTGAGACCTGTTATGAAATTTGATCATGAGAGTTGCACTATTGAGTTTTTGGAGATTTGTATGAGCCGGATGATGAGAGTAAGACCCGTGACTGTTTAAATTAGGAAGAGAGTAGAAGGTGTTTGAAGAACCTATTGCAGACGCAGAGCGAAAAGTAAAGTGTTGTTATAGTGAAAGTTGCAGTATATGTAAGGTGTACAGAAAGTGTAATTGATGACCCTTCCCATTGAGGTATACATGCTGTTTGTTGTTTGGAACGAGAAGTCCCACGTAAATCCAACATTATAGAAATTGTGTTAATTTACGATGTGTGTCAAAATGATGTAGATACCTGATGTGAGGTGAAATTTAGGATGGAGGCGTGTGTGTGTGAGGATGTGGCCCTTTCCCAAGCCATAGAATTCATTATTTCAGTTATGTGTGGTGGAGAATAATGATAGTGAGGAAGTATTTATGTGTGACGGGATAGGAAGTATTATTGGTAACCCTATTTGGCAAATGAGTTGTACTGATGTTGAGAACAGGAAATGTTAAAAATGTAGATGATGAAGGTGAAACTTGATGTTGGTAATGGAGAGTCGCTTTGTGGAAAATTTGTAGAAGTTCTAAAGAGTCCACTTGTGGAGCGGTTATTAGCTATTGTGAAGTGAAATACAGTGAAGACTAGGAAATAAAGAGACACTTAGCGACCCTTGGTTATTGATAAGGTTGTAAAGAAGGTTTATATTGTGTCTGGTTATTTGTTTGTTGTGGCTTAGTGTAAAAGAATTTACCCTTTGACATGTGTTATGGAGGTAGAAAGGTGTAGGAAGTACAGTCCCTTAATATTTCGAATACGAGAGGAAATGAAATGATATAGTGGAGACATGTAACGTGTGAGAGAGTGTGTATTAAGTAGTTGGTATGTGCGTGATGTGGAGGTTTATGAAATTGGAGTAATGTGATAATTAGAAATGATGAAGGTAATGAAGTTGTGATGTTCTAGTTTTCGAAAGAATGGAGTAACTGATGGTGTATGGTTTGAAGTAGAGTTAAAAACCTGAGTAAGGTGAAGTTGATGTTAAATTTTGTATAGGTGTGATAATACAAGGTTGGAGAATGGTGCAGAGAAGGTAAAAAAACGTTGTGTCTGTGTAGAGGTTAATGTTTAGATGAGCAAGTAAAACATTACCCCAGAGAAAATGTAAAAAAGTTAGGAATGAGGTGTGGTAGTGAAGAGGTATGATGAAGTGAAGTTGAATTGCTGAGTTTGGTGGTGAATGGTTTGTGAACTAATGTTGCCCCTGTATATCCTGCCTACAAGATTTGAGTTTGGACAGTTAGTGATACGGTGATCTAGTAGTGTGTGTGACTTGACGAAATGATAATCCATAGAGGTGAATATGTATTGTCCCAGAGAGTATAATATCCTTTGAAGTTGGTAGAGAGATGTACGAATAGAAGACCAATCAAATAATAATTCACTTTGGATAAGGTAGCGAGGATGAAGGAATTGAAGGCTAGTGTAGAAAGTAGAAAAGAGACAAAATGCATGTTGGTTTGATTGTTATGAAAGAAATTTTGTTCCCCCTGTAGATTGAGCCCCTAAAAATTAGGACAGTTGATAAGGGTTTATAGGTTTATTCACAAAATATTTAGCATGTAGGTGATGTGTATGAGCTGAAAACACTGAAAAGAGAGTATTTTGTGAGAATGGAGTTTATATGGTATGAGGTGGAGATTCCCTTGCCGAGGCAATTGTTAATCCTTGGATGTCCCTTGTGTGAGCTGGTAGCATGTTGGAGATATGAATGTAAATGAAAAAGTAGGTATTGGTGCAGTTGTCACGCTATGTATGGCAGAGTAGGAGGAGACCTGAGTTGAGCAGAAATGTGGATGATTTATAATAATTGTTTGCGAGTTAATCGTAGGTGCCCTGTGAAAAGAGGGAAGCCTGACTGAAGGTAGTATATCCAAGAGTAGAGTGAGTGATGATGTGTTGATAAAGGCAATGTTGGTACAATGTTTAAAAGAGAGATTGGAAGAAGGCATAGGTTTAAGTGAAGTGAGAAAGAGTCCCAAGAGTTCTTAGAGGTGAATGAACAAAGGTGTGGTTGGAGTGTATAGGTGTAAGAGACAATGACTAGCAAGTTGATGATGTTTGAGACCTGTTATGAAATTTGATCATGAGAGTTGCACTGTTGAGTTTTTGGAGATTTGTATGAGCCGGATGATGAGAGTAAGACCCGTGACTGTTTAAATTAGGAAGAGAGTAGAAGGTGTTTGAAGACCCTATTGCAGATGCAGAGCGAAAAGTAAAGTGTTGTTATAGTGACAGTAGCTGTATATGTAAGGAGTACAGAAAGTGTAATTGATGGCCCTTCCCATTGAGGTATACATGCTGATTGTTGTTTGGAACGAGAAGCTCCCACGTAAATCCAACATTATAGAAATTATGTTAATTTACGATGTGTGTCGAAATGATGTAGATACCTGATGTGAGGTGAAATTTAGGATGGAGGCGTGTGTGTGTGGGGACGTAGCTCTTTCCCAATCCATAGACCTAATTATTTCAGTAATGTGTGGTGGAGAACAATGATAGTGAGGATGTATTTGTGTGTGACGGGATAAAAAGTTTTCTTGGTACCCCTATTTGGCAAATGAGTTGTACTGATGTAGAGAACAGGAAATGTTAAAAATGTTTGATGATGAAGGTGAAACTTGATGATGGTAATGGAGAGTCGCTTTGTGGAGTGTGATTGTGTTACTATTAAAATTTGTAGAAGTTCTAAAGAGTCCACTTGTGGAGAGGTTATTAGCTATTGTGAAGTGAAATACAGTGAAGACTAGTAAATAAAATGACACTTGAGGGACCCTTGGTTATTGATAAGGTTGTAAAGAATGTTTATATTGTGTCTGGTTATTTGTTTGTTGTGGCTTAGTGTAAAAGAATTTACCCTTTGACATGTGTTATGGGGGTAGAAAGGTGTAGGAAGTACAGTCCCTTAATATTTCGAATACGAGAGGAAATGAAATGATATAGTGGAGACATGTAACGTGTGAGAGAGTGTGTATGAAGTAGTTGGTATGTGCGTGATGTGGAGGTTTATGAAATTGGAGTAATGTGATAATTAGAAATGATGAAGGTAATGAAGTTGTGATGTTCTAGTTTTCGAAAGAATGGAGTAACTGATGGTGTATGGTTTGAAGTAGAGTTAAAAACCTGAGTAAGGTGAAGTTGATGTTAAATTTTGTATAGGTGTGATAATACAAGGTTGGAGAATGGTGCAGAGAAGGTAAAAAAACGTTGTGTCTGTGTAGAGGTTAATGTTTAGATGAGCAAGTAAAACATTACCCCAGAGAAAATGTAAAAAAGTTAGGAATGAGGTGTGGTAGTGAAGAGGTGTGATGAAGTGAAGTCGAAGTGCTGAGTTTGGTGATGAATGCTTTGTGAACTAATGTTGCTCCTGTCCGTTCTGCCTACAAGATTAGAGTTTGGACAGTTAGTGATTCGGTGATCTAGTAGTGTCTGTGACTTGACGAAATGATAATCCGTAGAGGTGAATATGTATTGTCCCAAAGAGTATAATATCCTTTGAAGTTGGTAGAGAGATGTACGAATAGAAGACCAATAAAATAATAATTCACTTTGGATAAGGTAGCGAGGATGAGGGAATTGAAAGCGAGTGTAGAAAGTAGAAAAGAGACAAAATGCATGTTGGTTTGATTGTTATGAAAGAAATTTTGTTCCTCTGTAGAATGATACCCTAAAAATTAGGATAGTTGATAAGGGTTTATAGGTTTCTTCTCAAAATATTTAGAATGTAGGTGATGTGCATGAGCTGAAAACACTGAAAAGAGGGTATTTTGTGAGAATGGAGTTTATTTGGTATGAGGTGGAGATTCCCTTGCCGAGGCAATTGTTAATCCTTGGATGTCCCTTGTGTGAGCTGGTAGCATGTTGGAGATATGAATGTAAATGAAAAAGTAGGTATTGGTGCAGTTGTCACGCTATGTATGGCAGAGTAGGAGGAGACCTGAGTTGAGCAGAAATGTGGATGATTTATAATAATTGTTTGCGAGTTAATCGTAGGTGCCCTGTGAAAAGAGGGAAGCCTGACTGAAGATAGTATATCCAAGAGTAGAGTGAGTGATGATGTGTTGATAAAGGCAATGTGGGTACAATGTTTAAAAGAGAGATTGGAAGAAGGCATAGATTTAAGTAAAGTGAGAAAGAGTCCCAAGAAATCTTAGAGGTGAATGAACAAAGGTGTGGTTGGAGTGTATAGACGTAAGAAACAATGACTAGCAAGTTGATGATGTTTGAGACCTGTTATGAAATTTGATCATGATAGTTGCATTATTGAGTTTTTTGAGATTTGTATGAGCCGGATGATGAGAGTAAGACCCGTGACTGTTTAAATTAGGAAGAGAGTAGAAGGAGTGTGAAGACCCTATTGCAGATACAGAGCGAAAAGTAAAGTGTTGTTATAGTGACAGTTGCAGTATATGTAAGGTGTACAGAAAGTGTAATTGATGGCCCTTCCCATTGAGGTATACATGCTGATTGTTGTTTGGAACGAGAAGCTCCCACGTAAATCCAACATTATAGAAATTATGTTAATTTACGATGTGTGTCAAAATGATGTAGGTACCTGATGTGAGGAGAAATTTAGGATGGAGGCATGTGTGTGTGAGGACGTGGCCCTTTCCCAAGCCATAGAATTAATTATTTCAGTTATGTGTGGTGGAGAAAATGATAGTGAGGAAGTATTTAAGTGAGGAAGTATTTATGTGTGACGGGATAAGAAGTATTATTGGTACTCCTATTTGGCAGATGAGTTGTACTGATGTTGAGAACAGGAAAGGTTAAAAATGTAGATGATGAAGGTGAAACTTGATGTTGGTAATGGAGAGTCGCTTTGTGGAGTGTGATTGTGTTACAGTTAAAATTTGTAGACGTTCTAAAGAGTCCACTTGTGGAGCGGTTATTAGCTATTGTGAAGTGAAATACGGTGAAGAGTAGCAAATAAAGAGACACTTGTGGGACCCATGGTTATTGATAAGATTGTAAAGAAGGTTTATATTGTGTCTGGTTATTTTGTTTGTTGTGGCTTAGTGTAAAAGAATTTACCCCTTTGACATGTGTTATGGAGGTAGAAAGGTGTAGGAAGTACAGTCCCTTAATATTTCGAATACGAGAGGAAATGATATAGTGGAGACATGTAACGTGTGAGAGAGTGTGTATGAAGTAGTTGGTATGTGCGTAATGTGGAGGTTTATGAAATTGGAGTAATGTGGTAATTAGAAATGATGAAGGTACTGAAGTAGTGATGTTCTAGTTTTCGAAAGAATGGAGTAACCGATGGTGTATGGTTTGAAGTAGAGTTAAAAACGTGAGTAAGATGAAGTTGATGTTAAATTTTGTATAGGTGTTATATTACAAGGTTGTAGAATGGTGCAGAGAAGGTAAAAAAAGGTTGTGTCAGTGTAGAGGTTAATGTGTAGATGAGGAAATAAAACAGTACCCCAGAGAAAATGTAAAAAAAGTTAGGAATGAGGTGTGGTAGTGAAGAGGTGTGATGAAGTGAAGTCGAATTGCTGTGTTTGGTGGTGAATGGTTTGTGAACTAATTTTGCCCCTGTACATCCTGGCTACAAGATTTGAGTTTGGACAGTTAGTGATACGGTGATCTAGTAGTGTGTGTGACTTGTGGAAATGATAATCCATAGAGGTGAATATGTATTGTCCCAGAGAGTAAAATATCCTTTGAAGTTGGTAGAGAGATGTACGAATAGAAGACCAATCAAATAATATTTCGCCTTGGATGAGGTAACGAGGATGAGGGAATTGAAAGCGAGTGTAGAAAGTAGAAAAGAGACAAAATGCATGTTGGTTTGATTGTTATGAAATAAATTTTGTTCCCCCTGTAGATTGATCCCCTAAAAATTAGGATAGTTGATAAGGGTTTATAGGTTTATTCTCAAAATATTTAGAATGTAGGTGATGTGTATGAGCTGAAAACACTGAAAAGAGAGTATTTTGTGAGAATGGAGTTTATATGGTATAAGGTGGAGATTCCCTTGCCGAGGCAATTGTAAATCCTTGGATGTCCCTTGTGTGAGCTGGTAGCATGTTGGAGATATGAATGTAAATGAAAAAGTAGGTATTGGTGCAGTTGTCACGCTATGTATGGCAGAGTAGGAGGAGACCTGAGTTGAGCAGAAATGTGGATGATTTATAATAATTGTTTGCGAGTTAATCGTAGGTGCCCTGTGAAAAGAGGGAAGCCTGACTGAAGGTAGTATATCCAAGAGTAGAGTGAGTGATGAAGTGTTGATTAAGGCAATGTGGGTACATTTTTTAAAAGAGAGATTGGAAGAGGGCATAGGTTTAAGTAAAGTGAGAATGAGTCTCAAGAGTTCTTAGATGTGAATGAGCAAAGGTGTGGTTGGAGTGTATAGATGTAAGAAGCAATGACTAGCAAGTTGATGATGTTTGAGACCTGAAATTTGATCATGAGAGTTGCATTATTGAGTTTTTGGAGTTTTGTATGAGTGAGATGATGAGAGGAAGACCCGTGACTGTTTAAATTAGGAAGAGAGTAGAAGGTGTTTGAAGACCCTATTGCAGATACAGAGTGAAAAGTAAAGTGTTGTTATAGTGACAGTTGCAGTATATGGAGGGTGTACAGAAAGTGTAATTGATGGCCCTTCCCATTGAGGTATACATGCTGATTGTTGTTTGGAACGAGAAGCTCCCACGTAAATCCAACATTATAGAAATTATGTTAATTTACGATGTGTGTCGAAATGATGTAGATACCTGATGTGAGGTGAAATTTAGGATGGAGGCGTGTGTGTGTGTGTGTGTGTGAGGACGTAGTTCTTTCCCAATCCATAGAATTAATTATTTCAGTTATGTGTGGTGGAGAATAATGACAGTGAGGATGTATTTGTGTGTGACGGGATAAGAAGTTTTATTGGTACCCCTATTTGGCAAATGCGTTGTACTGATGTTGAGAACAGGAAATGTTAAAAATGTAGATGATGAAGGTGAAACTCGATGTTGGTAATGGAGGGTCGCTTTGTGGAGTGTGATTGTCTTACCATTAAAATTTGTAGAAGTTCTAAAGAGTCCACTTGTGGAGAGGTTATTAGCTATTGTGAAGTGAAATACAGTGAAGACTAGTAAATAAAGAGACACTTGAGCGACCCTTGATTATTGATGAGATTGTAAAGAAAGTTTATATTGTGTCTGGTTATTTTGTTTGTTGTGGCTTAGTGTAAAAGAATTTACCCTTTGACATGTGTTATGGAGGTAGAAAGGTGTAGGAAGTACAGTCCCTTAATATTTCGAATACGTGAGGAAATGATATAGTGGAGACATGTGACGTGTGAGAGAGTGTGTATGAAGTAGTTGGTATGTGCGTGATGTGGAGGTTTATGAAATTGGAGTAATGTGGTAATTAGAAATGATGAAGGTACTGAAGTAGTGATGTTCTAGTTTTCGAAAGAATGGAGTAACCGATGGTGTATGGTTTGAAGTAGAGTTAAAAACATGAGTAAGGTGAAGTTGATGTTAAATTTTGTATAGGTGTTATAACACAAGGTTGGAGAATGGTGCAGAGAAGGTAAAAAAAGGTTGTGTCTGTGTAGAGGTTAATGTTTAGATGAGGAAATAAAACATTACCCCAGAGAAAATGTAAAAAAGTTAGGAATGAGGTGTGGTAGTGAAGAGGTGTGATAAAGTGAAGTCGAATTGCTGAGTTTGATGGTGAATGGTTTGTGAACTAATGTTGCCCCTGTCCATCCTGCCAACAAGATTAGAGTTTGGACAGTTAGTGATACGGTGCTCTAGTAGTGTGTGTGACTCGACGAAATGATAATCCATTGAGGTGAATATGTATTGTCCCAGAGAGTATAATATCCTTTGAAGTTGGTAGAGAGATGTACAAATAGAAGACCAATCAAATAATAATTCACTTTGGTTTAAGGTAGCGAGGATGAGGGAATTGAAAGCGAGTGTAGAAAGTAGAAAAGAGACAAAATGCATGTTGGTTTGATTGTTATGAAAGAAATTTTGTTCACGCTGTAGATTGATCCCCTAAAAATTAGGATAGTTGATAAGGGTTTATAGGTTTATTCTCAAAATATTTAGAATGTAGGTGATGTGTATGAGCTGAAAACACTGAAAAGAGAGTATTTTGTGAGAATGGAGTTTATATGGTATGAGGTGGAGATTCCCTTGCCGTGGCAATTGTTAATCCTTGGATGTCTCTTGTGTGAGCTGGTAGCATGTTGGAGATATGAATGTAAATGAAAAAGTAGGTATTGGTGCAGTTGTCACTCTATGTATGGCAGAGTAGGAGGAGACCTGAGTTGAGCAGAAATGTGGATGATTTATAATAATTGTTTGCGAGTTAATCGTAGGTGCCCTGTGAAAAGAGGGAAGCCTGACTGAAGATAGTATATCCAAGAGTAGAGTGAGTGATGATGTGTTGATAAAGGCAATGTGGGTACGATATTTAAAAGAGAGATTGGAAGAAGGCATAGATTTAAGTAAAGTGAGAAAGAGTCCCAAGAAATCTTAGAGGTGAATGAACAAAGGTGTGGTTGGAGTGTATAGATGTATGAAACAATGACTAGCAAGTTGATGATGTTTGAGACCTTTTATGAAATTTGATCATGAGAGTTGCATTATTGAGTTTTTGGAGATTTGTATGAGCCGGATGATGAGAGTCAGATCCGTGACTGTTTAAATTAGGAAGAGAGTTGAAGGTGTTTGAAGACCCTATTGCAGATACAGAGCGAAAAGTAAAGCGTTGTTATAGTGACAGTTGCAGTATATGTAAGGTGTACAGAAAGTGTATTTGATGGCTCTTCCCATTGAGGTATACATGCTGATTGTTGTTTGGAACGAGAAGCTCCCACGAAATCCAACATTATAGAAATTATGTTAATTTACGATGTGTGTCAAAATGATGTAGATACCTGATGTGAAGTGAAATTTAGGATGGAGGCGTGTGTGTGTGGGGACGTAGCTCTTTCCCAATCCATAGAATTAATTATTTCAGTTATGTGTGGTGGAGAATAGTGACAGTGAGGATGTATTTGTGTATGACGGGATAAGAAGTTTTATTGGTACCCCTATTTGGCAAATGCGTTGTACTGATGTTGAGAACAGGAAATGTTAAAAATGTAGATGATGAAGGTGAAACTTGATGTTGGTAATGGAGGGTCACTTTGTGGATTGTGATTGTGTTACCATTAAAATTTGTAGAAGTTCTAAAGAGTCCACTTGTGGAGAGGTTATTAGCTATTGTGAAGTGAAATACAGTGAAGACTAGTAAATAAAGAGACACTTGAGCGACCCTTGGTTATTGATGAGATTGTAAAGAAGGTTTATATTGTGTCTGGTTATTTTGTTTGTTGTGGCTTAGTGTAAAAGAATGTACCCTTTGACATGTGTTGTGGAGGTAGAAAGGTGTAGGAAGTACAGTCCCTTAATATTTCTAATACGAGAGGAAATGATATAGTGGAGACATGTAACGTGTGAGAGAGTGTGTATGAAGTAGTTGGTATGTGCGTGATGTGGAGGTTTCTGAAATTGGAGTAATGTGGTAATTAGAAATGATGAAGGTACTGAAGTAGTGATGTTCTAGTTTTCGAAAGAATGGAGTAACCGATGGTGTATGGTTTAGGTAGAGTTAAAAACCTGAGTAAGGTGAAGTTGATGTTAAATTTTGTATACGTGTTATAATACAAGGTCGTAGAATGGTGCAGAGAAGGTAAAAAAAGGTTGTGTCAGTGTAGATGTTAATGTGTAGATGAGGAAGTAATACAGTACCCCAGAGAAAATGTAAAATAGTTAGGAATGAGGTGTGGTAGTGAAGAGGTGTGATGAAGTGAAGTCAAATTGCTGTGTTTGGTGGTGAATGGTTTGTGAACTACCTGAGTAAGGTGAAGTTGATGGTAAATTTTGTATAGGTGTTATAATACAAGGTTGTAGAATGGTACAGTAAAGGTAAAAAAAGGTTGTGTCAGTGTAGAGGTTAATGTGTAGATGCGGAAGTAATACAGTACCCCAGAGAAAAAGTAAAATAGTTAGGAATGAGGTGTGGTAGTGAAGAGGTGTGATGAAGTGAAGTCGAATTGCTGAGTTTGATGGTGAATGGTTTGTGAACTAATGTTGCCCCTCTCCGTCCTGCCTACAAGATTAGAGTTTGGACAGTTAGTGATACGGTGATCTAGTAGTGTGTGTGACTCGACGAAATGATAATCCATTGAGGTGAATATGTATTGTCCCAGAGAGTATAATATCCTTTGAAGTTGGTAGAGAGATGTACGAATAGAAGACCAATCAAATAATAATTCACTTTGGATAAGGTAGTGAGGATGAGGGAATTGAAAGCGAGTGTAGAAAGTAGATAAGAGACAAAATGAATGTTGGTTTGATTGTTATGAAAGAAACTTTGTTCCCCCTGTAGATTGATCCCCTAAAAATTAGGATAGTTGATAAGGGTTTATAGGTTTATTCTCAAAATATTTAGAATGTAGGTGATGTGTATGAGCTGAAAACACTGAAAAGAGAGTATTTTGTGAGAAAGGAGTTTATATGGTATGAGGTGGAGATTCCCTTGTCGAGGCAATTGTTAATCCTTGGATGTCCCTTGTGTGAGCTGGTAGCATGTTGGAGATATGAATGTAAATAAAAAAGTAGGTATTGGTGCAGTTGTCACGCTATGTATGGCAGAGTAGGAGGAGACCTCAGTTGAGCAGAAATGTGAATGATTTATAATAATTGTTTGCGAGTTAATCGTAGGTGCCCTGTGAAAAGAGGGAAGCCTGACTGAAGATAGTATATCCAAGAGTAGAGTGAGTGATGATGTGTTGATAAAGGCAATGTGGGTACATTTTTTAAAAGAGAGATTGGAAGAAGGCATAGATTTAAGTAAAGTGAGAAAGAGACCCAAGAAATCTTAGAGGTGAATGAACAAAGGTGTGGTTGGAGTGTGTAGATGTATGAAACAATGACTAGCAAGTTGATGATGTTTCAGACCTTTTATGAAATTTGATCATGAGAGTTGCATTATTGAGTTTTTGGAGATTTGTATGAGCCGGATGATGAGAGTCAGATCCGTGACTGTTTAAATTAGGAAGAGAGTAGAAGGTGTTTGAAGACCCTATTGCAGATACAGAGCGAAAAGTAAAGCGTTGTTATAGTGGCAGTTGCAGTATATGTAAGGTGTACAGAAAGTGTATTTGATGGCCCTCCCCATTGAGGTATACATGCTGATTGTTGTTTGGAACGAGAAGCTCCCACGAAATCCAACATTATAGAAATTATGTTAATTTACGATGTGTGTCAAAATGATGTAGATACCTGATGTGAGATGAAATTTAGGATGGAGGCATGTGTGTGTGGGGACGTAGCTCTTTCCCAATCCATAGACCTAATTATTTCAGTAATGTGTGGTGGAGAATAATGATAGTGAGGATGTATTTGTGTGTACCGGGATAAGAAGTTTTATTGGTACCCCTATTTGGCAAATGAGTTGTACTGATGTTGAGCACAGGAAATGTTAAAAATGTAGATGATGAAGGTGAAACTTGATGTTGGTAATGGAGAGTCGCTTTGTGGAAAATTTGTAGAAGTTCTAAAGAGTCCACTTGTGGAGAGGTTATTAGCTATTGTGAAGTGAAATACAGTGAAGACTAGCAAATAAAGAGACACTTGAGCGACCCTTGGTTATTGATAAGATTGTAAAAAAGGTTTATATTGTGTCTGGTTATTTTGTTTGTTGTGGCTTAGTGTAAAAGAATTTACCCTTTGACATGTGTTATGGAGGTAGAAAGGTGTAGGAAGTACAGTCCCTTAATATTTCGAATACGAGAGGAAACGATATAGTGGAGACATGTAACGTGTGAGAGAGTGTGTATGAAGTAGTTGGTATGTGCGTGATGTGGAGGTTTATGAAATTGGAGTAATGTGGTAATTAGAAATGATGAAGGTACTGAAGTAGTGATGTTCTAGTTTTCGAAAGAATGGAGTAACCGATGGTGTATGGTTTGAAGTAGAGTTAAAAACCTGAGTAAGGTGAAGTTGATGTTAAATTTTGTATAGGTTTTATAATACAAGGTTGTAGAATGGTGCAGAGAAGGTAAAAAAAGGTTGTGTCAATGTAGATGTTAATGTTTAGATGAGGAAATGAAACAGTACGCCTGAGAAAATGTAATAAACTTAGGAATGAGGTGTGGTAGTGAAGAGGTGTGATGAAGTGAAGTCGAATTGCTGAGTTTGGTGGTGAATGGTTTGTGAACTAATGTTGCCCCTGTCTGTCCTGCCTACAAGATTAGAGTTTGGACAGTTAGTGATACGGTGATCTAGTAGTGTGTGAGACTGGACGAAATGATAATCCATTGAGGTGAATATGTATTGTCCCAGAGAGTATAATATCCTTTGAAGTTGGTATAGAGATGTACGAATAGAAGACCAATCAAATAATAATTCACTTTGGATGAGGTAGCGAGGATGAGGGAATTGAAAGCGAGTATAGAAAGTGAAGAAGAGAAAAAATGGATGTTGGTTTGATTGTTATGAAAGAAATTTTGTTCCCCCTGTAGACTGATCCCCTGAAAATTAGGATAGTTGATAAGGGTTTATAGGTTTATTCTCAAAATATTTGGAATGTAGGTGATGTGTATGAGCTGAAAACACTGAAAAGAGAATATTTTGTGAGAATGGAGTTTATAGGGTATGAGGCAGAGATTCCCATTGCCCAGTCAATTCCTAACCCTTGGATGTCCCTTGTGTGAGCTGGTAGCATGTTGGAGATATGAAAGTAAATGAAAAAGTATGTATTGGTGCAGTTGACACGCTATGTATGGCAGAGTAGGAGGAGACCTGAGTTGAGCAGAAATGTGGATGATTTATAATAATTGTTTGCGAATTAATTGTAGGTGCCCTGTGAAAAGAGGGAAGTCTGACTGAATGTAAAGAGTAGAGTGAGTCATGATGCGTTGATAAATGCAATGTGGGTACAATGTTTAAATGAGAGATTGGAGGAAGGCATAAGTTTAAGTAGTGAGAATGAGTCCCAAGAGTTCTTAGTGGTGAATGAACAAAGGTGTGGTCTGAGTGTATAGATGTAAGAAACAATGACTAGCAAGTTGGTAATGTTTGAGACCTGTTATGAAATGTGATCATGAGAGTTGCATTATTGAGTTTATGAAGTTTTGTATGAGCGAGGTGATGAGAGTAAGACCCGTGACTGTTTAAATTAGGAAGAGAGTAGAAGGTGTTTGAAGACCCTATTGCAGATGCAGAGAGAAAAGGAAAGTGTTGTTGTAGTGAAAGTTGCAGTATATGTAAGGTGTACAGAAAGTGTAATTGATGGCACTTCCCATTGAGGTATACATGCTGATTGTTGTTTGGAATGAGAAGCTCCCACATAAATCCAACATTATGGAAATTATGTTAATTTACGATGTGTGTCGAAATGATGTAGATACCTGATGTGAAGTGAAATTTAGGATGGAGGCGTGTGTGTGTGAGGACGTGGCCCTTTCCCAAGCAAGAGAATTAATTATATCAGTTATGTGTGGTGGAGAATAATGATAGTGAGGAATTATTTATGTGTGACGGGATAAGAAGTTTTATTGGTATCCCTATTTGGCAAATGAGTTGTACTGATGTTGAGAACAGGAAATGTTAAAAATGTAGATGATGAAGGTGAAACATGATGTTGGTAATGGAGAGTCGCCTTGTGGAGCGTGATAGTGTTAGTATTAAAATTTATAGAAGTTATAAAGAGTCCACTTGTGGAGCGGTTATTAGCTATTGTGAAGTGAAATACAGTGAAGACTAGTTAATAAAGAGACACTTGAGCAACCCTTGGTTATTGATAAGATTGTAAAGAAGGTTTATATTGTGTCTGGTTATTTTGTTTGTCGTGGCTTAGTGTAAAAGTATTACCCTTTGAGATGTGTTATGGAGGTAGAAAGGTGTAGGAAGTACAGTCCCTTAATATTTCGAATACGAGAGGAAATGATATAGTGGAGAGATGTAACTTGTGAGAGAGTGTGTATGAAGTATATGGTATGTGCAGGATGTGGAGGTTTATGAAATTGGAGTAATGTGGTAATTAGAAATGATGAAGGTACTGAAGTAGTGATGTTCTAGTTTTCGAAAGAATGGAGTAACCGATGGTATATGGTTTGAAGTAGAGTTAAAAACCTGAGTAAGGTGAAGTTGATGTTAAATTTTGTAGAGGTGGTATAATACGAGGTTGAAGAATAGTGCAGAGAAGAAAAAAAAAGTTGCGTCAGTGTAGAGGTTAATGTTTAGATGAGGAAATAAAACAGTACCCCTGAGAAAATGTAAAAAAGTTAGGAATGAGGTGTGGTAGTGAAGAGGTGTGATGAAGTGAAGTCGAATTGCTGAGTTTGGTGGTGAATGGTTTGTGAACTAATGTTGCCCCTGTACGTCCTGCCTACAAGATTTGAGTTTGGACAGTTAGTGATATGGTGATCTAGTAGTGTGTGGGACTTGACGAAATGATAATCCGTAGAAGTGAATATGTATTGTCCCAGAGAGTAAAATATCCTTAGAAACTGGTAGAGATATGTACGAATAGAAAACCAATCAAATATTAATTCACTTTGGATGAGGTAGCGAGGATGAGGGAATTGAAAGCGAGTATAGAAAGTAAAAAAGAGAAAAAATGGATGTTGGTTTGATAGTTATGAAAGAAATTTGATTCCCCCTGTAGATTGATCCCCTAAAAATTAGGACAGTTGATAAGGGTTTATAGGTTTATTCTCAAAGTATTTGGAATGTAGGTGATGTGTATGAGCTGAAGACACTGAAAAGAGAGTATTTTGTGAGAATGGAGTTTATAGGGTATGAAGTGTAGATTCCCATGCCCTGTCAATTCTTAATCCTTGGATGTCCCTTGTGTGAGCTGGTAGCATGTTGGAGATATGAATGTAAATGAAAAAGTAGGTATTGGTGCAGTTGACACGCTATGTATGGCAGAGTAGGAGGAGACCTGAGTTGAGCAGAAATGTGGATGATTTATAATAATTGTGTGCGAGCTAATCATAGGTGACCTGTGAAAAGAGGGAAGTCTGGCTGAAGGTAGTATATCCAAGAGTAGAGTGAGTGATGATGTGTTGATAAAGGCAATGTGGGTACAATGTTTAAAAGAGAGATTGGAAGAAGGCATAGGTTTAAGTAAAGTGAGAATGAGTCCCAAGAGTTCTTAGAGGTGAATGAACAAAGCTGTGGTTGCAGTGTATAGATGTAAGAAACAGTGACTAGCAAGTTGGTAATGTTTGAGACCTGTTATGGAATTTGATCATGAGAGTTGCATTACTGAGTTTTTGGAGTTTTGTATGAGCCAAGTGATGAGATTAAGACCCGTGACTGTTTAAATTAGGAAGAGAGTAGAAGGTGTTTGAAGACCCTATTGCAGATGCAGAGAAAAGGAAAGTGTTGTTGTAGTGAAAGTTGCAGTATATGTAAGGTGTACAAAAAGTGTAATTGATGGCCCTTCCCATTGAGGTATACATGCTGATTGTTGTTTGGAACGAGAAGCTCGCACGTAAATGCAACATTATAGAAATTATGTTAATTTACGATGTGTGTCGAAACGATGTAGATACCTGATGTGAGGTGAAATTTAGGATGGAGGGGTGTGTGTGTGTGAGGACGTGGCCCTTTCCCAACCTATAGAATTATTTATTTGAGTTATGTGTGGTGGAGAATAATGATTGTGAGGAATTATTTATGTGTGACGGGATAAGAAGTTGTATTGGTACCCCTATTTGGCATATGAGTTGTACTCATGTTGAGAACAGGAAATGTTAAAAATGTAGATGATGAAGGTGAAACCTGATGTTGGTAATGGAGAGTCACTTTGTGGAGTGTGATTGTGTTAGTATTAAAATTTATAGAAGTTATAAAGAGTCCACTTGTGGAGCGGTTATTAGCTATTGTGAAGTGAAATACAGTGAAGACTAGTAAATAAAGAGACACTTGAGCGACCCTTGGTTAGTGATAAGATTGTAGAGAAGGTTTATATTGTGTCTTGTTATTTTGTTTGTTGTGGCTTACTGTAAAAGTATTTACCCTTTGAGATGTGTTATGGAGGTAGAAAGGTGTAGGAAGTACAGTCCCTTAATATTACGAATACCAGAGGAAATGGTGTAGTGGAGACATGTAACGTGTGAGAGAGTGTGTATGAATTAGTTGGTATGTGCGTGATGTGGAGGTTTATAAAATTGGAGTAATGTGGTGATTAGAGATGATGAAGGTAATGAAGTAGTGATGTTCTGCTTTTTTAAAGAATGGAGTAACCGATGGTGTATGGTTTAAAGTAGAGTTAAAAACCTGAGTAAGGTGAAGTTGATGTTAAATATTGTAAAGGTGGTATAATACGAGGTTGAGGAATGGTGCAGAGAAGAAAAAAAAAATGTTGTGTCAGTGTAGAGGTTAATGTTTAGATGAGGAAATAAAACAGTACCCCAGAGAAAATGTAAAAAAGTTAGTAATGTGGTGTGGTAGAGAAGAGGTGTTATGAAGTGAAGTCGAATTGCTGAGTTTGGTGGTGAATGGTTTGTGAACTAGCGTTGCCCCTGTACGTCCTGCCTACAAGATTAGAGTTTGGACAGCTAGTGATACGGTGATCTAGTAGTGTGTGTGACTTGACGAAATGATATTCCATAGAGGTGAATATGTATTGTCCCAGAGAGTAAAATATCCCTAGAAATTGGTAGAGAGATGTACGAATAGAAGACAAATCAAATAATAATTCACTTTGGATGAGGTAGCGAGGATGAGGGAATTGAAAGCGAGTATAGAAAGTAAAAAAGAGAAAAAATGGATGTTGGTTTGATTGTTATGAAAGAAGTTTTGTTCCACCTGTAGATTGATCCCCTAAAAATTAGGATAGTTGATAAGGGTTTATAGGTTTATTCTCAAAATATTTGGAATGTAGGTGATGTGTATGAGCTGAAAACACTGAGCAGAGAGTATTTTGTGAGAATGGAGTTTATAGGGTATGAGGTGGAGATTCCGATTGCCCAGGCAATTCTTAATCCTTGGATGTCCGTTGTGTGAGCTGGTAGCATGTTGGAGATATGAATGTAAATGAAAAAGTAAGTATTGGAGCTGTTGGCACGCTATGTATGGCAGAGTAGGGGGAGACCTGAGTTGAGCAGAAATGTGGATGATTTATAATAGTTGTTTGCGAGTTAATAGTAGGTTCCTTGTGATAAGAGGGAAATCTGACTGAAGGTAGTATATCCAAGAGTAGAGTGAGTGATGATGTGTTGATAAAGGCAATGTGGGTACAACGTTTAAAAGAGAGATTGGAAGAAGGCATAGGTTTAAGTAAAGTGAGAATGAGTCCCAAGAGTTCTTAGAGGTGAATGAACAAAGGTGTGGTTGGAGTGTATAGATGTAAGAAACAATGACTAGCAAGTTGGTAATGTTTGAGACCTGTTATGACATTTGATCATGAGAGTTGCATTATTGAGTTTTTCGAGTTTTGTATGAGCCAGGTGATGAGAGTAAGAGCCGTGACTGTTTAAATTAGGAAGAGAGTAGAATGTGCTTGAAGACCCTATTGCAGATGCAGAGAGAAAAGGAAAGTGTTGTTGTAGTGAAAGTTGCAGTATATGTAAGGTGCACAGAAAGTGTAATTGATGGCCCTTCCCATTGAGGTATAAATGCTGATTGTTGTTTGGAACGAGAAGGTCCCATGTAAATCCAATATAATAGAAATTATGTTAATTTACGATGTGTGTCGAAATGATATAGATACCTGATGTGAGGTGAAATTTAGGATAGAGGCGTGTGTGTGTGAGGACGTGGGCTTTCCCAAGCTATAGAATTAACTATTTCAGTTATGTGTGGTCGAGAATAATGATAGTGAGGAATTATTTATGTGTGACGGGATAAGAAGTTTTATTGGTACCCCTATTTGGCAAATGCATTGTACTGATGTTGAGAACAGGAAATGTAAAAAATGTAGATGATGAAGGTGAAACTTGATGTTGGTAATGGAGAGTCGCTTTGTGGAGTGTGATTGTGTTAGTATTAAAATTTATAGAAGTTATAAAGAATCCACTTGTGGAGCGGTTATTAGCTATTGTGAATGAAATACAGTGAAGGCTAGTAAATAAAGAGACACTTGAGCGACCCTTGGTTATTGATAAGATTGTAGAGAAGGTTTATATTGTGTCTTGTTAATTTGTTTGTTGTGGCTTAGTGTAAAAGTATTTACCCTTTGAGATGTGTTATGGAGGTAGAAAGGTGTAGGAAGTACAGTCCCTTAATATTTCGAATACCAGAGGAAATGGTATAGTGGCGACATGTAACATGTGAGAGAGTGTGTATGAAGTAGTTGGTATGTGCGTGATGTGGAGGTTTATGAAATTGGAGTTATGTGGTAATTAGAAATGATGAAGGTAATGAAGTAGTGATGTTCTGGTTTTCGAAAGAATGGAGTAACCGATGGTGTATGGTTTGAAGTAGAGTTAAAAACCTGAGTAAGGTGAAGTTGATGTTAAATATTGTAAAGGTGGTATAATACGAGGTTGAGGAATGGTGCAGAGGAGAAAAAAAAAATGTTGTGTCAGTGTAGAGGTTAATGTTTAGATGAGGAAATAAAACAGTACCCCAGAGAAAATGTAAAAAAGTTAGGAATGAGGTGTGGTAGAGAAGAGGTGTTATGAAGTGAAGTCGAATTGCTGAGTTTGGTGGTGAATGGTTTGTGAACTAATGTTGCCCCTGTACGTCCTGCCTACAAGATTTGAGTTAGGACAGTTAGTGATACGGAGATCTAGTAGTGTGTGTGACTTGACGAAATGATATTCCATAGAGGTGAATATGTATTGTCCCAGAGAGTAAAATATCCTTAGAAATTGGTAGAGAGATGTACGAATAGAAGACCAATCAAATAATAATTCACTTTGGATGAGGTAGCGAGGATGAGGGAATTGAAAGCGAGTATAGAAAGTAAAAAAGAGAAAAAATGGATGTTGGTTTGATTGTTATGAAAGAAATTTTGTTCCCCCTGTAGATTGTTCCCCTAAAAATTAGGATAGTTGATAAGCGTTTATAGGTTTATTCTCAAAATATTTGGAATGTAGGTGATGTGTATGAGCTGAAAACACTGAACAGAGAGTATTTTGTGAGAATGGAGTTTATAGGGTATGAGGTGGAGATTCCCATTGCCCAGGCAATTCTTAATCCTTGGATGTCCCTTGTGTGAGCTGGTAGCATGTTGGAGATATGAATGTAAATGAAAAAGTAAGTATTGGTGCAGTTGACACGCTATGTATGGCAGAGTAGGAGGAGACCTGATTTGAGCAGAAATGTGGATGAATTATAATAATTGTTTGCGAGTTAATCGTAGGTGCCCTGTGAAGAGAGGGAAGTCTGACTGAAGGTAGTATATCCAAGAGTAGAGTGAGTGATGATGTGTTGATAAATTCAATGTGGGTACAATGTTTAAAAGAGAGATTGGAAGAAGGCATAGGTTTAAGTAAAGTGAGAATGAGTCCCAAGAGTTCTTAGAGGTGAATGAACAAAGGTGTGGTTGGAGTGTATAGATGTAAGAAACAGTGACTAGCAAGTTGGTAATGTTTGAGACCTGTTATGACATTTGATCATGAGAGTTGCATTATTGAGTTTTTGGAGTTTTGTATGAGCCAGGTGATGAGAGTAAGACCCGTGACTGTTTAAATTAGGAAGAGAGTAGAAGGTGTTTGAAGACCCTATTGCAGATGCAGAGAGAAAAGGAAAGTGTTGTTGTAGTGAAAGTTGCTGTATATGTAAGGTGTACAGAAAGTGTAATTGATGGCCCTTCCCATTGAGGTATACATGCTGATTGTTGTTTGGAATGAGAAGGTCCCACGTAAATCCAACATTATAGAAATTATTTTAATTTACGATGTGTGTCGAAATGATGTAGATACCTGATGTGAGGAGAAATTTAGGATGGAGGCATGTGTGTGTGAGGACGTGGCCTTTCCCAAGCTATAGAATTAATTATTCCAGTTATGTGTGGTGGAGAATAATGATAGTGAGGAATTATTTATGTGTGATGGGATAACAAGGTTTATTGGTACCCCTATTTGGCAAATGAGTTGTACTGATGTTGAGAACAGGAAATGTTAAAAATGTAGATGATGAAAGTGAAACTTGATGTTGGTAATGGAGAGTCGCTTTGTGGAGTGTGATTGTGTTAGTATTAAAGTTTGTGGAAGTTATAAAGAGTCCACTTGTGGAGCGGTTATTAGCTATTGTGAAGTGAAATACAGTGAAGACTAGTAAATAAAGAGACACTTCAACGACCCTTGGTTATTGATAAGATTGTAAAGAAGGTTTATATTGTGTCTGGTTATTTTGTTTGTTGTGGCATAGTGTAAAAGTGTTTACCCTTTGAGATGTGTAATGGAGGTAGAAAGGTGTAGGAAGTACAGTCACTTAATATTTTGAATACAAGAGGAAATGATATAGTGGAAACATGTAACGTGTGAGAGAGTGTGTATGAAGTAGTTGGTATGTGCGTGATGTGGAGGTTTATGAAATTGGTGTAATGTGGTAATTAGAAATGATGATGGTAATGAAGTAGAGATCTTCTGGTTTTGGAAAGAATGATGTAACCGATGGTGTATGGTTTGAAGTAGAGTTAAAAACCTGAGTAAGGTGAAGTTGATGTTAAATTTTGTAAAGGTGGTATAATACGATGTTGAAGAATGGTGCAGAGAAGAAAGGAAAGGGTTGTGTCAGTGTAGAGGTTAATGTTTAGATGAGGAAATAAAACAGTACCCCAGAGAAAATGTAAAAAAGTTAGTAATGTGGTGTGGTAGTGAAGAGGTGTGAAGAAGTGAAGTCAAATTTCTGAGTTTGGTGATGAATGGTTTGTGAACTAATGTTGCCCCTGTACGCCCTACATACAAGATTTGAGTTTGGACAGTTAGTGATACGGTGATCTAGTAGTGTGTGTGACTTGAAGAAATGATAATTCATAGAGGTGAATATGTATTGTCCCAGGGAGTAAAATATCCTTAGAAATTGGTAGAGAGATGTATGAATAGAAGACCAATCAAATAATAATTCACTTTGGATGAGGTAGCGAGGATGAGGGAATTGAAAGCGAGTATAGAAAATAAAAAATAGAAAAAATGGATATTGGTCTGATAGTTATAAAGAAATTTTGTACCCCCTGTAGATTGATCCCCTAAAAATTAGGATAGTTGATAAGGGTTTATAGGTTTATTCTCAAAATATTTGGAATGTAGGTGATGTGTATGAGCTGAAAACACTGAAAAGAGAGTATTTTGTGACAATGGAGTTTATAGGGTATGAGGTGGCGATTCCCATTTCCCAGGCAATTCTTAATCCTTGGATGTCCCTTGTGTGAGCTGGTAGCATGCTGGAGTTCTGAATGTAAATGAAAAAGTAGGTATTGGTGCAGTTGACACGCTATGTATGGCAGAGTAGGAGGAGACCTGAGTTGAGCAGAAATGTGGATGATTTATAATAATTGCTTGCGGGTTAATCGTATGTGCCCTGTGAAAAGAGGGAAGTCTGACTGAAGGTAGTATATCCAAGAGTAGAGTGAGTGATGATGTGTTGATAAATGCAATGTGGGTACAATGTTTAAATGAGAGATTGTAAGAAGGCATAGGTTTAAGTAAAGTGAGAATGAGTCCCAAGAGTTCTTAGAGGTGAATGAACAAAGGTGTGGTTGGAGTGTATAGATGTAAGAAACAATGACTAGCAACTTGGTAATCATTTGATACCTGTTATGAAATTTGATCATGAGAGTTGCATTATTGAGTTTTTGGAGTTTTGTAGAGCCAGGTGATGAGAGTAAGACCCGTGACTGTTTAAATTAGGAAGAGAGTAGAAGGTGTTTGAAGACCCTATTGCAGATGCAGAGAGAAAAGGAAAGTGTTGTTGTAGTGAAAGTTGCAGTATATGTAAGGTGCACAGAAAGTGTAATTGATGGCCCTTCCCATTGAGGTATACATGCTGATTGCTGTTTGGAACGAGAAGTCCCATGTAAATCCAACATTATAGAAATTATGTTAATTTACGATGTGTGTCGAAATGATGTAGATACCTGATGTGAGGTGAAATTTAGGATGGGGGCGTGTGTGTGTGAGGACGTGGCCCTTTCCCAAGCTATAGTATTAATTATTTCAGTTATGTGAGGTGGAGAATAATGATAGTGAGGAATTATTTATGTGTGATGGGATAACAAGGTTTATTGGTACCCCTATTTGGCAAATGAGTTGTACTGATGTTGAGAACAGGAAATGTTAAAAATGTAGATGATGAAAGTGAAACTTGATGTTGGTAATGGAGAGTCGCTTTGTGGAGTGTGATTGTGTTAGTATTAAAATTTATAGAAGTTATAAAGAGTCCACTTGTGGAGCGGTTATTAGCTATTGTGAAGTGAAATACAGTGAAGACTAGTAAATAAAGAGACACTTGAGCGACCCTTGGTTATTGATAAGATTGTAAAGAATGCTTAAATTGTGTCTGGTTATTTTGTTTGTTGTGGCTTAGTGTAAAAGTATTTACCCTTTGAGATGTGTTATGGATGTAGAAAGATGTAGGAGGTACAGTCCCTTAATATTTCGAAGACAAGCGGAAATGGTATAGTGGAGACATGTAACGTGTGAGAGAGTGTGTATGAAGTAGTTGGTATGTGCGTGATGTGGAGGTTTATGAAATTGGAGTAATGTGGTAATTAGAAATGATGAAGGTAATAAAGTAGTGATGTTCTGGTTTTCGAAAGAATGGAGTAACCGGTGGTATATGGTTTGAAGTAGAGTTAAAAACCTGAGTAAGGTGAAGTTGATGTTAAATATTGTAAAGATGGTATAATACGAGGTTGAGGAATGGTGCAGAGAAGAAAAAAAATGTTGAGTCAGTGTAGAGGTTAATGTTTAGATGAGGAAATAGAACAGTACCCCAGAAAAAATGTAAAAAAGTTAGGAATGAGGTGTGGTAGTGAAGAGGTGTTATGAAGTGAAGTCGAATGCTGAGTTTGGTGGTGAATGGTTTGTGAACTAATGTTGCCCCTGTACATCCTCCCTACAAGATTTGAGTTTGGACAGTTAGTGATATGGTGATCTAGTAGTGTGTGTGACTTGATGAAATGATAATCCATAGAGGTGAATATGTATTGTCCCAGAGAGTAAAATATCCTTAGAAATTGGTAGAGAGATGTATGAATAGAAGACCAATCAAATAATAATTCACTTTGGATGAGGTAGCGAGGATGAGGGAATTGAAAGCGAGTATAGAAAGTGAAAAAGAGAAAAAATGGATGTTGGTTTGATAGTTATGAAAGAAATTTGATTCCACCTGTAGATTGATCCCCTAAAAATTAGGATAGTTGATAAGGGTTTATAGGTTTATTCTCCTAATATTTGGAATGTAGGTTATGTGTATGAGCTGAAAACACTGAGAAGAGAGTATTTTGTGAGAATGGAGTTTATAGTGTATGAGGTGGAGATTCCCATTGCCCAGGCAATTCTTAATCCTTGGATGTCCCTTGTGTGAGCTGGTAGTATGTTGGAGATATGAATGTGAATGAAAAACTAAGTATTGGTGCAGTTGACACACTATGTATGGCAGAGTACAAGGAGACCTGAGTAGAGCAGAAATGTGGATGATTTATAATAATTGTTCGCGCGTTAATAGTAGGTGCCCTGTGAAAAGAGCGAATCCTGAATGAAGGTAGTATATCCAAGAGTAGAGTGAGTGATGATGTGTTGATAAAGTCAGTGTGGGTACAATGTTTAAAAGAGAGATTGGAACAAGGCACAGGTTTAAGTAAAGTGAGAATGAGTCCCAAGAGTTCTTAGAGGTGAATGAACAAAGGTGTGGTTGGAGTGTATAGATGTAAGAAACAATGACTAGCAAGTTGGTAATGTTTGAGACCTGTTATGACATTTGATCATGAGAGTTGCATTATCGAGTTTTTGGAGTTTCGTATGAGCCAGGTGATGAGAGTAAGACCTGTAACTGTTTAAATTAGGGAGAGAGTAGAAGTTGTTTGAAGACCCTATTGCAGATGCAGAGAGAAAAGGAAAGTGTCGTTGTAGTTAAAGTTGCAGTATATGTAAGATGTACAGAAAGTGTAATTGATGGCCCTTCCCATTAAGGTATACATGCTGATTGTTGTTCGGAATGAGAAGCTCCCACGTAAATCCAACATTATAGAAATTATGATAATTTACGATGTGCGTCGAAATGATGTAGATACCTGATGTGAGGTGAAATTTAGGATCGAGGCGTGTGTGTGTGAGGACGTGGCCGTTTACAAGCTATACAATTAATTATTTCAGTTATGTGTGGTGGAGAATAATGATAGTGAGGAATTATTTATGTGTGACGGGATAAGAAGTTTTATTGGTACCCCTATATGGCAAATGAGTTGTACTCATGTTGTGAACAGGAAAAGTTTAAAATGTAGATGATGAAGGTGAAACTTGATGTTGGTAATGCAGAGTTGCTTTGTGGAGTGTGATTGTGTTAGTATTAAAATTTATAGAAGTTATAAAGAGTCCACTTGTGGAGCGTTAATTAGCTATTGTGAATGAAATACAGTGAAGACTAGTAAATAAACAGACACTTGAGCGACCCTTGGTTATTGATAAGATTGTAAAGAAAGTTTATATTGTGTCTTGTTATTTTGTTTGTTGTGGCTTAGTGTAAAAGTATTTACCCTTTGACATGTGTTATGGAGGTAGAAAGGTGTAGGAAGTACAGTCCCTTAATATTACGAATACCAGAGGAAATGGTATAGTGGAGACATGTAACGTGTGAGAGAGTGTGTATGAATTAGTTGGTATGTGCGTGATGTGGAGTTTTATAAAATTGGAGTAATGTGGTAATTAGAAATGATGAAGGTAATGAAGTAGTGATGTTCTGGTTTTCGAAAGAATGGAGTAACTGATGGTGTATGGTTTGAAGTAGAGTTAAAAACCTGAGTAAGGTGAAGTTGATGTTAAATATTGTAAAGGTGGTATAATACGAGGTTGAGGAATGGTGCAGAGAAGAAAAAAAAAATGTTGTGTCAGTGTAGAGGTTAATGTTTAGATGAGGAAATAAAACATTACCCCAGAGAAAATGTAGAAAAGTTAGGAATGAGTTGTGGTAGTGAAGAAGTGTTATGAAGTGAAGTCGAATTGCTGAATTTGGTGGTGAAGAGTTTCTGAACTAGCGTTGCCCCTGTACGTCCTGCCTACAAGATTAGAGTTTGGACAGTTAGTGATACGGTGATCTAGTAGTGTGTGTGACTTGACGAAATGATATTCCATAGAGGTGAATATGTATTGTCCCAGAGAGTAAAATATCCTTGGAAATTGGTAGAGAGATGTACGAATAGAAGACAAATCAAATAATAATTCACTTTGGATGAGGTAGCGAGGATGAGGGAATTGAAAGCGAGTATAGAAAGTAAAAAAGAGAAAAAATGGATGTTGGTTTGATTGTTAAGAAAGAAGTTTTGTTCCACCTGTAGATTGATCCCCTAAAAATTAGGATAGTTGATAAGGGTTTATAGGTTTATTCTCAAAATATTTGGAATGTAGGTGATGTGTATGAGCTGAAAACACTGAGCAGAGAGTATTTTGTGAGAATGGAGTTTATAGGGTATGAGGTGGAGATTCCCATTGCCCAGGCAATTCTTAATCCTTGGATGTCCCTTGTGTGAGCTGGTAGCATGTTGGAGATATGAATGTAAATGAAAAAGTAAGTATTGGTGCAGTTGACACGCTATGTATGGCAGAGTAGGAGGAGACCTGATTTGAGCAGAAATGTGGATGATTTATAATAGTTGTTTGCGAGTTAATAGTAGGTTCCCTGTGATAAGAGGGAAATCTGACTGAAGGTAGTATATCCAAGAGTAGAGTGAGTGATGATGTGTTGATAAAGGCAATGTGGGTACAACGTTTAAAAGAGAGATTGGAAGAAGGCATAGGTTTAAGTAAAGTGAGAATGAGTCCCAAGAGTTCTTAGAGGTGAATGAACAAAGGTGTGGTTGGAGTGTATAGATGTAAGAAACAATGACTAGCAAGTTGGTAATGTTTGAGACCTGTTATGACATTTGATCATGAGAGTTGCATTATTGAGTTTTTGGAGTTTTGTATGAGCCAGGTGATGAGAGTAAGAGCCGTGACTGTTTAAATTAGGAAGAGAGTAGAATGTGTTTGAAGACCCTATTGCAGATGCAGAGAGAAAAGGAAAGTGTTGTTGTAGTGAAAGTTGCAGTATATGTAAGGTGCACAGAAAGTGTAATTGATGGCCCTTCCCATTGAGGTATAAATGCTGATTGTTGTTTGGAACGAGAAGGTCCCATGTAAATCCAATATAATAGAAATTATGTTAATTTACGATGTGTGTCGAAATGATGTAGATACCTGATGCGAGGTGAAATTTAGGATGGAGGCGTGTGTGTGTGAGGACGTGGCCTTTCCCAAGCTATAGAATTAACTATTTCAGTTATGTGTGGTCGAGAATAATGATAGTGAGGAATTATTTATGTGTGACGGGATAAGAAGTTTTATTGGTACCCCTATTTGGCAAATGCATTGTACTGATGTTGAGAACAGGAAATGTTAAAAATGTAGATGATGAAGGTGAAACTTGATGTTGGTAATGGAGAGACGCTTTGTGGAGTGTGATTGTGTTAGTATTAAAATTTATAGAAGTTATAAAGAGTCCACTTGTGGAGCAGTTATTAGCTATTGTGAATGAAATACAGTGAAGACTAGTAAATAAAGAGACACTTGAGCGACCCTTGGTTATTGATAAGATTGTAGAGAAGGTTTATATTGTGTCTTGTTATTTTGTTTGTTGTGGCTTAGTGTAAAAGTATTTACCCTTTGAGATGTGTTATGGAGGTAGAAAGGTGTAGGAAGTACAGTCCCTTAATATTACGAATACCAGAGGAAATGGTATAGTGGAGACATGTAACGTGTGAGAGGGTGTGTATGAATTAGTTGGTATGTGCGTGATGTGGAGGTTTATAAAATTGGAGTAATGTGGTGATTAGAAATGATGAAGGTAATGAAGTAGTGATGTTCTGCTTTTTTAAAGAATGGAGTAACCGATGGTGTATGGTTTGAAGTAGAGTTAAAAACCTGAGTAAGGTGAAGTTGATGTTAAATATTGTAAAGGTGGTATAATACGAGGTTGAGGAATGGTGCAGAGAAGAAAAAAAAAATGTTGTGTCAGTGTAGAGGTTAATGTTTAGATGAGGAAATAAAAAAGTACCCCAGAGAAAATGTAAAAAAGTTAGGAATGAGGTATGGTAGAGAAGAGGTGTTATGAAGTGAAGTCGAATTGCTGAGTTTGGTGGTGAATGGTTTGTGAACTAGCGTTGCCCCTGTACGTCCTGCCTACAAGATTTGAGTTTGGACAGTTAGTGATACGGTGATCTAGTAGTGTGTGTGACATGATGAAATGATATTCCATAGAGGTGAATATGTATTGTCCCAGAGAGTAAAATATCCTTAGAAATTGGTAGAGAGATGTAAGAATAGAAGACCAATCAAATAATAATTCACTTTGGATGAGGTAGCGAGGATGAGGGAATTGAAAGCGAGTATAGAAAGTAAAAAAGAGAAAAAATGGATGTTGGTTTGATTGTTATGAAAGAAATTTTGTTCCCCCTTTAGATTGATCCCCTAAAATTAGGATAGTTGATAAGGGTTTATAGGTTTATTCTCAAAATATTTGGAATGTAGGTGATGTGTATGAGCTGAAAACACTGAACAGAGAGTATTTTGTGAGAATGGAGTTTATAGGGTATGAGGTGGAGATACCCATTGCCCAGGCAATTCTTAATCCTTGGATGTCCCTTGTGTGAGCTGGTAGCATGTTGGAGATATGAATGTAAATGAAAAAGTAAGTATTGGTGCAGTTGACACGCTATGTATGGCAGAGTAGGAGGAGACCTGATTTGAGCAGAAATGTGGATGAATTATAATAATTGTTTGCGAGTTAATCGTAGGTGCCCTGTGAAGAGAGGGAAGTCTGACTGAAGGTAGTATATCCAAGAGTAGAGTGAGTGATGATGTGTTGATAAATTCAATGTTGGTACAATGTTTAAAAGAGAGATTGGAAGAAGGCATAGGTTTAAGTAAAGTGAGAATGAGTCCCAAGAGTTCTTAGAGGTGAATGAACAAAGGTGAGGTTGGAGTGTATAGATGTAAGAAACAATGACTAGCAAGTTGGTAATGTTTGAGACCTGTTATGACATTTGATCATGAGAGTTGCATTATTGAGTTTTTGGGGTTTAGTATGAGCCAGGTGATGAGAGTAAGACCCGTGACTGTTTAAATTATGAAGAGAGTAGGTGTTTGAAGACCCTATTGCAGATGCAGAGAGAAAAGGAAAGTGTTGTTGTAGTGAAAGTTGAAGTATATGTAAGGTGTACAGAAAGTGTAATTGATGGCCCTTCCCATTGAGGTATACATGCTGATTGTTGTATGGAACGAGAAGGTCCCATGTAAATCCAACATTATAGAAATTATGTTAATTTACGATGTGTGTCGAAGTGATGTAGATACCTGATGTGAGGTGAAATTTAGAATGGAGGCGTGTGTGTGTGAGGACGTGGCCTTTCCCAAGCTATAGAATTAATTATTCCAGTTATGTGTGGTGGAGAATAATGATAGTGAGGAATTATTTATGTGTGACGGGATAAGAAGGTTTATTGGTACCCCTATTTGGCAAATGAGTTGTACTCATGTTGAGAACGGGAAAAGTTAAAAATGTAGATGATGAAGGTGAAACTTGATGTTGGTAATGGAGAGTCGTTTTGTGGAGTGTGATTGTGTTAGTATTAAAATTTATAGAAGTTATAAAGAGTCCACTTGTGGAGCGGTTATTAGCTATTGTGAATGAAATACAGTGAAGACTAGTAAATAAAGAGACACTTGAGCGACCCTTGGTTATTGATAAGATTGTAAAGAAGGTTTATATTGTGTCTTGTTATTTTGTTTGTTGTGGCTTAGTGTAAAAGTATTTACCCTTTGAGATGTGTTATGGAGGTAGAAAGGTGTAGGAAGTACAGTCCCTTAATATTACGAATACCAGAGGAAATGGAATAGTGGAGACATGTAGCATGTGAGAGTGTGTGTATGAAGTAGTTGGTATGTGCATGATGTGGAGGTTTATGAAATTTGAGTAATGTGGTAATTAGAAGTGATGATGGTACTGAAGTAATGATGTTCTGGTTTTCGAAAGAATGGAGTAACCTATGGTGTATGGTTTGAAGTAGAGTTAATAACTTGAGTAAGGTGAAGTTGATGTTAAATATTGTAAAGGTGGTATAATATGAGGTTGAGGAAAGGTGCAGAGAAGAAAAAAAAATGTTGTGTCAGTGTAGAGGTTAATGTGTAGATGAGGAAATAAAACAGTACCCCAGAGAAAATGTAAAAAAGTTAGGAATGAGGTGTGGTAGTGAAGAGGTGTTATGAAGTGAAGTCGAATTGCTGAGTTTGGTGGTGAATGGTTTGATAACTAGTGTTGCCCCTGTACGTCCTGCCTACAAGATTTGAGTTTGGACAGTTAGTGATACGGTAATCTAGTAGTGTGTGTGACTTGACGAAATGATATTCCATAGAGGTGAATATGTATTGTCCCGGAGAGTAAAATATCCGTAGAAATTGGTAGAGAGATGTACGAATAGAAGACCAATCAAATAATAATTCACTTTGGATGAGGTAGCAAGGATGAGGGAATTGAAAGCGAGTATAGAAAGTAAAAAAGAGAAAAAATGGATGTTGGTTTGATTGTTATGAAAGAAATTTTGTTCCCCCTGTAGATTGACCCCTAAAATTAGGATAGTTGATAAGGGTTTATAGGTTTATTCTCAAAATATTTGGAATGTAGGTGATGTGTATGAGCTGAAAACACTGAACAGAGAGTATTTTGTGAGAATGGAGTTTATAGGGTATGAGGTGGAGATTCCCATTGCCCAGGCAATTCTTAATCCTTGGATGTCCCTTGTGTGAGCTGGTAGCATGTTGGAGATATGAATGTAAATGAAAAAGTAAGTATTGGTGCAGTTGACACGCTATGTATGGCAGAGTAGGAGGAGACCTGATTTGAGCAGAAATGTGGATGAATTATAATAATTGTTTGCGAGTTAATCGTAGGTGCCCTGTGAAGAGAGGGAAGTCTGACTGAAGGTAGTATATCCAAGAGTAGAGTGAGTGATGATGTGTTGATAAATTCAATGTTGGTACAATGTTTAAAAGAGAGATTGGAAGAAGGCATATGTTTAAGTAAAGTGAGAATGAGTCCCAAGAGTTCTTAGAGGTGAATGAACAAAGGTGAGGTTGGAGTGTATAGATGTAAGAAACAATGACTAGCAAGTTGGTAATGTTTGAGACCTGTTATGACATTTGATCATGAGAGTTGCATTATTGAGTTTTTGGGGTTTAGTATGAGCCAGGTGATGAGAGTAAGACCCGTGACTGTTTAAATTAGGAAGAGAGTAGGTGTTTGAAGACCCTATTGCAGATGCAGAGAGAAAAGGAAAGTGTTGTTGTAGTGAAAGTTGCAGTATATGTAAGGTGTACAGAAAGTGTAATTGATGGCCCTTCCCATTGAGGTATACATGCTGATTGTTGTTTGGAACGAGAAGGTCCCATGTAAATCCAACATTATAGAAATTATGTTAATTTACGATGTGTGTCGAAATGATGTAGATACCTGATGTGAGGTGAAATTTAGAATGGCGGCATGTGTGTGTGAGGACGTTGCCTTTCCCAAGCTATAGAATTAATTATTCCAGTTATGTGTGGTGGAGAATAATGGTAGTGAGGAATTATTTATGTGTGACGGGATAAGAAGGTTTATTCTTACCCCTATTTTGCAAATGAGTTGTACTCATGTTGAGAACGGGAAAAGTTAAAGATGTAGATGATGAAGGTGAAACTTGATGTTGGTAATGGAGAGTTGCTTTGTGGAGTGTGATTGTGTTAGTATTAAAATTTATAGAAGTTATAAAGAGTCCACTTGTGGAGCGGTTATTAGCTATTGTGAATGAAATACAGTGAAGACTAGTAAATAAAGAGACACTTGAGCGACCCTTGGTTATTGATAAGATTGGAAAGAAGGTTTATATTGTGTCTTGTTATTTTGTTTGTTGTGGCTTAGTGTAAAAGTATTTACCCTTTGAGATGTGTTATGGAGGTAGAAAGGTGTAGGAAGTACAGTCCCTTAATATTTCGAATACCAGAGGAAATGGTATAGTGGCGACATGTAACGTGTGAGAGAGTGTGTATGAAGTAGTTGGTATGTGCGTGATGTGGAGGTATATGACATTGGAGTAATGTGGTAATTAGAAATGATGAAGGTAATGAAGTAGTGATGTTCTGGTTTTCGAAAGAATGGAGTAACCGATGGTGTATGGTTTGAAGTAGAGTTAAAAACCTGAGTAAGGTGAAGTTGATGTTAAATATTGTAAAGGTGGTATAATACGAGGTTGAGGAATGGTGCAGAGGAGAAAAAAAAAATGTTGTGTCAGTGTAGAGGTTAATGTTTAGATGAGGAAATAAAACAGTACCCCAGAGAAAATGTAAAAAAGTTAGGAATGAGGTGTGGTAGTAAAGAGGTGTTATGAAGTGAAGTCGAATTGCTGAGTTTGGTGGTGAATGGTTTGATAACTAGTGTTGCCCCTGTACGTCCTGCCTACAAGATTTGAGTTTGGACAGTTAGTGATACGGTAATCTAGTAGTGTGTGTGACTTGACGAAATGATATTCCATAGAGGTGAATATGTATTGTCCCGGAGAGTAAAATATCCTTAGAAATTGGTAGAGAGATGTATGAATAGAAGACCAATCAAATAATAATTCACTTTGGATGAGGTAGCGAGGATGAGGGAATTGAAAGCGAGTATAGAAAGTAAAAAAGAGAAAAAATGGATGTTGGTTTGATTGTTATGAAAGAAATTTTGTTCCCCCTGTAGATTGATCCCCTAAAAATTAGGATAGTTGATAAGCGTTTATAGGTTTATTCTCAAAATATTTGGAATGTAGGTGATGTGTATGAGCTGAAAACACTGAACAGAGAATGGAGTTTATAGGGTATTAGGTGGAGATTCCCATTGCCCAGGCAATTCTTAATCCTTGGATGTCCCTTGTGTGAGCTGGTAGCATGTTGGGTATGAGGTGGAGATTCCCATTGCCCAGGCAATTCTTAATCCTTGGATGTCCCTTGTGTGAGCTGGTAGCATGTTGGAGATATGAATGTAAATGAAAATGTAAGTATTGGTGCAGTTGACACGCTATGTATGGCAGAGTAGGAGGAGACATGATTTGAGCAGAAATGTGGATGAATTATAATAATTGTTTGCGAGTAAATCGTAGGTGCCCTGTGAAGAGAGGGAATTCAGACTGAGGGTAGTATATCCAAGAGTAGAGTGAGTGATGATGTGTTGATAATTTCAATGTGGGTACAATGTTTAAAAGAGAGATTGGAAGAAGGCATAGGTTTAAGTAAAGTGAGAATGAGTCCCAAGAGTTCTTAGAGGTGAATGAACAAAGATATGGTTGGAGTGTATAGATGTAAGAAACAGTGACTAGCAAGTTGGTAATGTTTGAGACCTGTTATGACATTTGATCATGAGAGTTGCATTATTGAGTTTTTGGAGTTTTGTATGAGCCAGGTGATGAGTCTAAGACCCGTGACTGTTTAAATTAGGAAGAGAGTAGAAGGTGTTTGAAGACCCTATTGCAGATGCAGAGAGAAAAGGAAAGTGTTGTTGTAGTGAAAGTTGCAGTATATGTAAGGTATACAGAAAGTGTAATTGATGGCCCTTCCCATTGAGGTATACCTGCTGATTGTTGTTTGGAACAAGAAGGTCCCACGTAAATCCAACATTATAGAAATTATGTTAATTTACGATGTGTGTCGAAATGATGTAGATACCTGATGTGAGGTGAAATTTAGGATGGAGGCGTGTGTGTGTGAGGACGTGGCCTTTCCCAAGCTATAGAATTAATTATTCCAGTTATGTGTGGTGGAGAATAATGATAGTGAGGAATTATTTATGTGTGACGGGATAAGAAGTTTTATTGGTACCCCTATTTGGCAAATGAGTTGTCCTCATGTTGAGAACAGGAAAAGTTAAAAATGTGGACGATGAAGGTGAAACTTGATGATGGTAATGGAGAGTCGCTTTGTGGAGTGTGATTGTGTTAGTATTAAAATTTATAGAAGTTATAAAGAGTCCACTTGTGGAGCGGTTATTAGCTATTGTGAATGAAATACAGTGAAGACTAGTAAATAAAGAGACACTTGAGCGACCCTTGGTTATTGATAAGATTGTAGAGAAGGTTTATATTGTGTCTTGTTATTTTGTTTGTTGTGGCTTAGTGTAAAAGTATTTACCCTTTGAGATGTGTTATGGAGGTAGAAAGGTGTAGGAAGTACAGTCCCTTAATATTACGAATACCAGAGGAAATGGTATAGTGGAGACATGTAACGTGTGAGAGGGTGTGTATGAATTAGTTGGTATGTGCGTGATGTGGAGGTTTATAAAATTGGAGTAATGTGGTGATTAGAAATGATGAAGGTAATGAAGTAGTGATGTTCTGCTTTTTTAAAGAATGGAGTAACCGATGGTGTATGGTTTGAAGTAGAGTTAAAAACCTGAGTAAGGTGAAGTTGATGTTAAATATTGTAAAGGTGGTATAATACGAGGTTGAGGAATGGTGCAGAGAAGAAAAAAAAAATGTTGTGTCAGTGTAGAGGTTAATGTTTAGATGAGGAAATAAAAAAGTACCCCAGAGAAAATGTAAAAAAGTTAGGAATGAGGTATGGTAGAGAAGAGGTGTTATGAAGTGAAGTCGAATTGCTGAGTTTGGTGGTGAATGGTTTGTGAACTAGCGTTGCCCCTGTACGTCCTGCCTACAAGATTTGAGTTTGGACAGTTAGTGATACGGTGATCTAGTAGTGTGTGTGACATGATGAAATGATATTCCATAGAGGTGAATATGTATTGTCCCAGAGAGTAAAATATCCTTAGAAATTGGTAGAGAGATGTAAGAATAGAAGACCAATCAAATAATAATTCACTTTGGATGAGGTAGCGAGGATGAGGGAATTGAAAGCGAGTATAGAAAGTAAAAAAGAGAAAAAATGGATGTTGGTTTGATTGTTATGAAAGAAATTTTGTTCCCCCTTTAGATTGATCCCCTAAAATTAGGATAGTTGATAAGGGTTTATAGGTTTATTCTCAAAATATTTGGAATGTAGGTGATGTGTATGAGCTGAAAACACTGAACAGAGAGTATTTTGTGAGAATGGAGTTTATAGGGTATGAGGTGGAGATACCCATTGCCCAGGCAATTCTTAATCCTTGGATGTCCCTTGTGTGAGCTGGTAGCATGTTGGAGATATGAATGTAAATGAAAAAGTAAGTATTGGTGCAGTTGACACGCTATGTATGGCAGAGTAGGAGGAGACCTGATTTGAGCAGAAATGTGGATGAATTATAATAATTGTTTGCGAGTTAATCGTAGGTGCCCTGTGAAGAGAGGGAAGTCTGACTGAAGGTAGTATATCCAAGAGTAGAGTGAGTGATGATGTGTTGATAAATTCAATGTTGGTACAATGTTTAAAAGAGAGATTGGAAGAAGGCATAGGTTTAAGTAAAGTGAGAATGAGTCCCAAGAGTTCTTAGAGGTGAATGAACAAAGGTGAGGTTGGAGTGTATAGATGTAAGAAACAATGACTAGCAAGTTGGTAATGTTTGAGACCTGTTATGACATTTGATCATGAGAGTTGCATTATTGAGTTTTTGGGGTTTAGTATGAGCCAGGTGATGAGAGTAAGACCCGTGACTGTTTAAATTATGAAGAGAGTAGGTGTTTGAAGACCCTATTGCAGATGCAGAGAGAAAAGGAAAGTGTTGTTGTAGTGAAAGTTGAAGTATATGTAAGGTGTACAGAAAGTGTAATTGATGGCCCTTCCCATTGAGGTATACATGCTGATTGTTGTATGGAACGAGAAGGTCCCATGTAAATCCAACATTATAGAAATTATGTTAATTTACGATGTGTGTCGAAGTGATGTAGATACCTGATGTGAGGTGAAATTTAGAATGGAGGCGTGTGTGTGTGAGGACGTGGCCTTTCCCAAGCTATAGAATTAATTATTCCAGTTATGTGTGGTGGAGAATAATGATAGTGAGGAATTATTTATGTGTGACGGGATAAGAAGGTTTATTGGTACCCCTATTTGGCAAATGAGTTGTACTCATGTTGAGAACGGGAAAAGTTAAAAATGTAGATGATGAAGGTGAAACTTGATGTTGGTAATGGAGAGTCGTTTTGTGGAGTGTGATTGTGTTAGTATTAAAATTTATAGAAGTTATAAAGAGTCCACTTGTGGAGCGGTTATTAGCTATTGTGAATGAAATACAGTGAAGACTAGTAAATAAAGAGACACTTGAGCGACCCTTGGTTATTGATAAGATTGTAAAGAAGGTTTATATTGTGTCTTGTTATTTTGTTTGTTGTGGCTTAGTGTAAAAGTATTTACCCTTTGAGATGTGTTATGGAGGTAGAAAGGTGTAGGAAGTACAGTCCCTTAATATTTCGAATACCAGAGTAAATGGTATAGTGGCGACATGTAACGTGTGAGAGAGTGTGTATGAAGTAGTTGGTATGTGCGTGATGTGGAGGTTTATGAAATTGGAGTAATGTGGTAATTAGAAATGATGAAGGTAATGATGTAGTGATGTTCTGGTTTTCGAAAGAATGGAGTAACCGATGGTGTATGGTTTGAAGTAGAGTTAAAAACCTGAGTAAGGTGAAGTTGATGTTAAATATTGTAAAGGTGGTATAATACGAGGTTGAGGAATGGTGCAGAGGAGAAAAAAAAATGTTGTGTCAGTGTAGAGGTTAATGTTTATATGAGGAAATAAAACAGTACCCCAGAGAAAATGTAAAAAAGTTAGGAAATAGGTGTGGTAGAGAAGAGGTGTTATGAAGTGAAGTCGAATTGCTGAGTTTGGTGGTGAATGGTTTGTGAACTAGTGTTGCCCCTGTACGTCCTGCCTACAAGATTTGAGTTAGGACAGTTAGTGATACGGAGATCTAGTAGTGTGTGTGACTTGACGAAATGATATTCCATAGAGGTGAATATGTATTGTCCCAGAGAGTAAAATATCCTTAGAAATTGGTAGAGAGATGTATGAATAGAAGACCAATCAAATAATAATTCACTTTGGATGAGGTATCGAGGATGAGGGAATTGAAAGCGAGTATAGAATGTAAAAAAAGAGAAAAAATGGATGTTGGTTTGATTGTTATGAAAGAAATTTTGTTCCCCCTGTAGATTGATCCCCTAAAAATTGGGATAGTTGATAAGCGTTTATAGGTTTATTCTCAAAATATTTGGAATGTAGGTGATGTGTATGAGCTGAAAACACTGAACAGAGAGTATTTTGTGAGAATGGAGTTTATAGGGTATGAGGTGGAGATTCCCATTGCCCAGGCAATTCTTAATCCTTGGATGTCCCTTGTGTGAGCTGGTAGCATGTTGGAGATATGAATGTAAATGAAAAAGTAAGTATTGGTGCAGTTGACACGCTATGTATGGCAGAGTAGGAGGAGACCTGATTTGAGCAGAAATGTGGATGAATTATAATAATTGTTTGCGAGTTAATCGCAGGTGCCCTGTGAAGAGAGGGAAGTCTGACTGAAGGTAGTATATCCAAGAGTAGATTGAGTGATGATGTGTTGATAAATTCAATGTGGGTACAATGTTTAAAAGAGAGATTGGAAGAAGGCATAGGTTTAAGTAAAGTGAGAATGAGTCCCAAGAGTTCTTAGAGGTGAATGAACAAAGGTGTGGTTGGAGTGTATAGATGTAAGAAACAGTGACTAGCAAGTTGGTAATGTTTGAGACCTGTTATGACATTTGATCATGAGAGTTGCATTATTGAGTTTTTGGGGTTTTGTTTGAGCCAGGTGATGAGAGTAAGACCCGTGACTGTTTAAATTAGGAAGAGAGTAGGTGTTTGTAGACCCTATTGCAGATACAGAGAGAAAAGGAAAGTGTTGTTGTAGTGAAAGTTGCAGTATATGTAAGGTGTACAGAAAGTGTAATTGATGGCCCTTCCCATTGAGGTATACATGCTAATTGTTGTTTGGAACGAGAAGGTCCCACGTAAATCCAACATTATAGAAATTATTTTGATTTATGATGTGTGTCGAAATGATGTAGATACCTGGTGTGAGGTGAAATTTAGGATGGAGGCGTGTGTGTGTGAGGACGTGGCCTTTCCCAAGTTATAGAATTAATTATTTCAGTTATGTGTGGTGGAGAATAATGATAGTGAGGAATTATTTATGTGTGACGGGATAAGAAGTTTTATTGGTACCCCTATTTGGCAAATGAGTTGTACTCATGTTGAGATCAGGAAAAGTTAAAAATGTAGATGACGAAGGTGAAACTTGATGTTGGTAATGGAGAGTCGCTTTGTGGAGTGTGATTGTGTTAGTATTAAAATTTATAGAAGTTATAAAGAGTCCACTTGTGGAGCGGTTATTAGCTATTGTGAATGAAATACGGTGAAGACTAGTAAATAAAGAGACACTTGAGCGACCCTTGGTTATTGATAAGATTGTAGAGAAGGTTTATATTGTGTCTTGTTATTTTGTTTGTTGTGGCTTAGTGTAAAAGTATTTACCCTTTGAGATGTGTTATGGAGGTAGAAAGGTGTAGGAAGTACAGTCCCTTAATATTACGTATACCAGAGGAAATGGTACAGTGGAGACATGTAACGTGTGAGAGGGTGTGTATGAATTAGTTGGTATGTGCGTGATGTGGAGGTTTATAAAATTGGAGTAATGTGGTGATTAGAAATGATGAAGGTAATGAAGTAGTGATGTTCTGCTTTTTTAAAGAATGGAGTAACCGATGGTGTATGGTTTGAAGTAGAGTTAAAAACCTGAGTAAGGTGAAGTTGATGTTAAATATTGTAAAGGTGGTATAATACGAGGTTGAGGAATGGTGCAGAGAAGAAAAAAAAAATGTTGTGTCAGTGTAGAGGTTAATGTTTAGATGAGGAAATAAAAAAGTACCCCAGAGAAAATGTAAAAAAGTTAGGAATGAGGTGTGGTAGAGAAGAGGTGTTATGATGTGAAGTCGAATTGCTGAGTTTGGTGGTGAATGGTTTGTGAACTAGCGTTGCCCCTGTACGTCCTGCCTACAAGATTTGAGTTTGGACAGTTAGTGATACGGTGATCTAGTAGTGTGTGTGACATGATGAAATGATATTCCATAGAGGTGAATATGTATTGTCCCAGAGAGTAAAATATCCTTAGAAATTGGTAGAGAGATGTACGAATAGAAGACCAATCAAATAATAATTCACTTTGGATGAGGTAGCGAGGATGAGGGAATTGAAAGCGAGTATAGAAAGTAAAAAAGAGAAAAAATGGATGTTGGTTTGATTGTTATGAAAGAAATTTTGTTCCCCCTGTAGATTGATCCCCTAAAAATTAGGATAGTTGATAAGCGTTTATAGGTTTATTCTCAAAATATTTGGAATGTAGGTGATGTGTATGAGCTGAAAACACTGAACAGAGAATGGAGTTTATAGGGTATTAGGTGGAGATTCCCATTGCCCAGGCAATTCTTAATCCTTGGATGTCCCTTGTGTGAGCTGGTAGCATGTTGGGTATGAGGTGGAGATTCCCATTGCCCAGGCAATTCTTAATCCTTGGATGTCCCTTGTGTGAGCTGGTAGCATGTTGGAGATATGAATGTAAATGAAAATGTAAGTATTGGTGCAGTTGACACGCTATGTATGGCAGAGGAGGAGGAGACATGATTTGAGCAGAAATGTGGATGAATTATAATAATTGTTTGCGAGTAAATCGTAGGTGCCCTGTGAAGAGAGGGAATTCAGACTGAGGGTAGTATATCCAAGAGTAGAGTGCGTGATGATGTGTTGATAATTTCAATGTGGGTGCAATGTTTAAAAGAGAGATTGGAAGAAGGCATAGGTTTAAGTAAAGTGAGAATGAGTCCCAAGAGTTCTTAGAGGTGAATGAACAAAGATGTGGTTGGAGTGTATAGATGTAAGAAACAGTGACTAGCAAGTTGGTAATGTTTGAGACCTGTTATGACATTTGATCATGAGAGTTGCATTATTGAGTTTTTGGAGTTTTGTATGAGCCAGGTGATGAGTCTAAGACCCGTGACTGTTTAAATTAGGAAGAGAGTAGAAGGTGTTTGAAGACCCTATTGCAGATGCAGAGAGAAAAGGAAAGTGTTGTTGTAGTGAATGTTGCAGTATATGTAAGGTATACAGAAAGTGTAATTGATGGCCCTTCCCATTGAGGTATACCTGCTGATTGTTGTTTGGAACAAGAAGGTCCCACGTAAATCCAACATTATAGAAATTATGTTAATTTACGATGTGTGTCGAAATGATGTAGATACCTGATGTGAGGTGAAATTTAGGATGGAGGCGTGTGTGTGTGAGGACGTGGCATTTCCCAAGCTATAGAATTAATTATTCCAGTTATGTGTGGTGGAGAATAATGATAGTGAGGAATTATTTATGTGTGACGGGATAAGAAGTTTTATTGGTACCCATATTTGGCAAATGAGTTGTACTCATGTTGAGAACAGGAAATGTTAAAAATGTAGATGATGAAGGTGAAACTTGATGTTGGTATTGGAGAGTCGCTTTGTGGAGTGTGATTGTGTTAGTATTAAAATTTATAGAAGTTATAAAGAGTCCACTTGTGGAGCGGTTATTAGCTATTGTGAAGTGAAATACAGTGAAGACTAGTAAATAAAGAGACACTTGAGCGACCCTTGGTTATTGATAAGATTGTAGAGAAGGTTTATATTGTGTCTTGTTATTTTGTTTGTTGTGGCTTAGTGTAAAAGTATTTATCCTTTGAGATGTGTTATGGAGGTAGAAAGGTGTAGGAAGTACAGTCCCTTAATATTACGAATACCAGAGGAAATGGTATAGTGGAGACATGTAACGTGTGAGAGGGTGTGTATGAAGTAGTTGGTATGTGCGTGATGTGGAGGTTTATAAAATTGGAGTAATGTGGTGAATAGAAATGATGAAGGTAATGAAGTAGTGATGTTCTGCTTTTTTAAAGAATGGAGTAACTGATGGTGTATGGTTTGAAGTAGAGTTAAAAACCTGAGTAAGGTGAAGTTGATGTTAAATATTGTAAAGGTGGTATAATACGAGGTTGAGGAATGGTGCAGAGAAGAAAAAAAAAATGTTGTGTCAGTGTAGAGGTTAATGTTTAGATGAGGAAATAAAAAAGTACCCCAGAGAAAATGTAAAAAAGTTAGGAATGAGGTGTGGTAGAGAAGAGGTGTTATGAAGTGAAGTCGAATTGCTGAGTTTGGTGGTGAATGGTTTGTGAACTAGCGTTGCCCCTGTACGTCCTGCCTACAAGATTTGAGTTTGGACAGTTAGTGATACGGTGATCCAGTAGTGTGTGTGACATGATGAAATGATATTCCATAGAGGTGAATATGTATTGTCCCAGAGAGTAAAATATCCGTAGAAATTGGTAGAGAGATGTACGAATAGAAGACCAATCAAATAATAATTCACTTTGGATGAGGTAGCAAGGATGAGGGAATTGAAAGCGAGTATAGAAAGTAAAAAAGAGAAAAAATGGATGTTGGTTTGATTGTTATGAAAGAAATTTTGTTCCCCCTGTAGATTGACCCCTAAAATTAGGATAGTTGATAAGGGTTTATAGGTTTATTCTCAAAATATTTGGAATGTAGGTGATGTGTATGAGCTGAAAACACTGAACAGAGAGTATTTTGTGAGAATGGAGTTTATAGGGTATGAGGTGGAGATTCCCATTGCCCAGGCAATTCTTAATCCTTGGATGTCCCTTGTGTGAGCTGGTAGCATGTTGGAGATATGAATGTAAATGAAAAAGTAAGTATTGGTGCAGTTGACACGCTATGTATGGCAGAGTAGGAGGAGACCTGATTTGAGCAGAAATGTGGATGAATTATAATAATTGTTTGCGAGTTAATCGTAGGTGCCCTGTGAAGAGAGGGAAGTCTGACTGAAGGTAGTATATCCAAGAGTAGAGTGAGTGATGATGTGTTGATAAATTCAATGTTGGTACAATGTTTAAAAGAGAGATTGGAAGAAGGCATATGTTTAAGTAAAGTGAGAATGAGTCCCAAGAGTTCTTAGAGGTGAATGAACAAAGGTGAGGTTGGAGTGTATAGATGTAAGAAACAATGACTAGCAAGTTGCTAATGTTTGAGACCTGTTATGACATTTGATCATGAGAGTTGCATTATTGAGTTTTTGGGGTTTAGTATGAGCCAGGTGATGAGAGTAAGACCCGTGACTGTTTAAATTAGGAAGAGAGTAGGTGTTTGAAGACCCTATTGCAGATGCAGAGAGAAAAGGAAAGTGTTGTTGTAGTGAAAGTTGCAGTATATGTAAGGTGTACAGAAAGTGTAATTGATGGCCCTTCCCATTGAGGTATACATGCTGATTGTTGTTTGGAACGAGAAGGTCCCATGTAAATCCAACATTATAGAAATTATGTTAATTTACGATGTGTGTCGAAATGATGTAGATACCTGATGTGAGGTGAAATTTAGAATGGCGGCATGTGTGTGTGAGGACGTTGCCTTTCCCAAGCTATAGAATTAATTATTCCAGTTATGTGTGGTGGAGAATAATGGTAGTGAGGAATTATTTATGTGTGACGGGATAAGAAGGTTTATTCTTACCCCTATTTTGCAAATGAGTTGTACTCATGTTGAGAACGGGAAAAGTTAAAGATGTAGATGATGAAGGTGAAACTTGATGTTGGTAATGGAGAGTTGCTTTGTGGAGTGTGATTGTGTTAGTATTAAAATTTATAGAAGTTATAAAGAGTCCACTTGTGGAGCGGTTATTAGCTATTGTGAATGAAATACAGTGAAGACTAGTAAATAAAGAGACACTTGAGCGACCCTTGGTTATTGATAAGATTGTAAAGAAGGTTTATATTGTGTCTTGTTATTTTGTTTGTTGTGGCTTAGTGTAAAAGTATTTACCCTTTGAGATGTGTTATGGAGGTAGAAAGGTGTAGGAAGTACAGTCCCTTAATATTTCGAATACCAGAGGAAATGGTATAGTGGCGACATGTAACGTGTGAGAGAGTGTGTATGAAGTAGTTGGTATGTGCGTGATGTGGAGGTATATGACATTGGAGTAATGTGGTAATTAGAAATGATGAAGGTAATGAAGTAGTGATGTTCTGGTTTTCGAAAGAATGGAGTAACCGATGGTGTATGGTTTGAAGTAGAGTTAAAAACCTGAGTAAGGTGAAGTTGATGTTAAATATTGTAAAGGTGGTATAATACGAGGTTGAGGAATGGTGCAGAGGAGAAAAAAAAAATGTTGTGTCAGTGTAGAGGTTAATGTTTAGATGAGGAAATAAAACAGTACCCCAGAGAAAATGTAAAAAAGTTAGGAATGAGGTGTGGTAGTAAAGAGGTGTTATGAAGTGAAGTCGAATTGCTGAGTTTGGTGGTGAATGGTTTGATAACTAGTGTTGCCCCTGTACGTCCTGCCTACAAGATTTGAGTTTGGACAGTTAGTGATACGGTAATCTAGTAGTGTGTGTGACTTGACGAAATGATATTCCATAGAGGTGAATATGTATTGTCCCGGAGAGTAAAATATCCTTAGAAATTGGTAGAGAGATGTATGAATAGAAGACCAATCAAATAATAATTCACTTTGGATGAGGTAGCGAGGATGAGGGAATTGAAAGCGAGTATAGAAAGTAAAAAAGAGAAAAAATGGATGTTGGTTTGATTGTTATGAAAGAAATTTTGTTCCCCCTGTAGATTGATCCCCTAAAAATTAGGATAGTTGATAAGCGTTTATAGGTTTATTCTCAAAATATTTGGAATGTAGGTGATGTGTATGAGCTGAAAACACTGAACAGAGAATGGAGTTTATAGGGTATTAGGTGGAGATTCCCATTGCCCAGGCAATTCTTAATCCTTGGATGTCCCTTGTGTGAGCTGGTAGCATGTTGGGTATGAGGTGGAGATTCCCATTGCCCAGGCAATTCTTAATCCTTGGATGTCCCTTGTGTGAGCTGGTAGCATGTTGGAGATATGAATGTAAATGAAAATGTAAGTATTGGTGCAGTTGACACGCTATGTATGGCAGAGTAGGAGGAGACATGATTTGAGCAGAAATGTGGATGAATTATAATAATTGTTTGCGAGTAAATCGTAGGTGCCCTGTGAAGAGAGGGAATTCAGACTGAGGGTAGTATATCCAAGAGTAGAGTGAGTGATGATGTGTTGATAATTTCAATGTGGGTACAATGTTTAAAAGAGAGATTGGAAGAAGGCATAGGTTTAAGTAAAGTGAGAATGAGTCCCAAGAGTTCTTAGAGGTGAATGAACAAAGATATGGTTGGAGTGTATAGATGTAAGAAACAGTGACTAGCAAGTTGGTAATGTTTGAGACCTGTTATGACATTTGATCATGAGAGTTGCATTATTGAGTTTTTGGAGTTTTGTATGAGCCAGGTGATGAGTCTAAGACCCGTGACTGTTTAAATTAGGAAGAGAGTAGAAGGTGTTTGAAGACCCTATTGCAGATGCAGAGAGAAAAGGAAAGTGTTGTTGTAGTGAAAGTTGCAGTATATGTAAGGTATACAGAAAGTGTAATTGATGGCCCTTCCCATTGAGGTATACCTGCTGATTGTTGTTTGGAACAAGAAGGTCCCACGTAAATCCAACATTATAGAAATTATGTTAATTTACGATGTGTGTCGAAATGATGTAGATACCTGATGTGAGGTGAAATTTAGGATGGAGGCGTGTGTGTGTGAGGACGTGGCCTTTCCCAAGCTATAGAATTAATTATTCCAGTTATGTGTGGTGGAGAATAATGATAGTGAGGAATTATTTATGTGTGACGGGATAAGAAGTTTTATTGGTACCCCTATTTGGCAAATGAGTTGTCCTCATGTTGAGAACAGGAAAAGTTAAAAATGTGGACGATGAAGGTGAAACTTGATGATGGTAATGGAGAGTCGCTTTGTGGAGTGTGATTGTGTTAGTATTAAAATTTATAGAAGTTATAAAGAGTCCACTTGTGGAGTGGTTATTAGCTATTGTGAATGAAATACAGTGAAGACTAGTAAATAAAGAGACACTTGAGCGACCCTTGGTTATTGATAAGATTGTAAAGAAGGTTTATATTGTGTCTTGTTATTTTGTTTGTTGTGGCTTAGTGTAAAAGTATTTACCCTTTGAGATGTGTTATGGAGGTAGAAAGGTGTAGGAAGTACAGTCCCTTAATATTTCGAATACCAGAGTAAATGGTATAGTGGCGACATGTAACGTGTGAGAGAGTGTGTATGAAGTAGTTGGTATGTGCGTGATGTGGAGGTTTATGAAATTGGAGTAATGTGGTAATTAGAAATGATGAAGGTAATGATGTAGTGATGTTCTGGTTTTCGAAAGAATGGAGTAACCGATGGTGTATGGTTTGAAGTAGAGTTAAAAACCTGAGTAAGGTGAAGTTGATGTTAAATATTGTAAAGGTGGTATAATACGAGGTTGAGGAATGGTGCAGAGGAGAAAAAAAAATGTTGTGTCAGTGTAGAGGTTAATGTTTAGATGAGGAAATAAAACAGTACCCCAGAGAAAATGTAAAAAAGTTAGGAAATAGGTGTGGTAGAGAAGAGGTGTTATGAAGTGAAGTCGAATTGCTGAGTTTGGTGGTGAATGGTTTGTGAACTAGTGTTGCCCCTGTACGTCCTGCCTACAAGATTTGAGTTAGGACAAATAGTGATACGGAGATCTAGTAGTGTGTGTGACTTGACGAAATGATATTCCATAGAGGTGAATATGTATTGTCCCAGAGAGTAAAATATCCGTAGAAATTGGTAGAGAGATGTACGAATAGAAGACCAATCAAATAATAATTCACTTTGGATGAGGTAGCGAGGATGAGGGAATTGAAAGCGAGTATAGAATGTAAAAAAAGAGAAAAAATGGATGTTGGTTTGATTGTTATGAAAGAAATTTTGTTCCCCCTGTAGATTGATCCCCTAAAAATTGGGATAGTTGATAAGCGTTTATAGGTTTATTCTCAAAATATTTGGAATGTAGGTGATGTGTATGAGCTGAAAACACTGAACAGAGAGTATTTTGTGAGAATGGAGTTTATAGGGTATGAGGTGGAGATTCCCATTGCCCAGGCAATTCTTAATCCTTGGATGTCCCTTGTGTGAGCTGGTAGCATGTTGGAGATATGAATGTAAATGAAAAAGTAAGTATTGGTGCAGTTGACACGCTATGTATGGCAGAGTAGGAGGAGACCTGATTTGAGCAGAAATGTGGATGAATTATAATAATTGTTTGCGAGTTAATCGCAGGTGCCCTGTGAAGAGAGGGAAGTCTGACTGAAGGTAGTATATCCAAGAGTAGATTGAGTGATGATGTGTTGATAAATTCAATGTGGGTACAATGTTTAAAAGAGAGATTGGAAGAAGGCATAGGTTTAAGTAAAGTGAGAATGAGTCCCAAGAGTTCTTAGAGGTGAATGAACAAAGGTGTGGTTGGAGTGTATAGATGTAAGAAACAGTGACTAGCAAGTTGGTAATGTTTGAGACCTGTTATGACATTTGATCATGAGAGTTGTATTATTGAGCTTTTGGGGTTTTGTATGAGCCAGGTGATGAGAGTAAGACCCGTGACTGTTTAAATTAGGAAGAGAGTAGGTGTTTGAAGACCCTATTGCAGATACAGAGAGAAAAGGAAAGTGTTGTTGTAGTGAAAGTTGCAGTATATGTAAGGTGTACAGAAAGTGTAATTGATGGCCCTTCCCATTGAGGTATACATGCTAATTGTTGTTTGGAACGAGAAGGTCCCACGTAAATCCAACATTATAGAAATTATTTTAATTTACGATGTGTGTCGAAATGGTGTAGATACCTGGTGTGAGGTGAAATTTAGGATGGAGGCGTGTGTGTGTGAGGACGTGGCCTTTCCCAAGTTATAGAATTAATTATTTCAGTTATGTGTGGTGGAGAATAATGATAGTGAGGAATTATTTATGTGTGACGGGATAAGAAGTTTTATTGGTACCCCTATTTGGCAAATGAGTTGTACTCATGTTGAGATCAGGAAAAGTTAAAAATGTAGATGATGAAGGTGAAACTTGATGTTGGTAATGGAGAGTCGCTTTGTGGAGTGTGATTGTTCTAGTATTAAAATTTATAGAAGTTATAAAGAGTCCACTTGTGGAGCGGTTATTAGCTATTGTGAATGAAATACAGTGAAGACTAGTAAATAAAGAGACACTTGAGCGACCCTTGGTTATTGATAAGATTGTAGAGAAGGTTTATATTGTGTCTTGTTATTTTGTTTGTTGTGGCTTAGTGTAAAAGTATTTACCCTTTGAGATGTGTTATGGAGGTAGAAAGGTGTAGGAAGTACAGTCCCTTAATATTACGAATACCAGAGGAAATGGTACAGTGGAGACATGTAACGTGTGAGAGGGTGTGTATGAATTAGTTGGTATGTGCGTGATGTGGAGGTTTATAAAATTGGAGTAATGTGGTGATTAGAAATGATGAAGGTAATGAAGTAGTGATGTTCTGCTTTTTTAAAGAATGGAGTAACCGATGGTGTATGGTTTGAAGTAGAGTTAAAAACCTGAGTAAGGTGAAGTTGATGTTAAATATTGTAAAGGTGGTATAATACGAGGTTGAGGAATGGTGCAGAGAAGAAAAAAAAAAAATGTTGTGTCAGTGTAGAGGTTAATGTTTAGATGAGGAAATAAAAAAGTACCCCAGAGAAAATGTAAAAAAGTTAGGAATGAGGTGTGGTAGAGAAGAGGTGTTATGAAGTGAAGTCGAATTGCTGAGTTTGGTGGTGAATGGTTTGTGAACTAGCGTTGCCCCTGTACGTCCTGCCTACAAGATTTGAGTTTGGACAGTTAGTGATACGGTGATCTAGTAGTGTGTGTGACATGATGAAATGATATTCCATAGAGGTGAATATGTATTGTCCCAGAGAGTAAAATATCCTTAGAAATTGGTAGAGAGATGTACGAATAGAAGACCAATCAAATAATAATTCACTTTGGATGAGGTAGCGAGGATGAGGGAATTGAAAGCGAGTATAGAAAGTAAAAAAGAGAAAAAATGGATGTTGGTTTGATTGTTATGAAAGAAATTTTGTTCCCCCTGTAGATTGATCCCCTAAAAATTAGGATAGTTGATAAGCGTTTATAGGTTTATTCTCAAAATATTTGGAATGTAGGTGATGTGTATGAGCTGAAAACACTGAACAGAGAATGGAGTTTATAGGGTATTAGGTGGAGATTCCCATTGCCCAGGCAATTCTTAATCCTTGGATGTCCCTTGTGTGAGCTGGTAGCATGTTGGGTATGAGGTGGAGATTCCCATTGCCCAGGCAATTCTTAATCCTTGGATGTCCCTTGTGTGAGCTGGTAGCATGTTGGAGATATGAATGTAAATGAAAATGTAAGTATTGGTGCAGTTGACACGCTATGTATGGCAGAGTAGGAGGAGACATGATTTGAGCAGAAATGTGGATGAATTATAATAATTGTTTGCGAGTAAATCGTAGGTGCCCTGTGAAGAGAGGGAATTCTGACTGAGGGTAGTATATCCAAGAGTAGAGTGCGTGATGATGTGTTGATAATTTCAATGTGGGTGCAATGTTTAAAAGAGAGATTGGAAGAAGGCATAGGTTTAAGTAAAGTGAGAATGAGTCCCAAGAGTTCTTAGAGGTGAATGAACAAAGATGTGGTTGGAGTGTATAGATGTAAGAAACAGTGACTAGCAAGTTGGTAATGTTTGAGACCTGTTATGTCATTTGATCATGAGAGTTGCATTATTGAGTTTTTGGAGTTTTGTATGAGCCAGGTGATGAGTCTAAGACCCGTGACTGTTTAAATTAGGAAGAGAGTAGAAGGTGTTTGAAGACCCTATTGCAGATGCAGAGAGAAAAGGAAAGTGTTGTTGTAGTGAATGTTGCAGTATATGTAAGGTATACAGAAAGTGTAATTGATGGCCCTTCCCATTGAGGTATACCTGCTGATTGTTGTTTGGAACAAGAAGGTCCCACGTAAATCCAACATTATAGAAATTATGTTAATTTACGATGTGTGTCGAAATGATGTAGATACCTGATGTGAGGTGAAATTTAGGATGGAGGCGTGTGTGTGTGAGGACGTGGCATTTCCCAAGCTATAGAATTAATTATTCCAGTTATGTGTGGTGGAGAATAATGATAGTGAGGAATTATTTATGTGTGACGGGATAAGAAGTTTTATTGGTACCCCTATTTGGCAAATGAGTTGTACTCATGTTGAGAACAGGAAATGTTAAAAATGTAGATGATGAAGGTGAAACTTGATGTTGGTATTGGAGAGTCGCTTTGTGGAGTGTGATTGTGTTAGTATTAAAATTTATAGAAGTTATAAAGAGTCCACTTGTGGAGCGGTTATTAGCTATTGTGAAGTGAAATACAGTGAAGACTAGTAAATAAAGAGACACTTGAGCGACCCTTGGTTATTGATAAGATTGTAGAGAAGGTTTATATTGTGTCTTGTTATTTTGTTTGTTGTGGCTTAGTGTAAAAGTATTTATCCTTTGAGATGTGTTATGGAGGTAGAAAGGTGTAGGAAGTACAGTCCCTTAATATTACGAATACCAGAGGAAATGGTATAGTGGAGACATGTAACGTGTGAGAGGGTGTGTATGAAGTAGTTGGTATGTGCGTGATGTGGAGGTTTATAAAATTGGAGTAATGTGGTGATTAGAAATGATGAAGGTAATGAAGTAGTGATGTTCTGCTTTTTTAAAGAATGGAGTAACTGATGGTGTATGGTTTGAAGTAGAGTTAAAAACCTGAGTAAGGTGAAGTTGATGTTAAATATTGTAAAGGTGGTATAATACGAGGTTGAGGAATGGTGCAGAGAAGAAAAAAAAAATGTTGTGTCAGTGTAGAGGTTAATGTTTAGATGAGGAAATAAAAAAGTACCCCAGAGAAAATGTAAAAAAGTTAGGAATGAGGTGTGGTAGAGAAGAGGTGTTATGAAGTGAAGTCGAATTGCTGAGTTTGGTGGTGAATGGTTTGTGAACTAGCGTTGCCCCTGTACGTCCTGCCTACAAGATTTGAGTTTGGACAGTTAGTGATACGGTGATCCAGTAGTGTGTGTGACATGATGAAATGATATTCCATAGAGGTGAATATGTATTGTCCCAGAGAGTAAAATATCCGTAGAAATTGGTAGAGAGATGTACGAATAGAAGACCAATCAAATAATAATTCACTTTGGATGAGGTAGCAAGGATGAGGGAATTGAAAGCGAGTATAGAAAGTAAAAAAGAGAAAAAATGGATGTTGGTTTGATTGTTATGAAAGAAATTTTGTTCCCCCTGTAGATTGACCCCTAAAATTAGGATAGTTGATAAGGGTTTATAGGTTTATTCTCAAAATATTTGGAATGTAGGTGATGTGTATGAGCTGAAAACACTGAACAGAGAGTATTTTGTGAGAATGGAGTTTATAGGGTATGAGGTGGAGATTCCCATTGCCCAGGCAATTCTTAATCCTTGGATGTCCCTTGTGTGAGCTGGTAGCATGTTGGAGATATGAATGTAAATGAAAAAGTAAGTATTGGTGCAGTTGACACGCTATGTATGGCAGAGTAGGAGGAGACCTGATTTGAGCAGAAATGTGGATGAATTATAATAATTGTTTGCGAGTTAATCGTAGGTGCCCTGTGAAGAGAGGGAAGTCTGACTGAAGGTAGTATATCCAAGAGTAGAGTGAGTGATGATGTGTTGATAAATTCAATGTTGGTACAATGTTTAAAAGAGAGATTGGAAGAAGGCATATGTTTAAGTAAAGTGAGAATGAGTCCCAAGAGTTCTTAGAGGTGAATGAACAAAGGTGAGGTTGGAGTGTATAGATGTAAGAAACAATGACTAGCAAGTTGGTAATGTTTGAGACCTGTTATGACATTTGATCATGAGAGTTGCATTATTGAGTTTTTGGGGTTTAGTATGAGCCAGGTGATGAGAGTAAGACCCGTGACTGTTTAAATTAGGAAGAGAGTAGGTGTTTGAAGACCCTATTGCAGATGCAGAGAGAAAAGGAAAGTGTTGTTGTAGTGAAAGTTGCAGTATATGTAAGGTGTACAGAAAGTGTAATTGATGGCCCTTCCCATTGAGGTATACATGCTGATTGTTGTTTGGAACGAGAAGGTCCCATGTAAATCCAACATTATAGAAATTATGTTAATTTACGATGTGTGTCGAAATGATGTAGATACCTGATGTGTGGTGAAATTTAGGATGGAGGCGTGTGTGTGTGAGGACGTGGCCTTTCCCAAGCTATAGAATTAATTATTCCAGTTATGTGTGGTGGAGAATAATGGTAGTGAGGAATTATTTATGTGTGACGGGATAAGAAGGTTTATTCTTACCCCTATTTTGCAAATGAGTTGTACTCATGTTGAGAACGGGAAAAGTTAAAGATGTAGATGATGAAGGTGAAACTTGATGTTGGTAATGGAGAGTTGCTTTGTGGAGTGTGATTGTGTTAGTATTAAAATTTATAGAAGTTATAAAGAGTCCACTTGTGGAGCGGTTATTAGCTATTGTGAATGAAATACAGTGAAGACTAGTAAATAAAGAGACACTTGAGCGACCCTTGGTTATTGATAAGATTGTAAAGAAGGTTTATATTGTGTCTTGTTATTTTGTTTGTTGTGGCTTAGTGTAAAAGTATTTACCCTTTGAGATGTGTTATGGAGGTAGAAAGGTGTAGGAAGTACAGTCCCTTAATATTTCGAATACCAGAGGAAATGGTATAGTGGCGACATGTAACGTGTGAGAGAGTGTGTATGAAGTAGTTGGTATGTGCGTGATGTGGAGGTTTATGACATTGGAGTAATGTGGTAATTAGAAATGATGAAGGTAATGAAGTAGTGATGTTCTGGTTTTCGAAAGAATGGAGTAACCGATGGTGTATGGTTTGAAGTAGAGTTAAAAACCTGAGTAAGGTGAAGTTGATGTTAAATATTGTAAAGGTGGTATAATACGAGGTTGAGGAATGGTGCAGAGGAGAAAAAAAAAATGTTGTGTCAGTGTAGAGGTTAATGTTTAGATGAGGAAATAAAACAGTACCCCAGAGAAAATGTAAAAAAGTTAGGAATGAGGTGTGGTAGTAAAGAGGTGTTATGAAGTGAAGTCGAATTGCTGAGTTTGGTGGTGAACGGTTTGTGAACTAATGTTGCCCCTGACCGTCCTGCCTACAAGATTAGAGTTTGGACAGTTAGTGATACGGTGATCTAGTAGTGTGTGTGACTCGAAGAATTGATATTCCATAGAGGTGAATATGTATTGTCCCAGAGAGTAAAATATCCTTAGAAATTGGTAGAGAGATGTACGAATAGAAGACCAATCAAATAATAATTCACTTTGGATGAGGTAGCGAGGATGAGGGAATTGAAAGCGAGTATAGAAAGTAAAAAAGAGAAAAAATGGATGTTGGTTTGATTGTTATGAAAGAAATTTTGTTCCCCCTGTAGATTGATCCCCTAAAAATTAGGATAGTTGATAAGCGTTTATAGGTTTATTCTCAAAATATTTGGAATGTAGGTGATGTGTATGAGCTGAAAACACTGAACAGAGAATGGAGTTTATAGGGTATTAGGTGGAGATTCCCATTGCCCAGGCAATTCTTAATCCTTGGATGTCCCTTGTGTGAGCTGGTAGCATGTTGGGTATGAGGTGGAGATTCCCATTGCCCAGGCAATTCTTAATCCTTGGATGTCCCTTGTGTGAGCTGGTAGCATGTTGGAGATATGAATGTAAATGAAAATGTAAGTATTGGTGCAGTTGACACGCTATGTATGGCAGAGTAGGAGGAGACATGATTTGAGCAGAAATGTGGATGAATTATAATAATTGTTTGCGAGTAAATCGTAGGTGCCCTGTGAAGAGAGGGAATTCAGACTGAGGGTAGTATATCCAAGAGTAGAGTGAGTGATGATGTGTTGATAATTTCAATGTGGGTACAATGTTTAAAAGAGAGATTGGAACAAGGCATAGGTTTAAGTAAAGTGAGAATGAGTCCCAAGAGTTCTTAGAGGTGAATGAACAAAGATATGGTTGGAGTGTATAGATGTAAGAAACAGTGACTAGCAAGTTGGTAATGTTTGAGACCTGTTATGACATTTGATCATGAGAGTTGCATTATTGAGTTTTTGGAGTTTTGTATGAGCCAGGTGATGAGTCTAAGACCCGTGACTGTTTAAATTAGGAAGAGAGTAGAAGGTGTTTGAAGACCCTATTGCAGATGCAGAGAGAAAAGGAAAGTGTTGTTGTAGTGAAAGTTGCAGTATATGTAAGGTATACAGAAAGTGTAATTGATGGCCCTTCCCATTGAGGTATACCTGCTGATTGTTGTTTGGAACAAGAAGGTCCCACGTAAATCCAACATTATAGAAATTATGTTAATTTACGATGTGTGTCGAAATGATGTAGATACCTGATGTGAGGTGAAATTTAGGATGGAGGCGTGTGTGTGTGAGGACGTGGCCTTTCCCAAGCTATAGAATTAATTATTCCAGTTATGTGTGGTGGAGAATAATGATAGTGAGGAATTATTTATGTGTGACGGGATAAGAAGTTTTATTGGTACCCCTATTTGGCAAATGAGTTGTACTCATGTTGAGAACAGGAAATGTTAAAAATGTAGATGATGAAGGTGAAACTTGATGTTGGTAATGGAGAGTCGCTTTGTGGAGTGTGATTGTGTTAGTATTAAAATTTATAGAAGTTATAAAGAGTCCACTTGTGGAGCGGTTATTAGCTATTGTGAATGAAATACAGTGAAGACTAGTAAATAAGGAGACACTTGAGTGACCCTTGGTTATTGATAAGATTGTAAAGAAGGTTTATATTGTGTCTTGTTATTTTGTTTGTTGTGGCTTAGTGTAAAAGTATTTACCCTTTGAGATGTGTTATGGAGGTAGAAAGGTGTAGGAAGTACAGACCCTTAATATTACGAATACCAGAGGAAATGGTATAGTGGAGACATGTAACGTGTGAGAGTGTGTGTATGAAGTAGTTGGTATGTGCACGATGTGGAGGTTTATAAAATTGGAGTAATGTGGTGAGTAGAAATGATGAAGGTAATGAAGTAGTGATGTTCTGGTTTTCGAAAGAATGGAGTAACCGATGGTGTATAGTTTGAAGTAGAGTTAAAAACCTGAGTAAGGTGAAGTTGATGATAAATATTGTAAAGGTGGTATAATACGAGGTTGAGGAAAGGTGCAGAGAAGAAAAAAAAAATGTTGTGTCAGTGTAGAGGTTAATGTTTAGATGAGGAAATAAAACAGTACCCCAGAGAAAATGTAAGAAAGTTAGGAATGAGGTGTGGTAGTGAAGAGGTGTTATGAAGTGAAGTCGAATTGCTGAGTTTGGTGGTGAATGGTTTGTGAACTAGTGTTGCCCCTGTACGTCCTGCCTACAAGATTTGAGTTTGGACAGTTAGTGATACGGTGATCTAGTAGTGTGTGTGACTTGACGAAATGATATTCCATAGAGGTGAATATGTATTGTCCCAGAGAGTAAAATATCCTTAGAAATTGGTAGAGAGATGTACGAATAGAAGACCAATCAAATAATAATTCACTTTGGATGAGGTAGCGAGGATGAGGATATTGAAAGCGAGTATAGAAAGTAAAAAAAGAGAAAAAATGGATGTTGGTTTGATAGTTATGAAAGAAATTTAGTTCCCCCTGTAGATTGATTCCCTAAAAATTAGGATAACTGGTAAGGGTTTATAGGTTTATTCTCAAAATATTTGGAATGTAGGTGATGTGTATGAGCTGAAAGCACTGAACAGAGAGTATTTTGTGAGAATGGAGTTTATAGGGTATGAGGTGGAGATTCCCATTGCCCAGGCAATTCTTAATCCTTGGATGTCCCTTGTGTGAGCTGGTAGCATGTTGGAGATATGAATGTAAATGAAATAGTAAGTATTGGTGCAATTGACACGCTATGTATGGAAGAGTAGGAGGAGACCTGATTTGAGCAGAAATGTGGATGAATTATAATAATTGTTTGCGAATTAATCGTAGGTGCCCTGTGAAGAGAGGGAAGTCTGACTGAAGGTAGTATATCCAAGAGTAGAGTGAGTGATGATGTGTTGATAAATTCAATGTGGGTACAATGTTTAAAAGAGAGATTGGAAGAAGGCATAGGTTTAAGTAAAGTGAGAATGAGTCCCAAGAGTTCTTAGAGGTGAATGAACAAAGGTGTGGTTGGAGTATATAGATGTAAGAAACAGTCACTAGCAAGTTGGTAATGTTTGAGATCTGTTATGACATTTGATCATGGGAGTTGCATTATTGAGGTTTTGGAGTTTTGTATGAGCCAGGTGATGAGAGTAAGACCCGTGACTTTATATTTGGAAGAGAGTAGAAGGTGTTTGAAGACCCTATTGCAGATGCAGAGAGAAAAGGAAAGTGTTGTTGTAGTGAAAGTTGCAGTATATGTAAGGTGTACAGAAAGTGTAATTGATGGCCCTTCCCATTGAGGTATACATGCTGATTGTTGTTTGGAACGAGAAGGTCCCATGTAAATCCAACATTATAGAAATTATTTTAATTTACGATGTGTGTCTAAATGATGTAGATACCTGATGTGTGGTGAAATTTAGGATGGAGGCGTGTGTGTGTGAGGACGTGGCCTTTCCCAAGCTATAGAATTAATTATTCCAGTTATGTGTGGTGGAGAATAATGATAGTGAGGAATTATTTATGTGTGACGGGATAAGAAGTTTTATTGGTACCCCTATTTGGCAAATGACTTGTCCTCATGTTGAGAACAGGAAAAGTTAAAAATGTAGATGATGAAGGTGAAACTTGATGTTGGTAATGGAGAGTCGCTTTGTGGAGTGTGATTGTGTTAGTATTAAAATTTAGAGAAGTTGTAAAGAGTCCACTTGTGGAGCGGTTATTAGCTATTGTGAATGAAATACAGTGAAGACTAGTAAATAAAGAGACACTTGAGCGACCCTTGGTTATTGATAAGATTGTAAAGAAGGTTTATATTGTGTCTTGTTATTTTGTTTGTTGTGGCTTAGTGTAAAAGTATTTACCCTTTGAGATGTGTTATGGAGGTAGAAAGGTGTAGGAAGTACAGTCCCTTAATATTTCGAATACCAGAGGAAATGGTATAGTGGCGACATGTAACGTGTGAGAGAGTGTGTATGAAGTAGTTGGTATGTGCGTGATGTGGAGGTTTATGACATTGGAGTAATGTGGTAATTAGAAATGATGAAGGTAATGAAGTAGTGATGTTCTGGTTTTCGAAAGAATGGAGTAACCGATGGTGTATGGTTTGAAGTAGAGTTAAAAACCTGAGTAAGGTGAAGTTGATGTTAAATATTGTAAAGGTGGTATAATACGAGGTTGAGGAATGGTGCAGAGGAGAAAAAAAAAATGTTGTGTCAGTGAAGAGGTTAATGTTTAGATGAGGAAATAAAACAGTACCCCAGAGAAAATGTAAAAAAGTTAGGAATGAGGTGTGGTAGAGAAGAGGTGTTATGAAGTGAAGTCGAATTGCTGAGTTTGGTGGTGAATGGTTTGTGAGCTAATGTGGCCCCTGTACGTCCTGCCTACAAGATTTGAGTTAGGACAGTTAGTGATACAGAGATCTAGTAGTGTGTGTGACTTGACGAAATGATATTCCATAGAGGTGAATATGTATTGTCCCAGAGAGTAAAATATCCTTAGAAATTGGTAGAGAGATGTACGAATAGAAGACCAATCAAATAATAATTCACTTTGGATGAGGTAGCGGGGATGAGGGAATTGAAAGCGAGTATAGAAAGTAAAAAAGAGAAAAAATGGATGTTGGTTTGATTATTACGAAAGAAATTTTGTTCCCCCTGTAGATTGATCCCGTAAAAATTAGGATAGTTGATAAGCGTTTATAGGTTTATTCTCAAAATATTTGGAATGTAGGTGATGTGTATGAGCTGAAAACACTGAACAGAGAGTATTTTGTGAGAATGGAGTTGATAGGGTATGAGGTGGAGATTCCCATTGCCCAGGCAATTCTTAATCCTTGGATGTCCCTTGTGTGAGCTGGTAGCATGTTGGAGATATGAATGTAAATGAAAAAGTAAGTATTGGTGCAGTTGACACGCTATGTATGGCAGAGTAGGAGGAGACCTGATTTGAGCAGAAATGTGGATGAATTATAATAATTGTTTGCGAGTTAATCGTAGGTGCCCTGTGAAGAGAGGGAAGTCTGACTGAAGGTAGTATATCCAAGAGTAGAGTGAGTGATGATGTGTTGATAAATTCAATGTGCGTACAATGTTTAAAAGAGAGATTGGAAGAAGGCATAGGTTTAAGTAAAGTGAGAATGAGTCTCAAGAGTTCTTAGAGGTGAATGAACAAAGGTGTGGTTGGAGTGTATAGATGTAAGAAACAGTGACTAGCAAGTTGGTAATGTTTGAGACCTGTTATGACATTTGATCATGAGAGTTGCATTATTGAGTTTTTGGAGTTTTGTATGAGCCAGGTGATGAGAGTAAGACCCGTGACTGTTTAAATTAGGAAGAGAGTAGAAGGTGTTTGAAGACCCTATTGCAGATGCAGAGAGAAAAGGAAAGTGTTGTTGTAGTGAAAGTTGCTGTATATGTAAGGTGTACAGAAAGTGTAATTGATGGCCTTTCCCATTGAGGTATACATGCTGATTGTTGGTTGGAACTAGAAGGTCCCATGTACATCCAACATTATAGAAATTATTTTAATTTATGATGTGTGTCGAAATGATGTAGATACCTGATGTGAGGAGAAATTTAGGTTGGAGGCATGTGTGTGTGAGGACGTGGCCTTTCCCAAGCTATAGAATTAATTATTCCAGTTATGTGTGGTGGAGAATAATGATAGTGAGGAATTATTTATGTGTGATGGGATAAGAAGTTTTATTGGTACCCCTATTTGGCAAATGACTTGTCCTCATGTTGAGAACAGGAAAAGTTAAAAATGTAGATGATGAAGGTGAAACTTGATGTTGGTAATGGAGAGTCGCTTTGTGGAGTGTGATTGTGTTAGTATTAAAATTTATAGAAGTTATAAAGAGTCCACTTGTGGAGCGGTTATTAGCTATTGTGAATGAAATACAGTGAAGACTAGTAAATAAAGAGACACTTGAGCGACCCTTGGTTATTGATAAGATTGTAAAGAAGGTTTATATTGTGTCTTGTTATTTTGTTTGTTGTGGCTTAGTGTAAAAGTATTTACCCTTTGAGATGTGTTATGGAGGTAGAAAGGTGTAGGAAGTACAGTCCCTTAATATTTCGAATACCAGAGGAAATGGTATAGTGGCGACATGTAACGTGTGAGAGAGTGTGTATGAAGTAGTTGGTATGTGCGTGATGTGGAGGTTTATGACATTGGAGTAATGTGGTAATTAGAAATGATGAAGGTAATGAAGTAGTGATGTTCTGGTTTTCGAAAGAATGGAGTAACCGATGGTGTATGGTTTGAAGTAGAGTTAAAAACCTGAGTAAGGTGAAGTTGATGTTAAATATTGTAAAGGTGGTATAATACGAGGTTGAGGAATGGTGCAGAGGAGAAAAAAAAAATGTTGTGTCAGTGTAGAGGTTAATGTTTAGATGAGGAAATAAAACAGTACCCCAGAGAAAATGTAAAAAAGTTAGGAATGAGGTGTGGTAGAGAAGAGGTGTTATGAAGTGAAGTCGAATTGCTGAGTTTGGTGGTGAATGGTTTGTGAGCTAATGTGGCCCCTGTACGTCCTGCCTACAAGATTTGAGTTAGGACAGTTAGTGATACGGAGATCTAGTAGTGTGTGTGACTTGACGAAATGATATTCCATAGAGGTGAATATGTATTGTCCCAGAGAGTAAAATATCCTTAGAAATTGGTAGAGAGATGTACGAATAGAAGACCAATCAAATAATAATTCACTTTGGATGAGGTAGCGGGGATGAGGGAATTGAAAGCGAGTATAGAAAGTAAAAAAGAGAAAAAATGGATGTTGGTTTGATTATTACGAAAGAAATTTTGTTCCCCCTGTAGATTGATCCCGTAAAAATTAGGATAGTTGATAAGCGTTTATAGGTTTATTCTCAAAATATTTGGAATGTAGGTGATGTGTATGAGCTGAAAACACTGAACAGAGAGTATTTTGTGAGAATGGAGTTGATAGGGTATGAGGTGGAGATTCCCATTGCCCAGGCAATTCTTAATCCTTGGATGTCCCTTGTGTGAGCTGGTAGCATGTTGGAGATATGAATGTAAATGAAAAAGTAAGTATTGGTGCAGTTGACACGCTATGTATGGCAGAGTAGGAGGAGACCTGATTTGAGCAGAAATGTGGATGAATTATAATAATTGTTTGCGAGTTAATCGTAGGTGCCCTGTGAAGAGAGGGAAGTCTGACTGAAGGTAGTATATCCAAGAGTAGAGTGAGTGATGATGTGTTGATAAATTCAATGTGCGTACAATGTTTAAAAGAGAGATTGGAAGAAGGCATAGGTTTAAGTAAAGTGAGAATGAGTCTCAAGAGTTCTTAGAGGTGAATGAACAAAGGTGTGGTTGGAGTGTATAGATGTAAGAAACAGTGACTAGCAAGTTGGTAATGTTTGAGACCTGTTATGACATTTGATCATGAGAGTTGCATTATTGAGTTTTTGGAGTTTTGTATGAGCCAGGTGATGAGAGTAAGACCCGTGACTGTTTAAATTAGGAAGAGAGTAGAAGGTGTTTGAAGACCCTATTGCAGATGCAGAGAGAAAAGGAAAGTGTTGTTGTAGTGAAAGTTGCTGTATATGTAAGGTGTACAGAAAGTGTAATTGATGGCCTTTCCCATTGAGGTATACATGCTGATTGTTGGTTGGAACTAGAAGGTCCCATGTACATCCAACATTATAGAAATTATTTTAATTTATGATGTGTGTCGAAATGATGTAGATACCTGATGTGAGGAGAAATTTAGGTTGGAGGCATGTGTGTGTGAGGACGTGGCCTTTCCCAAGCTATAGAATTAATTATTCCAGTTATGTGTGGTGGAGAATAATGATAGTGAGGAATTATTTATGTGTGATGGGATAAGAAGTTTTATTGGTACCCCTATTTGGCAAATGACTTGTCCTCATGTTGAGAACAGGAAAAGTTAAAAATGTAGATGATGAAGGTGAAACTTGATGTTGGTAATGGAGAGTCGCTTTGTGGAGTGTGATTGTGTTAGTATTAAAATTTATAGAAGTTATAAAGAGTCCACTTGTGGAGCGGTTATTAGCTATTGTGAATGAAATACAGTGAAGACTAGTAAATAAAGAGACACTTGAGCGACCCTTGGTTATTGATAAGATTGTAAAGAAGGTTTATATTGTGTCTTGTTATTTTGTTTGTTGTGGCTTAGTGTAAAAGTATTTACCCTTTGAGATGTGTTATGGAGGTAGAAAGGTGTAGGAAGTACAGTCCCTTAATATTTCGAATACCAGAGGAAATGGTATAGTGGCGACATGTAACGTGTGAGAGAGTGTGTATGAAGTAGTTGGTATGTGCGTGATGTGGAGGTTTATGACATTGGAGTAATGTGGTAATTAGAAATGATGAAGGTAATGAAGTAGTGATGTTCTGGTTTTCGAAAGAATGGAGTAACCGATGGTGTATGGTTTGAAGTAGAGTTAAAAACCTGAGTAAGGTGAAGTTGATGTTAAATATTGTAAAGGTGGTATAATACGAGGTTGAGGAATGGTGCAGAGGAGAAAAAAAAAATGTTGTGTCAGTGTAGAGGTTAATGTTTAGATGAGGAAATAAAACAGTACCCCAGAGAAAATGTAAAAAAGTTAGGAATGAGGTGTGGTAGAGAAGAGGTGTTATGAAGTGAAGTGGAATTGCTGAGTTTGGTGGTGAATGGTTTGTGAGCTAATGTGGCCCCTGTACGTCCTGCCTACAAGATTTGAGTTAGGACAGTTAGTGATACGGAGATCTAGTAGTGTGTGTGACTTGACGAAATGATATTCCATAGAGGTGAATATGTATTGTCCCAGAGAGTAAAATATCCTTAGAAATTGGTAGAGAGATGTACGAATAGAAGACCAATCAAATAATAATTCACTTTGGATGAGGTAGCGGGGATGAGGGAATTGAAAGCGAGTATAGAAAGTAAAAAAGAGAAAAAATGGATGTTGGTTTGATTGTTATGAAAGAAATTTTGTTCCCCCTGTAGATTGATCCCGTAAAAATTAGGATAGTTGATAAGCGTTTATAGGTTTATTCTCAAAATATTTGGAATGTAGGTGATGTGTATGAGCTGAAAACACTGAACAGAGAGTATTTTGTGAGAATGAAGTTTATAGGGTATGAGGTGGAGATTCCCATTGCCCAGGCAATTCTTAATCCTTGGATGTCCCTTGTGTGAGCTGGTAGCATGTTGGAGATATGAATGTAAATGAAAAAGTAAGTATTGGTGCAGTTGACACGCTATGTGTGGCAGAGTAGGAGGAGACCTGATTTGAGCAGAAATGTGGATGAATTATAATAATTGTTTGCGAGTTAATCGTAGGTGCCCTGTGAAGAGAGAGAAGTCTGACTGAAGGTAGTATATCCAAGAGTAGAGTGAGTGATGATGTGTTGATAAATTCAATGTGCGTACAATGTTTAAAAGAGAGATTGGAAGAAGGCATAGGTTTAAGTAAAGTGAGAATGAGTCTCAAGAGTTCTTAGAGGTGAATGAACAAAGGTGTGGTTGGAGTGTATAGATGTAAGAAACAGTGACTAGCAAGTTGGTAATGTTTGAGACCTGTTATGACATTTGATCATGAGAGTTGCATTATTGAGTTTTTGGAGTTTTGTATGAGCCAGGTGATGAGAGTAAGACCCGTGACTGTTTAAATTAGGAAGAGAGTAGAAGGTGTTTGAAGACCCTATTGCAGATGCAGAGAGAAAAGGAAAGTGTTGTTGTAGTGATAGTTGCTGTATATGTAAGGTGTACAGAAAGTGTAATTGATGGCCTTTCCCATTGAGGTATACATGCTGATTGTTGTTTGGAACGAGAAGGTCCCACGTACATCCAACATTATAGAAATTATTTTAATTTATGATGTGTGTCGAAATGATGTAGATACCTGATGTGAGGAGAAATTTAGGTTGGAGGCATGTGTGTGTGAGGACGTGGCCTTTCCCAAGCTATAGAATTAATTATTCCAGTTATGTGTGGTGGAGAATAATGATAGTGAGGAATTATTTATGTGTGATGGGATAAGAAGTTTTATTGGTACCCCTATTTGGCAAATGAGTTGTCCTCATGTTGAGAACAGGAAAAGTTAAAAATGTAGATGATGAAGGTGAAACTTGATGTTGGTAATGGAGAGTCGCTTTGTGGAGTGTGATTGTGTTAGTATTAAAATGTATAGAAGTTATAAAGAGTCCACTTGTGGAGCGGTTATTAGCTATTGTGAATGAAATACAGTGAAGACTAGTAAATAAAGAGACACTTGAGCGACCCTTGGTTCGTGATAAGATTGTAGAGAAGGTTTAATTGTGTCTTGTTATTTTGTTTGTTGTGGCTTACTGTAAAAGTATTTACCCTTTGAGATGTGTTATGAAGGTAGAAAGGTGTAGGAAGTACAGTCCCTTAATATTACGAATACCAGAGGAAATGGTGTAGTGGAGACATGTAACGTGTGAGAGAGTGTGTATGAAGTAGTTGGTATGTGCGTGATGTGGAGGTTTATAAAATTGGAGTAATGTGGTGATTAGAAATGATGAAGGTAATGAAGTAGTGATGTTCTGGTTTTCGAAAGAATGGAGTAACCGATGGTGTATGGTTAGAAGTAGAGTTAAAAACGTGAGTAACGTGAAGTTGATGGTAAATATTGTTAAGGTGGTATAATACGAGGTTGAGGAATGGTGCAGAGTAGAAAAAAAAAAAATATGTTGTGTCGGTGTAGAGGTTAATGTTTAGATGAGGAAAAAAAACAGTACCCCAGAGAAAATGTAAAAAAGTTAGGAATGAGGTGTGGTGGTGAAGAGGTGTTATGAAGTGAAGTCGAATTGCTGAGTTTGGTGGTGAATGGTTTGTGAACTAGTGTTGCCCCTGTACGTCCTGCCTACAAGATTTGATTTTGGACAGTTAGTGATACGGTGATCTAGTAGTGTGTGTGACTTGACGAAATGATATTCCATAGAGGTGAATATGTATTGTCCCAGAGAGTAAAATATCCTTAGAAATTGGTAGAGAGATGTACGAATAGAATACCAATCAAATAATAATTCACTTTGGATGAGGTATCGAGGATGAGGGAATTGAAAGCGAGTATAGAAAGTAAAAAAGAGAAAAAATGGATGTTGGTTTGACTGTTATGAAATAAATTTTGTTCCCCCTGTAGATTGATCCCCTAAAAATTAGGATAGTTGATAAGCGTTTATAGGTTTATTCTCAATATATTTGGAATGTAGGTGATGTGTATGAGCTGAAAACACTGAACAGAGAGTATTTTGTGAGAATGGAGTTTATAGGGTATGAGGTGGAGATTCCCATTGCCCAGGCAATTCTTAATCCTTGGATGTCCCTTGTGTGAGCTGGTAGCATGTTGGAGATATCAATGTAAATGAAAAAGTAAGTATTGGTGCAGTTGACACGCTATGTTTGGCAGAGTAGGAGGAGACCTGATTTGAGCAGAAATGTGGATGAATTATAATAATTGTTTGCAAGTTAATCGTAGGTGCCCTGTGAAAAGAGGGAAGTCTGACTGAAGGTAGTATATCCAAGAGTAGAGTGAGTGATGATGTGTTGATAAAATCAATGTGGGTACAATGTTTAAAAGAGAGATTGGAAGAAGGCATAGGTTTAAGTAAAGTGAGAATGAGTCCCAAGAGTTCTTAGAGGTGAATGAACAAAGGTGTGGTTGGAGTGTATAGATGTAAGAAACAATGATTAGCGAGTTGGTAATGTTTGAGACCTGTTATGACATTTGATCATGAGAGTTGCATTATTGAGTTTTTCGAGTTTTGTATGAGCCAGGTGATCAGAGTAAGACCCGTGACTTTAAATTAGGAAGAGAGTAGAAGGTGTTTGAAGACCCTATTGCAGATGCAGAGAGAAAAGGAAAGTGTTGTTGTAGTGAAAGTTGCAGTATATGTAAGGTGTACAGAAAGTGTAATTGATGGCCCTTCCCATTGAGGTATACATGCTGATTATTGTTTGGAATGAGAAGGTCCCAAGTAAATCCAACATTATAGAAATTATGTTAATTTACGATGTGTGTCGAAATGATGTAGATACCTGATGTGAGGTGAAATTTAGGATGGAGGTGTGTGTGTGTGAGGACGTGGCCTTTCCCAAGCTATAGAATTAATTATTTCAGTTATGTGTGGTGGAGAATAATGATAGTGAGGAATTATTTATGTGTGACGCGATAAGAAGTTTTATTGGTACCCCTATTTGGCAAATGAGTTGCACTCATGTTGAGAACAGGAAAAGTTAAAAATGTAGATGATGAAGGTGAAACTTGATGTTGGTAATGGAGAGTCGCTTTGTGGAGTGTGATTGTGTTAGTATTAAAATTTATAGAAGTTATAAAGAGTCCACTTGTGGAGCGGTTATTAGCTATTGTGAATGAAATACAGTGAAGACTAGTAAATAAAGAGACACTTGAGCGATCCTTGTTTATTGATAAGATTGTAAAGAAGGTTTATATTGTGTCTTGTTATTTTGTTTGTTGTGGCTTAGTGTAAAAGTATTTACCCTTTGAGATGTGTTATGGAGGTAGAAAGGTGTAGGAAGTACAGTCCCTTACTATTACAAATACCAGAGGAAATGGTATAGTGGGGACATGTAACGTGTGAGAGAGTGTGTATGAAGTAGTTGGTATGTGCGTGATGTGGAGGTTTATAAAATTGGAGTAATGTGGTGATTAGAAATGATGAAGGTAATGAAGTAGTGATGTTCTGGTTTTCGAAAGAATGGAGTAACCGATGGTGTATGGTTTGAAGTAGACTTAAAAATCTGAGTAAGGTGAAGCTGATGTTAAATATTGTAAAGGTGGTATAATACGAGGTTGAGGAATGGTGCAGAGAAGAAGAAAAAAAATGTTGTGTCAGTGTAGAGGTAAATGTTTAGATGAGGAAATAAAACAGTACCCCAGAGAAAATGTAAAAAAGTTAGGAATGAGGTGTGGTAGTGAAGAGGTGTTATGAAGTGAAGTCGAATTGCTGAGTTTGGTGGTGAATGGTTTGTGAACTAATGTTGCCCCTGTACGTCCTGCCTACAAGATTTGAGTTAGGACAGTTAGTGATACGGTGATCTAGTAGTGTGTGTGACGTGACGAAATGATATTCCATAGAGGTGAATATGTATTGTCCCAGAGAGTAAAATATCCTTAGAAATTGGTAGAGAGATGTACGAATAGAAGACCAATCAAATAATAATTCACTTTGGATGAGGTAGCGAGGATGAGGGAATTGAAAGCGAGTATAGAAAGTAAAAAAGAGAAAAAATGGATGTTTGTTTGATTGTTATGAAAGAAATTTTGTTCCCCCTGTAGATTGATCCCCTAAAAATTAGGATAGTTGATAAGGGTTTATAGGTTTATTCTCAAAATATTTGGAATGTAGGTGGTGTGTATGAGCTGAAAACACTGAACAGAGAGTATTTTGTGAGAATGGAGTTTATAGGGTATGAGGTGGAGATTCCCATTGCCCAGGCAATTCTTAATCCTTGGATGTCCCTTGTGTGAGCTGGTAGCATGTTGGAGATATGAATGTAAATGAAAAAGTAAGTATTGGTGCAGTTGACACGCCATGTATGGCAGAGTAGGAGGAGACCTGATTTGAGCAGAAATGTGGATGAATTATAATAATTGTTTGCAAGTTAATCGTAGGTGCCCTGTGAAAAGAGGGAAGTCTGACTGAAGGTAGTATATCCAAGAGTAGAGTGAGTGATGATGTGTTGATAAATTCAATGTGGGTACAATGTTTAAAAGAGAGATTGGAAGAAGGCATAGGTTTAAGTAAAGTGAGAATGAGTCCCAAGAGTTCTTAGAGGTGAATGAACAAAGGTGTGGTTGGAGTGTATAGATGTAAGAAACAATGACTAGCAAGTTGGTAATGTTTGAGACCTGTTATGACATTTGATCATGAGAGTTGCATTATTGAGTTTTTCGAGTTTTGTATGAGCCAGGTGATCAGAGTAAGACCCGTGACTTTAAATTAGGAAGAGAGTAGAAGGTGTTTGAAGACCCTATAGCAGATGCAGAGAGAAAAGGAAAGTGTTGTTGTAGTGAAAGTTGCAGTATATGTAAGGTGTACAGAAAGTGTAATTGATGGCCCTTCCCATTGAGGTATACATGCTGATTGATGTTTGGAATGAGAAAGTCCCATGTAAATCCAACATTATAGAAATTATGTTAATTTACGATGTGTGTCGAGATGATGTAGATACCTGATGTGAGGTGAAATTTAGGATGGAGGTGTGTGTGTGTGTGTGTGAGGACGTGGCCTTTCCCAAGCTATAGAATTAATTATTCCAGTTATGTGTGGTGGAGAATAATGACAGTGAGGAATTATTTATGTGTGACGGGATAAGAAGTTTTATTGGTACCCCTATTTGGCAAATGAGATGTACTCATGTTGAGAACAAGAAAAGTTAAAAATGTAGATGATGAAGGTGAAACTTGATGTTGGTAATGGAGAGTCACTTTGTGGAGTGTGATTGTGTTAGTATTAAAATTTATAGAAGTTATAAAGAGTCCACTTGTGGAGCGGTTATTAGCTATTGTGAATGAAATACAGTGAAGACTAGTAAATAAAGAGACACTTGAGCGACCCTTGGTTATTGATAAGATTGTAAAGAAGGTTTATATTGTGTCTTGTTATTTTGTTTGTTGTGGCTTAGTGTAAAAGTATTTACCCTTTGAGATGTGTTATGGAGGTAGAAAGGTGTAGGAAGTACAGTCCCTTAATATTACGAATACCAGAGGAAATGGTATAGTGGAGACATGTAACGTGTGAGAGAGTGTGTATGAAGTAGTTGGTATGTGCGTGATGTGGAGGTTTATAAAATTGGAGTAATGTGGTGATTAGAAATGATGAAGGTAATGAAGTAGTGATGTTCTGGTTTTCGAAAGAATGGAGTAACCGATGGTGTATGGTTTGAAGTAGAGTTAAAAACCTGAGTAAAGTGAAGTTGATGTTAAATATTGTAAAGGTGGTATAATACGAGGTTGAGGAATGGTGCAGAGAAGAAAAAAAAAATGTTGTGTCGGTGTAGATGTTAATGTTTAGATGAGGAAATAAAACAGTACCCCAGAGAAAATGTAAAAAAGTTAGGAATGAGGTGTGGTAGTGAAGAGGTGTTATGAAGTGAAGTCGAATGGCTGAGTTTGTTGATGAATGGTTTGAGAACTAATGTTGCCCCTGTACGTCCTGCCTACAAGATTTGAGTTTGGACAGTTAGTGATACGGTGATCTAGTAGTGTGTGTGACTTGACGAAATGATATTCCATAGAGGTGAATATGTATTGTCCCAGAGAGTAAAATATCCTTAGAAATTGGTAGAGAGATGTATGAATAGATGACCAATCAAATAATAATTCACTTTGGATGAGGTAGCGAGGATGAGGGAATTGAAAGCGAGTATAGAAAGTAAAAAAGAGCAAAAATTGATGTTGGTTTGATTGTTATGAATGAAATTTTGTTCCCCCTGTAGATTGATCCCCTAAAAATTAGGATAGTTGGTAAGGGTTTATAGGTTTATTGTCAAAATATTTGGAATGTAGGTGATGTGTATGAGCTGAAAACAGTGAACAGAGAGTATTTTGTGAGAATGGAGTTTATAGGGTATGAGGTGGAGATTCCCATTGCCCAGGCAATTCTTAATCCTTGGATGTCCCTTGTGTGAGCTGGTAGCATGTTGGAGATATGAATGTAAATGAAAAAGTAAGTATTGGTGCAGTTGACACGCTATGTATGGCAGAGTAGGAGGAGACCTGATTTGGGCAGAAATGTGGATGAATTATAATAATTGTTTGCGAGTTAATCATAGGTGCCCTGTGAAGAGAGGGAAGTCTGACTGAAGGTAGTATATCCAAGAGTAGAGTGAGTGATGATGTGTTGATAAATTCAATGTGGGTACAATGTTAAAAAGAGAGATTGGAAGAAGGCATAGGTTTAAGTAAAGTGAGAATGAGTCCCAAGAGTTCTTAGAGGTGAATGAACAAAGGTGTGGTTGGAGTGTATAGATGTAAGAAACAATGACTAGCAAGTTGGTAATGTTTGAGACCTGTTATGACATTTGATCATGAGAGTTGCATTATTGAGTTTTTCGAGTTTTGTATGAGCCAGGTGATGAGAGTAAGACCCGTGACTTTAAATTAGGAAGAGAGTAGAAGGTGTTAAAGACCCTATAGCAGATGCAGAGAGAAAAGGAAAGTGTTGTTGTAGTGAAAGGTGCAGTATATGTAAGGTGTACAGAAAGTGTAATTGATGGCCCTTCCCATTGAGTTATACATGCTGATTGTTGTTTGGAACGAGAAGGTCCCACGTAAATCCAACATTATAGAAATTATGTTAATTTACGATGTGTGTCGAAATGATGTAGATACCTGATGTGAGGTGAAATTTAGGATGGAGGCGTGTGTGTGTGAGGACGTGGCCTTTCCCAAGCTATAGAATTTAATTATTCCAGTTATGTGTGGTGGAGAATGATGATAGTGAGGAATTATTTATGTGTGACGGGATAAGAAGTTTTATTGGTACCCCTATTTGGCAAATGAGTTGTACTCATGTTGTGAACAGGAAAAGTTAAAAATGTAGATGATGAAGGTGAAACTTGATGTTGGTAATGGAGAGTCGCTTTATGGAGTGTGATTGTGTTAGTATTAAAATTTGTAGAAGTTATAAAGAGTCCACTTGTGGAGCGGTTATTAGCTATTGTGAATGAAATACAGTGAAGACTAGTAAATAAAGAGACACTTGAGCGACCCTTGGTTATTGATAAGATTGTAAAGAAGGTTTATATTGTGTCTTGTTATTTTGTTTGTTGTGGCTTAGTGTAAAAGTATTTACCCTTTGAGATGTGTTATGGAGATAGAAAGGTGTAGGAAGTACAGTCCCTTACTATTACGAATACCGGAGGAAATGGTATAGTGGAGACATGTAACGTGTGAGAGAGTGTGTATGAAGTAGTTGGTATGTGGGTGATGTGGAGGTTTATAAACTTGGAGTAATTTGGTGATTAGAAATGATGAAGGTAATGAAGTAGTGATGTTCTGGTTTTCGAAAGAATGGAGTAACCGATGGTGTATGGTTTGAAGTAGAGTTAAAAACCTGAGTAAGGTGAAGTTGATGATAAATATTGTTAAGGTGGTATAATATGAGGTTGAGGAAAGGTCCAGAGAAGAAAAAAAAAATGTTGTGTCAGTGTAGAGGTTAATGTTTAGATGAGGAAATAAAACAGTACCCCAGAGAAAATGTAAAAAAGTTAGGAATGAGGTGTGGTAGTGAAGAGGTGTTATGAAGTGAAGTCGAATTGCTGAGTTTGGTGGTGAATGGTTTGTGAACTAGTGTTGCCCCTGTACGTCCTGCCTACAAGATTTGAGTTTGGACAGATAGTGATACGGTGATCTAGTAGTGTGTGTGACTTGACGAAATGATATTCCATAGAGGTGAATATGTATTGTCCCAGAGAGTAAAATATCCTTAGAAATTGGTAGAGAGATGTACGAATAGAAGACCAATCAAATAATAATTCACTTTGGATGAGGTAGCGAGGATGAGGGAATTGAAAGCGAGTATAGAAAGTAAAAAAGAGAAAAAATGGATGTTGGTTTGATTGTTATGAAAGAAATTTTGTTCCCCCTGTAGATTGATACCCTAAAAATTAGGATAGTTGATAAGGGTTTATAGGTTTATTCTCAAAATATTTGGAATGTAGGTGATGTGTATGAGCTGAAAACACTGAACAGAGAGTATCTTGTGACAATGGAGTTTATAGGGTATGAGGTGGAGATTCCCATTGCCCAGGCAATTCTTAATCCTTGGATGTCCCTTGTGTGAGCTGGTAGCATGTTGGAGATATGAATGTAAATGAAAAAGTAAGTATTGGTGCAGTTGACACGCTATGTATGGCAGAGTAGGAGGAGACCTGATTTGAGCAGAAATGTGGATGAATTATAATAATTGTTTGCGAGTTAATCGTAGGTGCCCTGTGAAGAGAGGGAAGTCTAACTGAAGGTAGTATATCCAAGAGTAGAGTGAGTGATGATGATGTGTTGATAAATTCAATGTGGGTACAATGTTTAAAAGAGAGATTGGAAGAAGGCATAGGTTTAAGTAAAGTGAGAATGAGTCCCAAGAGTTCTTAGAGGTGAATGAACAAAGGTGTGGTTGGAGTGTATGGATGTAAGAAGCAGTGACCAGCAAGTTGGTAATGTTTGAGACCTTTTATGACATTTGATCATGAGAGTTGCATTATTGAGTTTTTGGAGTTTTGTATGAGCCAGGTGATGAGAGTAAGACCCGTGACTTTAAATTAGGAAGAGAGTAGAAGGTGTTAAAGACCCTATAGCAGATGCAGAGAGAAAAGGAAAGTGTTGTTGTAGTGAAAGGTGCAGTATATGTAAGGTGTACAGAAAGTGTAATTGATGGCCCTTCCCATTGAGTTATACATGCTGATTGTTGTTTGGAACGAGAAGGTCCCACGTAAATCCAACATTATAGAAATTATGTTAATTTACGATGTGTGTCGAAATGATGTAGATACCTGATGGAGGTGAAATTTAGGATGGAGGCGTGTGTGTGTGAGGACGTGGCCTTTCCCAAGCTATAGAATTTAATTATTCCAGTTATGTGTGGTGGAGAATGATGATAGTGAGGAATTATTTATGTGTGACGGGATAAGAAGTTTTATTGGTACCCCTATTTGGCAAATGAGTTGTACTCATGTTGTGAACAGGAAAAGTTAAAAATGTAGATGATGAAGGTGAAACTTGATGTTGGTAATGGAGAGTCGCTTTATGGAGTGTGATTGTGTTAGTATTAAAATTTGTAGAAGTTATAAAGAGTCCACTTGTGGAGCGGTTATTAGCTATTGTGAATGAAATACAGTGAAGACTAGTAAATAAAGAGACACTTGAGCGACCCTTGGTTATTGATAAGATTGTAAAGAAGGTTTATATTGTGTCTTGTTATTTTGTTTGTTGTGGCTTAGTGTAAAAGTATTTACCCTTTGAGATGTGTTATGGAGATAGAAAGGTGTAGGAAGTACAGTCCCTTACTATTACGAATACCGGAGGAAATGGTATAGTGGAGACATGTAACGTGTGAGAGAGTGTGTATGAAGTAGTTGGTATGTGGGTGATGTGGAGGTTTATAAACTTGGAGTAATTTGGTGATTAGAAATGATGAAGGTAATGAAGTAGTGATGTTCTGGTTTTCGAAAGAATGGAGTAACCGATGGTGTATGGTTTGAAGTAGAGTTAAAAACCTGAGTAAGGTGAAGTTGATGATAAATATTGTTAAGGTGGTATAATATGAGGTTGAGGAAAGGTCCAGAGAAGAAAAAAAAAATGTTGTGTCAGTGTAGAGGTTAATGTTTAGATGAGGAAATAAAACAGTACCCCAGACAAAATGTAAAAAAGTTAGGAATGAGGTGTGGTAGTGAAGAGGTGTTATGAAGTGAAGTCGAATTGCTGAGTTTGGTGGTGAATGGTTTGTGAACTAGTGTTGCCCCTGTACGTCCTGCCTACAAGATTTGAGTTTGGACAGATAGTGATACGGTGATCTAGTAGTGTGTGTGACTTGACGAAATGATATTCCATAGAGGTGAATATGTATTGTCCCAGAGAGTAAAATATCCTTAGAAATTGGTAGAGAGATGTACGAATAGAAGACCAATCAAATAATAATTCACTTTGGATGAGGTAGCGAGGATGAGGGAATTGAAAGCGAGTATAGAAAGTAAAAAAGAGAAAAAATGGATGTTGGTTTGATTGTTATGAAAGAAATTTTGTTCCCCCTGTAGATTGATACCCTAAAAATTAGGATAGTTGATAAGGGTTTATAGGTTTATTCTCAAAATATTTGGAATGTAGGTGATGTGTATGAGCTGAAAACACTGAACAGAGAGTATCTTGTGACAATGGAGTTTATAGGGTATGAGGTGGAGATTCCCATTGCCCAGGCAATTCTTAATCCTTGGATGTCCCTTGTGTGAGCTGGTAGCATGTTGGAGATATCAATGTAAATGAAAAAGTAAGTATTGGTGCAGTTGACACGCTATGTATGGCAGAGTAGGAGGAGACCTGATTTGAGCAGAAATGTGGATGAATTATAATAATTGTTTGCGAGTTAATCGTAGGTGCCCTGTGAAGAGAGGGAAGTCTAACTGAAGGTAGTATATCCAAGAGTAGAGTGAGTGATGATGATGTGTTGATAAATTCAATGTGGGTACAATGTTTAAAAGAGAGATTGGAAGAAGGCATAGGTTTAAGTAAAGTGAGAATGAGTCCCAAGAGTTCTTAGAGGTGAATGAACAAAGGTGTGGTTGGAGTGTATGGATGTAAGAAGCAGTGACCAGCAAGTTGGTAATGTTTGAGACCTTTTATGACATTTGATCATGAGAGTTGCATTATTGAGTTTTTGGAGTTTTGTATGAGCCAGGTGATGAGAGTAAGGCCCATGACTTTAAATTAGGAAGAGAGTAGAAGGTGTTTGAAGACCCTATTGCAGATGCAGAGAGAAAAGGAAAGTGTTGTTGTAGTGAAAGTTGCAGTATATGTAAGGTGTACAGAAAGTGTAATTGATGGCCCTTCCCATTGAGGTATACATGCTGATTGTTGTTTGGAACGAGAAGGTCCCACGTAAATCCAACATTATAGAAATTATGTTAATTTATGATGTGTGTCGAAATGATGTAGATACCTGATGTGAGGTGAAATTTAGGATGGAGGCGTGTGTGTGTGAGGATGTGGCCTTTCCCAAGCTATAGAATTAATTATTCCAGTTATGTGTGGTGGAGAATAATGATAGTGAGGAATTATTTATGTGTGACGGGATAAGAAGTTTTATTGGTACCCCTATTTGGCAAATGAGTTGTACTCATGTTGAGAACAGGAAAAGTTAAAAATGTAGATGATGAAGGTGAAACTTGATGTTGGTAATGGAGAGTCGCTTTGTGGAGTGTGATTGTGTTAGTATTAAAATTTATAGAAGTTATAAAGAGCCCATTTGTGGAGCGGTTATTACCTATTGTGAATGAAATACAGTGAAGACTAGTAAATAAAGAGACACTTGAGCGACTCTTGGTTATTGATAAGATTGTAAAGAAGGTTTATATTGTGTCTTGTTATTTTGTTTGTTGTGGCTTAGTGTAAAATTATTTACCCTTTGAGATGTGTTATGGAGGTAGAAAGGTGTAGGAAGTACAGTCCGTTAATATTACGAATACCAGAGGAAATGGTATAGTGGAGACATGTAACGTGTGAGAGAGTGTGTATGAAGTAGTTGGTATGTGCGTGATGTGGAGGTTTATAAAATTGAATTAATGTGGTAATTAGAAATGATGAAGGTAATGAAGTAGTGATGTTCTGGTTTTCGAAAGAATGGAGTAACCGATGGTGTATGGTTTGAAGTAGAGTTAAAAACCTGAGTAAGGTGAAGTTGATGATAAATATTGTAAAGGTGGTATAATACGAGGTTGAGGAAAGGTGCAGAGAAGAAAAAAAAAATGTTGTGTCAGTGTAGAGGTTAATGTTTAGATGAGGAAATAAAACAGTACCCCAGAGAAAATGTAAAAAAGTTAGGAATGAGGTGTGGTAGTGAAGAGATGTTATGAAGTGAAGTCGAATTGCTGAGTTTGGTGGTGAATGGTTTGTGAACTAGTGTTGCCCCTGTACGTCCTGCCTACAAGATTTGAGTTTGGACAGTTAGTGATACGGTGATCTAGTAGTGTGTGTGACTTGACGAAATGATATTCCATAGAGGTGAATATGTATTGTCCCAGAGAGTAAAATATCCTTAGAAATTGGTAGAGAGATGTACGAATAGAAGACCAATCAAATAATAATTCACTTTGGATGAGGTAGCGAGGATGAGGGAATTGAAAGCGAGTATAGAAAGTAAAAAAGAGAAAAAATGGATGTTGGTTTGATTGTTATGAAAGAAATTTTGGTACCCCTGTAGATTGATCCCCTAAAAATTAGTATTGTTGATAAGGGTTTATAGGTTTATTCTCAAAATATTTGGAATGTAGGTGATGTGTATGAGCTGAAAACACTGAACAGAGAGTATTTTGTGAGAATGGAGTTTATAGGGTATGAGGTGGAGATTCCCATTGCCCAGGCAATTCTTAATCCTTGGATGTCCCTTGTGTGAGCTGGTAGCATGTTGGAGATATGAATGTAAATGAAAAAGTAAGTATTGGTGCAGTTGACACGCTATGTATGGCAGAGTAGGAGGAGACCTGATTTGAGCAGAAATGTGGATGAATTATAATAATTGTTTGCGAGTTAATCGTAGGTGCCCTGTGAAGAGAGGGAAGTCTGACTGAAGGTAGTATATCCAAGAGTAGAGTGAGTGATGATGTGTTGATAAATTCAATGTGGGTACAATGTTTAAAAGAGAGATTGGAAGAAGGCATAGGTTTAAGTAAAGTGAGAATGAGTCCCAAGAGTTCTTAGAGGTGAATGAACAAAGGTGTGGTTGGAGTGTATAGATGTAAGAAACAGTGACTAGCAAGTTGGTAATGTTTGAGACCTGTTATGTCATTTGATCATGAGAGTTGCATTATTGAGTTTTTGGAGTTTTGTATGAGCCAGGTGATGAGAGTAAGACCCGTGACTGTTTAAATTAGGAAGAGAGTAGAAGGTGTTTGAAGACCCTATTGCAGATGCAGAGAGAAAAGGAAAGTGTTGTTGTAGTGAAAGTTGCAGTATATGTAAGGTGTACAGAAAGTGTAATTGATGGCCCTTCCCATTGAGGTATACATGCTGATTATTGTTTGGAATGAGAAGGTCCCAAGTAAATCCAACATTACAGAAATTATATTAATTTACGATGTGTGTCGAAATGATGTAGATACCTGATGTGAGGTGAAATTTAGGATGGAGGTGTGTGTGTGTGAGGACGTGGCCTTTCCCAAGCTATAGAATTAATTACTCCAGTTATGTGTGGTGGAGAATAATGACAGTGAAGAATTATTTATGTGTGACGGGATAAGAAGTTTTATTGGTACCCCTATTTGGCAAATGAGTTGTACTCATGTTGAGAACAGGAAAAGTTAAAAATGTAGATGATGAAGGTGAAACTTGATGTTGGTAATGGAGAGTCGCTTTGTGGAGTGTGATTGTGTTAGTATTAAAATTTATAGAAGTTATAAAGAGTCCACTTGTGGAGCGGTTATTAGCTATTGTGAATGAAATACAGTGAAGACTAGTAAATAAAGAGACACTTGAGCGACCCTTGGTTAGTGATAAGATTGTAGAGAAGGTTTATATTGTGTCTTGTTATTTTGTTTGTTGTGGCTTACTGTAAAAGTATTTACCCTTTGAGATGTGTTATGGAGGTAGAAAGGTGTAGGAAGTACAGTCCCTTAATATTACGAATACCAGAGGAAATGGTGTAGTGGAGACATGTAACGTGTGAGAGAGTGTGTATGAAGTACTTGGTATGTGCGTGATGTGGAGGTTTATAAAATTGGAGTAATGTGGTGATTAGAAATGATGAAGGTAATGAAGTAGTGATGTTCTGGTTTTCGAAAGAATGGAGTAACCGATGGTGTATGGTTTGAAGTAGAGTTAAAAACCTGAGTAACGTGAAGTTGATGATAAATATTGTAAAGGTGGTATAATACGAGGTTGAGGAATGGTGCAGAGAAGAAAAAAAAAATGTTGTGTCAGTGTAGAGGTTAATGTTTAGATGAGGAAATAAAACAGTACCCCAGAGAAAATGTAAAAAAGTTAGGAATGAGGTGTGGTGGTGAAGAGGTGTTATGAAGTGAAGTGGAATTGCTGAGTTTGGTGGTGAATGGTTTGTGAACTAGTGTTGCCCCTGTACGTCCTGCCTACAAGATTTGATTTTGGACAGTTAGTGATACGGTGATCTAGTAGTGTGTGTGACTTGACGAAATGATATTCCCTAGAGGTGAATATGTATAGTCCCAGAGAGTAAAATATCCTTAGAAATTGGTAGAGAGATGTACGAATAGAAGACCAATCAAATAATAATTCACTTTGGATGAGGTAGCGAGGATGAGGGAATTGAAAGCGAGTATAGAAAGTAAAAAAGAGAAAAAATGGATGTTGGTTTGATTGTTATGAAAGAAATTTTGTTCCCCCTGTAGATTGATCCCCTAAAAATTAGGATAGTTGATAAGCGTTTATAGGTTTATTCTCAAAATATTTGGAATGTAGTTGATGTGTATGAGCTGAAAACACTGAACAGAGAGTATTTTGTGAGAATGGAGTTTATAGGGTATGAGGTGGAGATTCCCATTGCCCAGGCAGTTCTTAATCCTTGGATGTCCCTTGTGTGAGCTGGTAGCATGTTGGAGATATGAATGTAAATGAAAAAGTAAGTATTGGTGCAGTTGACACGCTATGTATGGCAGAGTAGGAGGAGACCTGATTTGAGCAGAAATGTGGATGAATTATAATAATTGTTTGCGAGTTAATCATAGGTGCCCTGTGAAGAGAGGGAAGTCTGACTGAAGGTAGTATATCCAAGAGTAGAGTGAGTGATAATGTGTTGATAAATTCAATGTGGGTACAATGTTTAAAAGAGAGATTGGAAGAAGGCATAGGTTTAAGTAAAGTGAGAATGAGTCCCAAGAGTTCTTAGAGGTGAATGAACAAAGGTGTGGTTGGAGTGTATAGATGTAAGAAACAGTGACTAGCAAGTTGGTAATGTTTGAGACCTGTTATGACATTTGATCATGAGAGTTGCATTATTGAGTTTTTGGTGTTTTGTATGAGCCAGGTGATGAGAGTAAGACCCGTGACTGTTTAAATTAGGAAGAGAGTAGGTGTTTGAAGACCCTATTGCAGATGCAGAGAAAAAAGGAAAGTGTTGTTGTAGTGAAAGTTGCAGTATATGTAAGGTGTACAGAAAGTGTAATTGATGGCCCTTCCCATTGAGGTATACATGCTGATTGTTGTTTGGAACGAGAAGGTCCCACGTAAATCCAACATTATAGAAATTATGTTAATTTACGATGTGTGTCGAAATGATGTAGATACCGAAGTGAGGTGAAATTTAGGATGGAGGTGTGTGTGTGTGAGGACGTGGCTTTTCCCAAGTTATAGAATTAATTATTTCAGTTATGTGTGGTGGAGAATAATGACAGTGAGGAATTATTTATGTGTGACGGGATAAGAAGTTTTATTGGTACCCCTATTTGGCAAATGAGTTGTACTCATGTTGAGATCAGGAAAAGTTAAAAATGTAGATGATGAAGGTGAAACTTGATGTTGGTAATGGAGAGTCGCTTTGTGGAGTGTGATTGTGTTAGTATTAAAATTTAGAGAAGTTATAAAGAGTCCACTTGTGGAGCGGTTATTAGCTATTGTGAATGAAATACAGTGAAGACTAGTAAATAAAGAGACACTTGAGCGACCGTTGGTTATTGATAAGATTGTAAAGAAGGTTTATATTGTGTCTTGTTATTTTGTTTGTTGTGGCTTAGTGTAAAAGTATTTACCCTTTGAGATGTGTTATGGAGGTAGAAAGGTGTAGGAAGTACAGTCCCTTACTATTACGAATACCAGAGGAAATGGTATAGTGGAGACATGTAACGTGTGAGAGAGTGTGTATGAAGTAGTTGGTATGTGCGTGATGTGGAGGTTTATAAAATTGAAGTAATGTGGTAATTAGAAATGATGAAGGTAATGAATTAGTGATGTTCTGGTTTTCAAAAGAATGGAGTAACCGATGGTGTATGGTTCGAAGTAGAGTTAAAAACCGGAGTAAGGTGAAGTTGATGATAAATATTGTAAAGGTGGTATAATATGAGGTTGAGGAAAGGTGCAGAGAAGAAGAAAAAAAATGTTGTGTCAGTGTAGAGGTTAATGTTTAGATGAGGAAATAAAACAGTACCCCAGAGAAAATGTAAAAAAGTTAGGAATGAGGTGTGGTAGTGAAGAGGTGTTATGAAGTGAAGTCGAATTGCTGAGTTTGGTGGTGAACGGTTTGTGAACTAATGTTGCCCCTGACCGTCCTGCCTACAAGATTAGAGTTTGGACAGTTAGTGATACGGTGATCTAGTAGTGTGTGTGACTCGAAGAATTGATATTCCATAGAGGTGAATATGTATTGTCCCAGAGAGTAAAATATCCTTAGAAATTGGTAGAGAGATGTACGAATAGAAGACCAATCAAATAATAATTCACTTTGGATGAGGTAGCGAGGATGAGGGAATTGAAAGCGAGTATAGAAAGTAAAAAAGAGAAAAAATGGATGTTGGTTTGATTGTTATGAAAGAAATTTAGTTCCCCCTGTAGATTGATCCCCTAAAAATTAGGATAGTTGATAAGGGTTACAAGGTTTATTCTCAAAATATTTGGAATGTAGGTGATGTGTATGAGCTGAAAACACTGAACAGAGAGTATTTTGTGAGAATGGAGTTTATAGGGTATGAGGTGGAGATTCCCATTGCCCAGGCAATTCTTAATCCTTGGATGTCCCTTGTGTGAGCTGGTAGCATGTTGGAGATATGAATGTAAATGAAAAGTAAGTATTGGTGCAGTTGACACGCTATGTATGGCAGAGTAGGAGGAGACCTGATTTGAGCAGAAATGTGGATGAATTATAATAATTGTTTGCGAGTTAATCGTAGGTGCCCTGTGAAGAGAGGGAAGTCTGACTGAAGGTAGTATATCCAAGAGTAGAGTGAGTGATGATGTGTTGATAAATTCAATGTTCGTACAATGTTTAAAAGAGAGGTTGGAAGAAGGCATAGGTTTAAGTAAAGTGAGAATGAGTCCCAAGAGTTCTTAGAGGTGAATGAACAAAGGTGTGGTTGGAGTGTATAAATATAAGAAAGAATGACTAGCAAGTTGGTAATGTTTGAGACCTGTTATGAAATTTGATCATGAGAGTTGCGTTATTGAGTTTTTTGGGTTTGGTATGAACCAGTTGATGAGAGTAAGACCCGTGACTGTTTAAATTAGGAAGAGAGTACCCTATTGCAGATGCAGAGAGAAAAGGAAAGTGTTGTTGTAGTGAAAGTTGCAGTATATGTAAGGTGTACAGAAAGTGTAATTGATGGCCCTTACCATTGAGGTATACATGCTGATTGTTGTTTGGAACGAGAAGGTCCCACGTAAATCCAACATTATAGAAATTATTTTAATTTACGATGTGTGTCGAAATGATGTAGATACCTGATGTGAGGAGAAATTTAGGATGGAGGCATGTGTGTGTGAGGACGTGGCCTTTCCCAAGCTATAGAATTAATTATTCCAGTTATGTGTGGTGGAGAATAATGATAGTGAGGAATTATTTATGTGTGACGGGATAAGAAGTTTTATTGGTACCCCTATTTGGCAAATGACTTGTCCTCATGTTGAGAACAGGAAAAGTTAAAAATGTAGATGATGAAGGTGAAACTTGATGATGGTAATGGAGAGTCGCTTTGTGGAGTGTGATTGTGTTAGTATTAAAAGTTATAGAAGTTATAAAGAGTCCACTTGTGGAGCGGTTATTAGCTATTGTGAATGAAATACAGTGAAGGCTAGTAAATAAAGAGACACTTGAGCGACCCTTGGTTATTGATAAGATTGTAAAGAAGGTTTATATTGTGTCTTGTTATTTTGTTTGTTGTGGCTTAGTGCAAAAGTATTTACCCTTTGAGATGTGTTATGGAGGTAGAAAGGTGTAGGAAGTACAGTCCCTTATTATTACGAATACCAGAGGAAATGGTATGTGGAGACATGTAACGTGTGAGAGAGTGTGTATGAAGTAGTTGGTATGTGCGTGATGTGGAGGTTTATAAAATTGGAGTAATGTGGTGATTAGAAACGATGAAGGTAATGAAGTAGTGATGTTCTGGTTTTCGAAAGAATGGAGTAACCGATGGTGTATGGTTTGAAGTAGAGTTAAAAACCGGAGTAAGGTGAAGTTGATGTTAAATATTGTAAAGGTGGTATAATACGAGGTTGAGGAATGGTGCAGAGAAGAAGAAAAAAAATGTTGTGTCAGTGTAGAGGTTAAAGTTTAGATGAGGAAATAAAACAGTACCCCAGAGAAAATGTAAAAAAGTTAGGAATGAGGTGTGGTAGTGAAGAGGTGTTATGAAGTGAAGTCGAATGGCTGAGTTTGGTGATGAATGGTTTGAGAACTAATGTTGCCCCTGTACGTCCTGCCTACAAGATTTGAGTTTGGACAGTTAGTGATACGGTGATCTAGTAGTGTGTGTGACTTGACGAAATGATATTCCATAGAGGTGAATATGTATTGTCCCAGAGAGTAAAATATCCTTAGAAATTGGTAGAGAGATGTATGAATAGAAGACCAATCAAATAATAATTCACTTTGGATGAGGTAGCGAGGATGAGGGAATTGAAAGCGAGTATAGAAAGTAAAAAAGAGAAAAAATGGATGTTGGTTTGATTGTTATGAAAGAAATTTTGTTTCCCCTGTAGATTGATCCCCTAAAAATTAGGAAAGTTGATAAGGGTTTATAAGTTTATTCTCAAAATATTTGGAATGTAGGTGATGTGTATGAGCTGGAAACACTGAACAGAGAGTATTTTGTGAGAATGGAGTTTATAGGGTATGAGGTGGAGATTCCCATTGCCCAGGCAATTCTTAATCCTTGGATGTCCCTTGTGTGAGCTGGTAGCATGTTGGAGATATGAATGTAAATGAAAAAGTAAGTATTGGTGCAGTTGACACGCTATGTATGGCAGAGTAGGAGGAGACCTGATTTGAGCAGAAATGTGGATGAATTATAATAATTGTTTGCGAGTTAATCGTAGGTGCCCTGTGAAAAGAGGGAAGTCTGACTGATAGTAGTATAACCAAGAGTAGAGTGAGTGATGATGTGTTGATAAATTCAATGTGGGTACAAGGTTTAAAAGAGAGATTGGAAGAAGGCATAGGTTTAAGTAAAGTGAGAATGAGTCCCAAGAGTTCTTAGAGGTGAATGAACAAAGGTGTGGTTGGAGTGTATAGATGTAAGAAACAGTGACTAGCAAGTTGGTAATGTTTGAGACCTGTTATGTCATTTGATCATGAGAGTTGCATTATTGAGTTTTTGGAGTTTTGTATGAGCCAGGTGATGAGAGTAAGACCCGTGACTGTTTAAATTAGGAAGAGAGTAGAAGGTGTTTGAAGACCCTATTGCAGATGCAGAGAGAAAAGGAAAGTGTTGTTGTAGTGAAAGTTGCAGTATATGTAAGGTGTACAGAGAGTGTAATTGATGGCCCTTCCCATTGAGGTATACATGCTGATTATTGTTTGGAATGAGAAGGTCCCAAGTAAATCCAACATTATAGAAATTATGTTAATTTACGATGTGTGTCGAAATGAAGTAGATACCTGATGTGTGGTGAAATTTAGGATGGAGGTGTGTGTGTGTGAGGACGTGGCCTTTCCCAAGCTATAGAATTAATTATTTCAGTTATGTGTGGTGGAGAATAATGATAGTGAGGAATTATTTATGTGTGATGGGATAAGAAGTTTTACTGGTACCCCTATTTGGCAAATGAGTTGTACTCATGTTGGGAACAGGAAAAGTTAAAAATGTAGATGATGAAGGTGAAACTTGATGTTGGTAATGGAGAGTCGCTTTGTGGAGTGTGATTGTGTTAGTATTAAAATTTATAGAAGTTATAAAGAGTCCACTTGTGGAGCGGTTATTAGCTATTGTGAGTGAAATACAGTGAAGACTAGTAAATAAAGAGACACTTGAGCGACCCTTGGTTATTGATAAGATTGTAAAGAAGGTTTATATTGTGTCTTGTTATTTTGTTTGTTGTGGCTTAGTGTAAAAGTATTTACCCTTTGAGATGTGTTATGGAGGTAGAAAGGTGTAGGAAGTACAGTCCCTTAATATTACGAATACCAGAGGAAATGGTATAGTGGAGACATGTAACGTGTGAGAGAGTGTGTATGAAGTAGTTGGTATGTGCGTGATGTGGAGGTTTATAAAATTGGAGTAATGTGGTGATTAGAAATGATGTAGGTAATGAAGTAGTGATGTTCTGGTTTTCGAAAGAATGGAGTAACCGATGGTGTATGGTTTGAAGTAGAGTTAAAAACCTGAGTAAGGTGAAGTTGATGTTAAATTTTGTAAAGGTGGTATAATACGAGGTTGAGGAATGGTGCAGAGAAGAAGAAAAAAAATGTTGTGTCAGTGTAGAGGTTAATGTTTAGATGAGGAAATAAAACAGTACCCCAGAGAAAATGTAAAAAAGTTAGGAATAAGGTGTGGTAGTGAAGAGGTGTTATGAAGTGAAGTCGAATTGCTGAGTTTGGTGGTGAATGGTTTGTGAACTAGTGTTGCCCCTGTACGTCCTGCCTACAAGATTTGAGTTTGGACAGTTAGTGATACGGTGATCTAGTAGTGTGTGTGACTTGACGAAATGATATTCCATAGAGGTGAATATGTATTGTCCCAGAGAGTAAAATATCCTTAGAAATTGGTAGAGAGATGTACGAATAGAAGACCAATCAAATAATAATTCACTTTGGATGAGGTAGCGAGGATGAGGGAATTGAAAGCGAGTATAGAAAGTAAAAAAGAGAAAAAATGGATGTTGGTTTGATTGTTATGAAAGAAATTTTGTTCCCCCTGTAGATTGATCCCCTAAAAATTAGGATAGTTGATAAGGGTTTATAGGTTTATTCTCAAAATATTTGGAATGTAGGTGATGTGTATGAGCTGAAAACACCGAACAGGGAGTATTTTGTGAGAATGGAGTTTATAGGGTATGAGGTGGAGATTCCCATTGCCCAGGCAATTCTTAATCCTTGGATGTCCCTTGTGTGAGCTGGTAGCATGTTGGAGATATGAATGTAAATGAAAAAGTAAGTATTGGTGCAGTTGACACGCTATGTATGGCAGAGTAGGAGGAGACCTGATCTGAGCAGAAATGTGTATGAATTATAATAAATGTTTGCGAGTTAATCGTAGGTGCCCTGTGAAGAGAGGGAAGTCTGACTGAAGGTAGTATATCCAAGAGTAGAGTGAGTGATGATGTGTTGATAAATTCAATGTGGGTACAATGTTTAAAAGAGAGATTGGAAGAAGGCATAGGTTTAAGTAAAGTGAGAATGAGTCCCAAGAGTTCTTAGAGGTGAATGAACAAAGGTGTGGTTGGAGTGTATAGATGTAAGAAACAGTGACTAGCAAGTTGGTAATGTTTGAGACCTGTTATGTCATTTGATCATGAGAGTTGCATTATTGAGTTTTTGGAGTTTTGTATGAGCCAGGTGATGAGAGTAAGACCCGTGACTGTTTAAATTAGGAAGAGAGTAGAAGGTGTTTGAAGACCCTATTGCAGATGCAGAGAGAAAAGGAAAGTGTTGTTGTAGTGAAAGTTGCAGTATATGTAAGGTGTACAGAAAGTGTAATTGATGGCCCTTCCCATTGAGGTATACATGCTGATTATTGTTTGGAATGAGAAGGTCCCAAGTAAATCCAACATTATAGAAATTATGTTAATTTACGATGTGTGTCGAAATGATGTAGATACCTGATGTGAGGTGAAATTTAGGATGGAGGTGTGTGTGTGTGAGGACGTGGCCTTTCCCAAGCTATAGAATTAATTATTTCAGTTATGTGTGGTGGAGAATAATGATAGTGAGGAATTAATTATGTGTGACGGGATAAGAAGTTTTATTGGTACCCCTATTTGGCAAATGAGTTGCACTCATGTTGAGAACAGGAAAAGTTAAAAATGTAGATGATGAAGGTGAAACTTGATGTTGGTAATGGAGAGTCGCTTTGTGGAGTGTGATTGTGTTAGTATTAAAATTTATAGAAGTTATAAAGAGTCCACTTGTGGAGCGGTTATTAGCTATTGTGAATAAAATACAGTGAAGACTAGTAAATAAAGAGACACTTGAGCGACCCTTGGTTATTGATAAGATTGTAAAGAAGGTTTATATTGTGTCTTGTTATTTTGTTTGTTGTGGCTTAGTGTAAAAGTATTTACCCTTTGAGATGTGTTATGGAGGTAGAAAGGTGTAGGAAGTACAGTCCCTTACTATTACGAATACCAGAGGAAATGGTATAGTGGAGACATGTAACATGTGAGAGAGTGTGTATGAAGTAGTTGGTATGTGCGTGTTGTGGAGGTTTATAAAATTGGAGTAATGTGGTGATTAGAAATGATGAAGGTAATGAAGTAGTGATGTTCTGGTTTTCGAAAGAATGGAGTAACCGATGGTGTATGGTTTGAAGTAGAGTTAAAAACCTGAGTAAGGTGAAGTTGATGTTAAATATTGTAAAGGTGTTATAATACGAGGTTGAGGAATGGTGCAGAGAAGAAAAAAAAAATGTTGTGTCAGTGTAAAGGTTAATGTTTAGATGAGGAAATAAAACAGTACCCCAGAGAAAATGTAAAAAAGTTAGGAATGAGGTGTGGTAGTGAAGAGGTGTTATGAAGTGAAGTCGAATTGCTGAGTTGGGTGGTGAATGGTTTGAGAACTAATGTTGCCCCTGTACGTCCTGCCTACAAGATTTGAGTTTGGACAGTTAGTGATACGGTGATCTAGTAGTGTGTGTGACTTGACGAAATGATATTCCATAGAGGTGAATATGTATTGTCCCAGAGAGTAAAATATCCTTAGAAATTGGTAGAGAGATGTACGAATAGAATACCAATCAAATAATAATTCACTTTGGATGAGGTAGCGAGGATGAGGGAATTTTAAGCGAGTATAGAAAGTAAAAAGAGAAAAAATGGATGTTGGTTTGATTGTTATGAAATAAATTTCGTTCCCCCTGTAGATTGATCCCCTAAAAATTAGGAAAGTTGATAAGGGTTTATAGGTTTATTCTCAAAATATTTGGAATGTAGGTGATGTGTATGAGCTGAAAACACTGAACAGAGAGTATTTTGTGAGAATGGAGTTTATAGGGTATGAGGTGGAGATTCCCATTGCCCAGGCAATTCTTAATCCTTGGATGTCCCTTGTGTGAGCTGGTAGCATGTTGGAGATATGAATGTAAATGAAAAAGTAAGTATTGGTGCAGTTGACACGCTATGTATGGCAGAGTAGGAGGAGACCTGATTTGAGCAGAAATGTGGATGAATTATAATAATTGTTTGCAAGTTAATCGTAGGTGCCCTGAGAAAAGAGGGAAGTCTGACTGAAGGTAGTATATCCAAGAGTAGAGTGAGTGATGATGTGTTGATAAATTCAATGTGGGTACAATGTTTAAAAGAGAGATTGGAAGAAGGCATAGGTTTAAGTAAAGTGAGAATGAGTCCCAAGAGTTCTTAGAGGTGAATGAACAAAGGTGTGGTTGGAGTGTATAGATGTAAGAAACAATGACTAGCAAGTTGGTAATGTTTGAGACCTGTTATGACATTTGATCATGAGAGTTGCATTATTGAGTTTTTCGAGTTTTGTATGAGCCAGGTGATCAGAGTAAGACCCGTGACTTTAAATTAGGAAGAGAGGAGAAGGTGTTTGAAGACCCTATAGCAGATGGAGAGAGAAAAGGAAAGTGTTGTTGTAGTGAAAGTTGCAGTATATGTAAGGTGTACAGAAAGTGTAATTGATGGCCCTTCCCATTGAGGTATACATGCTGATTGATGTTTGGAATGAGAAAGTCCCATGTAAATCCAACATTATAGAAATTACGTTAATTTACGATGTGTGTCGAAATGATGTAGATACCTGATGTGAGGTGAAATTTAGGATGGAGGTGTGTGTGTGTGAGGACGTGGCCTTTCCCAAGCTACAGAATTAATTATTCCAGTTATGTGTGGTGGAGAATAATGATAGTGAGGAATTATTTATGTGTGACGGGATAAGAAGTTTTATTGGTACCCCAATTTGGCAAATGAGTTGTACTCATGTTGAGAACAGGAAAAGTTAAAAATGTAGATGATGAAGGTGAAACTTGATGTTGGTAATGGAGAGTCACTTTGTGGAGTGTGATTGTGTTAGTATTAAAATTTATAGAAGTTATAAAGAGTCCACTTGTGGAGCGGTTATTAGCTATTGTGAATGAAATACAGTGAAGACTAGTAAATAAAGAGACACTTGAGCGACCCTTGGTTATTGATAAGATTGTAAAGAAGGTTTATATTGTGTCTTGTTATTTTGTTTGTTGTGGCTTAGTGTAAAAGTATTTCCCTTTGAGATGTGTTATGGAGGTAGAAAGGTGTAGGAAGTACAGTCCCTTACTATTACGAATACCAGAGGAAATGGTATAGTGGAGACATGTAACATGTGAGAGAGTGTGTATGAAGTAGTTGGTATGTGCGTGATGTGGAGGTTTATAAAATTGGAGTAATGTGGTGATTAGAAATGATGAAGGTAATGAAGTAGTGATGTTCTGGTTTTCGAAAGAATGGAGTAACCGATGGTGTATGGTTTGAAGTAGAGTTAAAAACCTGAGTAAGGTGAAGTTGATGTTAAATATTGTAAAGGTGTTATAATACGAGGTTGAGGAATGGTGCAGAGAAGAAAAAAAAATGTTGTGTCAGTGTAGAGGTTAATGTTTAGATGAGGAAATAAAACAGTACCCCAGAGAAAATGTAAAAAAGTTAGGAATGAGGTGTGGTAGTGAAGAGGTGTTATGAAGTGAAGTCGAATTGCTGAGTTTGGTGGTGAATGGTTTGAGAACTAATGTTGCCCCTGTACGTCCTGCCTACAAGATTTAAGTTTGGACAGTTAGTGGTACGGTGATCTAGTAGTGTGTGTGACTTGACGAAATGATATTCCATAGAGGTGAATATGTATTGTCCCAGAGAGTAAAATATCCTTAGAAATTGGTAGAGAGATGTACGAATAGAAGACCAATCAAATAATAATTCACTTTGGATGATGTAGAGAGGATGAGGGAATTGAAAGCGAGTATAGAAAGTAAAAAAGAGAAAAAATGGATGTTGGTTTGATTGTTATGAAAGAAATTTTGTTCCCCCTGTAGATTGATCCCCTAAAAATTAGGATAGTTGATAAGGGTTTATAGGTTTATTCTCAAAATATTTGGAATGTAGGTGATGTGTATGAACTGTAAACACTGAACAGAGAGTATTTTGTGAGAATGGAGTTTATAGGGTATGAGGTGGAGATTCCCATTGCCCAGGCAATTCTTAATCCTTGGATGTCCCTTGTGTGAGCTGGTAGCATGTTGGAGATATGAATGTAAATGAAAAAGTAAGTATTGGTGCAGTTGACATGCTATGTATGGCAGAGTAGGAGGAGACATGATTTGAGCAGAAATGTGGATGAATTATAATAATTGTTTGCAAGTTAATCGTAGGTGCCCTGTGAAAAGAGGGAAGTCTGACTGAAGGTAGTATATCCAAGAGTAGAGTGAGTGATGATGTGTTGATAAATTCAATGTGGGTACAAGGTTTAAAAGAGAGATTGGAAGAAGGCATAGGTTTAAGTAAAGTGAGAATGAGTCCCAAGAGTTCTTCGAGGTGAATGAACAAAGGTGTGGTTGGAGTGTATAGATGTAAGAAACAGTGACTAGCAAGTTGGTAATGTTTGAGACCTGTTATGATATTTGATCATGAGAGTTGCATTATTGAGTTTTTGGAGTTTTTTATGAGCCAGGTGATGAGAGTAAGACCCGTGACTGTTTAAATTAGGAAGAGAGTAGAAGGTGTTTGAAGACCCTATAGCAGATGCAGAGAGACAAGGAAAGTGTTGTTGTAGTGAAAGTTGCAGTATATGTAAGGTGTACAGAAAGTGTAATTGATGGCCCTTCCCATTGAGGTATACATGCTGATTGTTGTTTGGAATGAGAAGGCCCCACGTAAATCCAACATTATAGAAATTATGTTAATTTACGATGTGTGTCGAAATGATGTAGATACCTGATGTGAGGTTAAATTTAGGATGGAGGCGTTTGTGTGTGAGGACGTGGCCTTTCCCAAACTATAGAATTAATTATTTCAGTTATGTGTGGTGGAGAATAATGATAGTGAGGAATTATTTATGTATGACGGGATAAGAAGTTTTATTGGTACCCCTATTTGGCAAATGAGTTGTACTCATGTTGAGAACAGGAAAAGTTAAAAATGTAGATGATGAAGGTGAAACTTGATGTTGGTAATGGAGAGTCACTTTGTGGAGTGTTATTGTGTTAGTATTAAAATTTATAGAAGTTATAAAGAGTCCACTTGTGGAGCGGTTATTAGCTATTGTGAATGAAATACAGTGAAGACTAGTAAATAAAGAGACACTTGAGCGACCCTTGGTTATTGATAAGATTGTAAAGAAGGTTTATATTGTCTCTTGTTATTTTGTTTGTTGTGGCTTAGTGTAAAAGTATTTACCCTTTGAGATGTGTTATGGAGGTAGAAAGGTGTAGGAAGTACAGTCCCTTAATATTACGAATACCAGAGGAAATGGTATAGTGGAGACATGTAACGTGTGAGAGAGTGTGTATGAAGTAGTTGGTATGTGCGTGATGTAGAGGTTTATAAAATTGGAGTAATGTGGTGATTAGAAATGATGAAGGTAATGAAGTAGTGATGTTCTGGTTTTCGAAAGAATGGAGTAACCGATGGTGTATGGTTTGAAGTAGAGTTAAAAACCTGAGTAAAGTGAAGTTGATGTTAAATATTGTAAAGGTGTTATAATATGAGGTTGAGGAATGGTGCAGAGAAGAAAAAAAAATGTTGTGTCGGTGTAGATGTTAATGTTTACATGAGGAAATAAAACAGTACCCCAGAGAAAATGTAAATAGTTAGGAATGAGGTGTGGTAGTGAAGAGGTGTTATGAAGTGAAGTCGAATGGCTGAGTTTGTCGGTGAATGGTTTGAGAACTAATGTTGCCCCTGTACGTCCTGCCTACAAGATTTGAGTTTGAACAGTTAGTGATACGGTGATCTAGTAGTGTGTGTGACTTGACGAAATGATATTCCATAGAGGTGAATATGTATTGTCCCAGAGAGTAGAATATCCTTAGAAATTAGTAGAGAGATGTATGAATAGAAGACCAATCAAATAATAATTCACTTTGGATGAGGTAGCGAGGATGAGGGAATTGAAAGCGAGTATAGAAAGTAAAAAAGAGCAAAAATGGATGTTGGTTTGATTGTTATGAATGAAATTTTGTTCCCCCTGTAGATTGATCCCCTAAAAATTAGGATAGTTGGTAAGGGTTTATAGGTTTATTCTCAAAATATTTGGAATGTAGGTGATGTGTATGAGCTGAAAACAGTGAACAGAGAGTATTTTGTGAGAATGGAGTTTATAGGGTATGAGGTGGAGATTCCCATTGCGCAGGCAATTCTTATCCTTGGATGTCCCTTGTGTGAGCTGGTAGCATGTTGGAGATATGAATGTAAATGAAAAAGTAGGTATTGGTGCAGTTGACACGCTATGTATGGCAGAGTAGGAGGAGACCTGATTTGAGCAGAAATGTGGATGAATTATAATAATTGTTTGCGAGTTAATCGTAGGTGCCCTGTGGAGAGAGGGAAGTCTGACTAAAGGTAGTATATCCAAGAGTAGAATGAGTGATGATGTGTTGATAAATTCAATGTGGGTACATTGTTGAAAAGAGAGATTGGAAGAAGGCATAGGTTTAAGTAAAGTGAGAATGAGTCCCAAGAGTTCTTAGAGGTGAATGAACAAAGGTGTGGTTGGAGTGTATAGATGTAAGAAACAGTGACCAGCAAGTTGGTAATGTTTGAGACCTGTTATGACATTTGATCATAAGAGTTGCATTATTGAGTTTTTGGAGTTTTGTATGAGCCAGGTGATGAGAGTAAGACCCATGACTTTAAATTAGGAAGAGAGTAGAAGGTGTTTGAAGACCCTATTGCAGATGCAGAGAGAAAAGGAAAGTGTTGTTGTAGTGAAAGTTGCAGTATATGTAAGGTGTACAGAAAGTGTAATTGATGGCCCTTCCCATTGAGGTATACATGCTGATTGTTGTTTGGAACGAGAAGGTCCCACGTAAATCCAACATTATGGAAATTATGTTAATTTACGATGTGTGTCGAAATGATGTAGATACCTGATGTGAGGTGATATTTAGGATGGAGGCGTGTGTGTGTGTGAGGACGTGGCCTTTCCCAAGTTATAGAATTAATTATTCCAGTTATGTGTGCTGGAGAATAATGCTAGTGAGGAATTATTTATGTGTGACGGGATAAGAAGTTTTATTAGTACCCCTATTTGGCAAATGAGTTGTACTGATGTTGAGAACAGGAAAAGTTAAAAATGTAGATGATGACGGTGAAACTTGATGTTGGTAATGGAGAGTCGCTTTGTGGAGTGTGATTGTGTTAGTATTAAAATTTATAGAAGTTATAAAGAGTCCACTTGTGGAGCGGTTATTAGCTATTGTGAATGAAATACAGTGAAGACTAGTAAATAAGGAGACACTTGAGTGACCCTTGGTTATTGATAAGATTGTAAAGAAGGTTTATATTGTGTCTTGTTATTTTGTTTGTTGTGGCTTAGTGTAAAAGTATTTACCCTTTGAGATGTGTTATGGAGGTAGAAAGGTGTAGGAAGTACAGTCCCTTAATATTACGAATACCAGAGGAAATGGTATAGTGGAGACATGTAACGTGTGAGAGAGTGTGTATGAAGTAGTTGGTATGTGCGTGATGTGGAGGTTTATAAAATTGGAGTAATGTGGTAAATAGAAATGATGAAGGGAATGAAGTAGTGATGTTCTGGTTTTCGAAAGAATGGAGTAACCGATGGTGTATGGTTTGAAGTAGAGATAAAAACCTGAGTAAGGTGAAGTTGATGTTAAATACTGTAAAGGTGGTATAATACGAGGTTGAGGAATGGTGCAGAGAAGAAAAAAAAATGTTGTGTCAGTGTGGAGGTTAATGTTTAGATGAGGAAATAAAACAGTACCCCAGAGAAAATGTAAAAAAGTTAGGAATGAGGTGTGGTAGTGAAGAGGTGTTATGAAGTGAAGTCGAATTGCTGAGTTTGGTGGTGAATGGTTTGTGAACTAGTGTTGCCCCTGTACGTCCTGCCTACAAGATTTGAGTTTGGACTGTTAGTGATACGGTGATCTAGTAGTGTGTGTGACTTGACGAAATGATATTCCATAGAGGTGAATATGTATTGACCCAGAGAGTAAAATATCCTTAGAAATATGTAGAGAGATGTACGAATAGAAGACCAATCAAATAATAATTCACTTTGGATGAGATAGCGAGGATGAGGGAATTGAAAGCGAGTATAGAAAGTAAAAAAGAGAAAAAATGGATGTTGGTTTGATTGTTATCAAAGAAATTTTGTTCCCCCTGTAGATTGATCCCCTAAAAGTTAGGATAATTGGTAAGGGTTTATAGGTTTATTCTCAAAATATGTGGAATGTAGGTGATGTGTATGAGCTGAAAGCACTGAACAGAGACTATTTTGTGAGAATGGAGTTTATAGGGTATGAGGTGGAGATTCCCATTGCCCAGGCAATTCTTAATCCTTGGATGTCCATTGTGTGAGCTGGTAGCATGTTGGAGATATGAATGTAAATGAAAAAGTAGGTATTCTTGCAGTTGACACGCTATGTATGGCAGAGTAGGAGGAGACCTGATTTGAGCAGAAATGTGGATGAATTATAATAATTGTTTGCGAATTAATCGTAGGTGCCCTGTGAAGAGAGGGAAGTCTGACTAAAGGTAGTATATCCAAGAGTAGAGTGGGTGATGATGTGTTGATAAATTCAATGTGGGTACAATGTTGAAAAGAGAGATTGGAAGAAGGCATAGGTTTAAGTAAAGTGAGAATGAGTCCCAAGAGTTCTTAGAGGTGAATGAACAAAGGTGTGGTTGGAGTGTATAGATGTAAGAAACAGTGACCAGCAAGTTGGTAATGTTTGAGACCTGTTATGACATTTGATCATAAGAGTTGTATTATTGAGTTTTTGGTGTTTTGTATGAGCCAGGTGATGAGAGTAAGACCCATGACTTTAAATTAGGAAGAGAGTAGAAGGTGTTTGAAGACCCTATTGCAGATGCAGAGAGAAAAGGAAAGTGTTGTTGTAGTGAAAGTTGCAGTATATGTAAGGTGTACAGAAAGTGTAATTGATGGCCCTTCCCATTGAGGTATACATGCTGATTGTTGTTTGGAACGAGAAGGTCCCACGTAAATCCAACATTATGGAAATTATGTTAATTTACGATGTGTGTCGAAATGATGTAGATACCTGATGTGAGGTGATATTTAGGATGGAGGCGTGTGTGTGTTTGAGGACGTGGCCTTTCCCAAGTTATAGAATTAATTATTCCAGTTATGTGTGCTGGAGAATAATGATAGTGAGGAATTATTTATGTGTGACGGGATAAGAATTTTTATCAGTACCCCTAATTGGCAAATGAGTTGTACTGATGTTGAGAACAGGAAAAGTTAAAAATGTAGATGATGAAGGTGAAACTTGATGTTGGTAATGGAGAGTCGCTTTGTGGAGTGTGATTGTGTTAGTATTAAAATTTATAGAAGTTATAAAGAGTCCACTTGTGGAGCGGTTATTAGCTATTGTGAATGAAATACAGTGAAGACTAGTAAATAAGGAGACACTTGAGTGACCCTTGGTTATTGATAAGATTGTAAAGAAGGTTTATATTGTGTCTTGTTATTTTGTTTGTTGTGGCTTAGTGTAAAAGTATTTACCCTTTGAGATGTGTTATGGAGGTAGAAAGGTGTAGGAAGTACAGTCCCTTAATATTACGAATACCAGAGGAAATGGTATAGTGGAGACATGTAACGTGTGAGAGAGTGTGTATGAAGTAGTTGGTATGTGCGTGATGTGGAGGTTTATAAAATTGGAGTAATGTGGTAAATAGAAATGATGAAGGTAATGAAGTAGTGATGTTCTGGTTTTCGAAAGAATGGAGTAACCGATGGTGTATGGTTTGAAGTAGAGTTAAAAACCTGAGTAAGGTGAAGTTGATGTTAAATACTGTAAAGGTGGTATAATACGAGGTTGAGGAATGGTGCAGAGAAGAAAAAAAAATGTTGTGTCAGTGTGGAGGTTAATGTTTAGATGAGGAAATAAAACAGTACCCCAGAGAAAATGTAAAAAAGTTAGGAATGAGGTGTGGTAGTGAAGAGGTGTTATGAAGTGAAGTCGAATTGCTGAGTTTGGTGGTGAATGGTTTGTGAACTAGTGTTGCCCCTGTACGTCCTGCCTACAAGATTTGAGTTTGGACTGTTAGCGATACGGTGATCTAGTAGTGTGTGTGACTTGACGAAATGATATTCCATAGAGGTGAATATGTATTGACCCAGAGAGTAAAATATCCTTAGAAATTGGTAGAGAGATGTACGAATAGAAGACCAATCAAACAATAATTCACTTTGGATGAGATAGCGAGGATGAGGGAATTGAAAGGGAGTATAGAAAGTAAAAAAGAGAAAAAATGGATGTTGGTTTGATTGTTATCTAAGAAATTTTGTTCCCCCTGTAGATTGATCCCCTAAAAGTTAGGATAATTGGTAAGGGTTTATAGGTTTATTCTCAAAATATGTGGAATGTAGGTGATGTGTATGAGCTGAAAGCACTGAACAGAGACTATTTGGTGAGAATGGAGTTTATAGGGTATGAGGTGGAGATTCCCATTGCCCAGGCAATTCTTAATCCTTGGATGTCCATTGTGTGAGCTGGTAGCATGTTGGAGATATGAATGTAAATGAAAAAGTAAGTATTGGTGCAGTTGACACGCTATGTATGGCAGAGTAGGAGGAGACCTGATTTGAGCAGAAATGTGGATGAATTATAATAATTGTTTGCGAATTAATCGTAGGTGCCCTGTGAAGAGAGGGAAGTCTGACTAAAGGTAGTATATCCAAGAGTAGAGTGAGTGATGATGTGTTGATAAATTCAATGTTCGTACAATGTTTAAAAGAGAGGTTGGAAGAAGGCATAGGTTTAAGTAAAGTGAGAATGAGTCCCAAGAGTTCTTAGAGGTGAATGAACAAAGGTGTGGTTGGAGTGTATAAATATAAGAAAGAATGACTAGCAAGTTGGTAATGTTTGAGACCTGTTATGAAATTTGATCATGAGAGTTGCGTTATTGAGTTTTTGGGGTTTGGTATGAACCAGTTGATGAGAGTAAGACCCGTGACTGTTTAAATTAGGAAGAGAGTACCCTATTGCAGATGCAGAGAGAAAAGGAAAGTGTTGTTGTAGTGAAAGTTGCAGTATATGTAAGGTGTACAGAAAGTGTAATTGATGGCCCTTACCATTGAGGTATACATGCTGATTGTTGTTTGGAACGAGAAGGTCCCACGTAAATCCAACATTATAGAAATTATTTTAATTTACGATGTGTGTCGAAATGATGTAGATACCTGATGTGAGGTGAAATTTAGGATGGAGGCATGTGTGTGTGAGGACGTGGCCTTTCCCAAGCTATAGAATTAATTATTCCAGTTATGTGTGGTGGAGAATAATGATAGTGAGGAATTATTTATGTGTGACGGGATAAGAAGTTTTATTGGTACCCCTATTTGGCAAATGACTTGTCCTCATGTTGAGAACAGGAAAAGTTAAAAATGTAGATGATGAAGGTGAAACTTGATGATGGTAATGGAGAGTCGCTTTGTGGAGTGTGATTGTGTTAGTATTAAAATTTATAGAAGTTATAAAGAGTCCACTTGTGGAGCGGTTATTAGCTATTGTGAATGAAATACAGTGAAGGCTAGTAAATAAAGAGACACTTGAGCGACCCTTGGTTATTGATAAGATTGTAAAGAAGGTTTATATTGTGTCTTGTTATTTTGTTTGTTGTGGCTTAGTGCAAAAGTATTTACCCTTTGAGATGTGTTATGGAGGTAGAAAGGTGTAGGAAGTACAGTCCCTTATTATTACGAATACCAGAGGAAATGGTATGTGGAGACATGTAACGTGTGAGAGAGTGTGTATGAAGTAGTTGGTATGTGCGTGATGTGGAGGTTTATAAAATTGGAGTAATGTGGTGATTAGAAATGATGAAGGTAATGAAGTAGTGATGTTCTGGTTTTCGAAAGAATGGAGTAACCGATGGTGTATGGTTTGAAGTAGAGATAAAAACCTGAGTAAGGTGAAGTTGATGTTAAATACTGTAAAGGTGGTATAATACGAGGTTGAGGAATGGTGCAGAGAAGAAAAAAAAATGTTGTGTCAGTGTGGAGGTTAATGTTTAGATGAGGAAATAAAACAGTACCCCAGAGAAAATGTAAAAAAGTTAGGAATGAGGTGTGGTAGTGAAGAGGTGTTATGAAGTGAAGTCGAATTGCTGAGTTTGGTGGTGAATGGTTTGTGAACTAGTGTTGCCCCTGTACGTCCTGCCTACAAGATTTGAGTTTGGACTGTTAGTGATACGGTGATCTAGTAGTGTGTGTGACTTGACGAAATGATATTCCATAGAGGTGAATATGTATTGACCCAGAGAGTAAAATATCCTTAGAAATATGTAGAGAGATGTACGAATAGAAGACCAATCAAATAATAATTCACTTTGGATGAGATAGCGAGGATGAGGGAATTGAAAGCGAGTATAGAAAGTAAAAAAGAGAAAAAATGGATGTTGGTTTGATTGTTATCAAAGAAATTTTGTTCCCCCTGTAGATTGATCCCCTAAAAGTTAGGATAATTGGTAAGGGTTTATAGGTTTATTCTCAAAATATGTGGAATGTAGGTGATGTGTATGAGCTGAAAGCACTGAACAGAGACTATTTTGTGAGAATGGAGTTTATAGGGTATGAGGTGGAGATTCCCATTGCCCAGGCAATTCTTAATCCTTGGATGTCCATTGTGTGAGCTGGTAGCATGTTGGAGATATGAATGTAAATGAAAAAGTAGGTATTCTTGCAGTTGACACGCTATGTATGGCAGAGTAGGAGGAGACCTGATTTGAGCAGAAATGTGGATGAATTATAATAATTGTTTGCGAATTAATCGTAGGTGCCCTGTGAAGAGAGGGAAGTCTGACTAAAGGTAGTATATCCAAGAGTAGAGTGGGTGATGATGTGTTGATAAATTCAATGTGGGTACAATGTTGAAAAGAGAGATTGGAAGAAGGCATAGGTTTAAGTAAAGTGAGAATGAGTCCCAAGAGTTCTTAGAGGTGAATGAACAAAGGTGTGGTTGGAGTGTATAGATGTAAGAAACAGTGACCAGCAAGTTGGTAATGTTTGAGACCTGTTATGACATTTGATCATAAGAGTTGTATTATTGAGTTTTTGGTGTTTTGTATGAGCCAGGTGATGAGAGTAAGACCCATGACTTTAAATTAGGAAGAGAGTAGAAGGTGTTTGAAGACCCTATTGCAGATGCAGAGAGAAAAGGAAAGTGTTGTTGTAGTGAAAGTTGCAGTATATGTAAGGTGTACAGAAAGTGTAATTGATGGCCCTTCCCATTGAGGTATACATGCTGATTGTTGTTTGGAACGAGAAGGTCCCACGTAAATCCAACATTATGGAAATTATGTTAATTTACGATGTGTGTCGAAATGATGTAGATACCTGATGTGAGGTGATATTTAGGATGGAGGCGTGTGTGTGTTTGAGGACGTGGCCTTTCCCAAGTTATAGAATTAATTATTCCAGTTATGTGTGCTGGAGAATAATGATAGTGAGGAATTATTTATGTGTGACGGGATAAGAATTTTTATCAGTACCCCTAATTGGCAAATGAGTTGTACTGATGTTGAGAACAGGAAAAGTTAAAAATGTAGATGATGAAGGTGAAACTTGATGTTGGTAATGGAGAGTCGCTTTGTGGAGTGTGATTGTGTTAGTATTAAAATTTATAGAAGTTATAAAGAGTCCACTTGTGGAGCGGTTATTAGCTATTGTGAATGAAATACAGTGAAGACTAGTAAATAAGGAGACACTTGAGTGACCCTTGGTTATTGATAAGATTGTAAAGAAGGTTTATATTGTGTCTTGTTATTTTGTTTGTTGTGGCTTAGTGTAAAAGTATTTACCCTTTGAGATGTGTTATGGAGGTAGAAAGGTGTAGGAAGTACAGTCCCTTAATATTACGAATACCAGAGGAAATGGTATAGTGGAGACATGTAACGTGTGAGAGAGTGTGTATGAAGTAGTTGGTATGTGCGTGATGTGGAGGTTTATAAAATTGGAGTAATGTGGTAAATAGAAATGATGAAGGTAATGAAGTAGTGATGTTCTGGTTTTCGAAAGAATGGAGTAACCGATGGTGTATGGTTTGAAGTAGAGTTAAAAACCTGAGTAAGGTGAAGTTGATGTTAAATACTGTAAAGGTGGTATAATACGAGGTTGAGGAATGGTGCAGAGAAGAAAAAAAAATGTTGTGTCAGTGTGGAGGTTAATGTTTAGATGAGGAAATAAAACAGTACCCCAGAGAAAATGTAAAAAAGTTAGGAATGAGGTGTGGTAGTGAAGAGGTGTTATGAAGTGAAGTCGAATTGCTGAGTTTGGTGGTGAATGGTTTGTGAACTAGTGTTGCCCCTGTACGTCCTGCCTACAAGATTTGAGTTTGGACTGTTAGCGATACGGTGATCTAGTAGTGTGTGTGACTTGACGAAATGATATTCCATAGAGGTGAATATGTATTGACCCAGAGAGTAAAATATCCTTAGAAATTGGTAGAGAGATGTACGAATAGAAGACCAATCAAACAATAATTCACTTTGGATGAGATAGCGAGGATGAGGGAATTGAAAGGGAGTATAGAAAGTAAAAAAGAGAAAAAATGGATGTTGGTTTGATTGTTATCTAAGAAATTTTGTTCCCCCTGTAGATTGATCCCCTAAAAGTTAGGATAATTGGTAAGGGTTTATAGGTTTATTCTCAAAATATGTGGAATGTAGGTGATGTGTATGAGCTGAAAGCACTGAACAGAGACTATTTGGTGAGAATGGAGTTTATAGGGTATGAGGTGGAGATTCCCATTGCCCAGGCAATTCTTAATCCTTGGATGTCCATTGTGTGAGCTGGTAGCATGTTGGAGATATGAATGTAAATGAAAAAGTAAGTATTGGTGCAGTTGACACGCTATGTATGGCAGAGTAGGAGGAGACCTGATTTGAGCAGAAATGTGGATGAATTATAATAATTGTTTGCGAATTAATCGTAGGTGCCCTGTGAAGAGAGGGAAGTCTGACTAAAGGTAGTATATCCAAGAGTAGAGTGAGTGATGATGTGTTGATAAATTCAATGTTCGTACAATGTTTAAAAGAGAGGTTGGAAGAAGGCATAGGTTTAAGTAAAGTGAGAATGAGTCCCAAGAGTTCTTAGAGGTGAATGAACAAAGGTGTGGTTGGAGTGTATAAATATAAGAAAGAATGACTAGCAAGTTGGTAATGTTTGAGACCTGTTATGAAATTTGATCATGAGAGTTGCGTTATTGAGTTTTTGGGGTTTGGTATGAACCAGTTGATGAGAGTAAGACCCGTGACTGTTTAAATTAGGAAGAGAGTACCCTATTGCAGATGCAGAGAGAAAAGGAAAGTGTTGTTGTAGTGAAAGTTGCAGTATATGTAAGGTGTACAGAAAGTGTAATTGATGGCCCTTACCATTGAGGTATACATGCTGATTGTTGTTTGGAACGAGAAGGTCCCACGTAAATCCAACATTATAGAAATTATTTTAATTTACGATGTGTGTCGAAATGATGTAGATACCTGATGTGAGGTGAAATTTAGGATGGAGGCATGTGTGTGTGAGGACGTGGCCTTTCCCAAGCTATAGAATTAATTATTCCAGTTATGTGTGGTGGAGAATAATGATAGTGAGGAATTATTTATGTGTGACGGGATAAGAAGTTTTATTGGTACCCCTATTTGGCAAATGACTTGTCCTCATGTTGAGAACAGGAAAAGTTAAAAATGTAGATGATGAAGGTGAAACTTGATGATGGTAATGGAGAGTCGCTTTGTGGAGTGTGATTGTGTTAGTATTAAAATTTATAGAAGTTATAAAGAGTCCACTTGTGGAGCGGTTATTAGCTATTGTGAATGAAATACAGTGAAGGCTAGTAAATAAAGAGACACTTGAGCGACCCTTGGTTATTGATAAGATTGTAAAGAAGGTTTATATTGTGTCTTGTTATTTTGTTTGTTGTGGCTTAGTGCAAAAGTATTTACCCTTTGAGATGTGTTATGGAGGTAGAAAGGTGTAGGAAGTACAGTCCCTTATTATTACGAATACCAGAGGAAATGGTATGTGGAGACATGTAACGTGTGAGAGAGTGTGTATGAAGTAGTTGGTATGTGCGTGATGTGGAGGTTTATAAAATTGGAGTAATGTGGTGATTAGAAATGATGAAGGTAATGAAGTAGTGATGTTCTGGTTTTCGAAAGAATGGAGTAACCGATGGTGTATGGTTTGAAGTAGAGTTAAAAACCGGAGTAAGGTGAAGTTGATGTTAAATATTGTAAAGGTGGTATAATACGAGGTTGAGGAATGGTGCAGAGAAGAAGAAAAAAAATGTTGTGTCAGTGTAGAGGTTAATGTTTAGATGAGGAAATAAAACAGTACCCCAGAGAAAATGTAAAAAAGTTAGGAATGAGGTGTGGTAGTGAAGAGGTGTTATGAAGTGAAGTCGAATGGCTGAGTTTGGTGATGAATGGTTTGAGAACTAATGTTGCCCCTGTACGTCCTGCCTACAAGATTTGAGTTTGGACAGTTAGTGATACGGTGATCTAGTAGTGTGTGTGACTTGACGAAATGATATTCCATAGAGGTGAATATGTATTGTCCCAGAGAGTAAAATATCCTTAGAAATTGGTAGAGAGATGTATGAATAGAAGACCAATCAAATAATAATTCACTTTGGATGAGGTAGCGAGGATGAGGGAATTGAAAGCGAGTATAGAAAGTAAAAAAGAGATAATATGGATGTTGGTTTGATTGTTATGAAAGAAATTTTGTTTCCCCTGTAGATTGATCCCCTAAAAATTAGGAAAGTTGATAAGGGTTTATAAGTTTATTCTCAAAATATTTGGAATGTAGGTGATGTGTATGAGCTGAAAACACTGAACAGAGAGTATTTTGTGAGAATGGAGTTTATAGGGTATGAGGTGGAGATTCCCATTGCCCAGGCAATTCTTAATCCTTGGATGTCCCTTGTGTGAGCTGGTAGCATGTTGGAGATATGAATGTAAATGAAAAAGTAAGTATTGGTGCAGTTGACACGCTATGTATGGCAGAGTAGGAGGAGACCTGATTTGAGCAGAAATGTGGATGAATTATAATAATTGTTTGCAAGTTAATCGTAGGTGCCCTGTGAAAAGAGGGAAGTCTGACTGATGGTAGTATAACCAAGAGTAGAGTGAGTGATGATGTGTTGATAAATTCAATGTGGGTACAAGGTTTAAAAGAGAGATTGGAAGAAGGCATAGGTTTAAGTAAAGTGAGAATGAGTCCCAAGAGTTCTTCGAGGTGAATGAACAAAGGTGTGGTTGGAGTGTATAGATGTAAGAAATAGTGACTAGCAAGTTGGTAATGTTTGAGACCTGTTATGTCATTTGATCATGAGAGTTGCATTATTGAGTTTTTGGAGTTTTGTATGAGCCAGGTGATGAGAGTAAGACCCGTGACTGTTTAAATTAGGAAGAGAGTAGAAGGTGTTTGAAGACCCTATTGCAGATGCAGAGAGAAAAGGAAAGTGTTGTTGTAGTGAAAGTTGCAGTATATGTAAGGTGTACAGAAAGTGTAATTGATGGCCCTTCCCATTGAGGTATACATGCTGATTATTGTTTGGAATGAGAAGGTCCCAAGTAAATCCAACATTATAGAAATTATGTTAATTTACGATGTGTGTCGAAATGATGTAGATACCTGATGTGAGGTGAAATTTAGGATGGAGGCGTGTGTGTGTGTGAGGACGTGGCCTTTCCGAAGCTATAGAATTAATTATTTCAGTTATGTGTGGTGGAGAATAATGATAGTGAGGAATTATTTATGTGTGATGGGATAAGAAGTTTTACTGGTACCCCTATTTGGCAAATGAGTTGTACTCATGTTGGGAACAGGAAAAGTTAAAAATGTAGATGATGAAGGTGAAACTTGATGTTGGTAATGGAGAGTCGCTTTGTGGAGTGTGATTGTGTTAGTATTAAAATTTATAGAAGTTATAAAGAGTCCACTTGTGGAGCGGTTATTAGCTATTGTGAATGAAATACAGTGAAGACTAGTAAATAAAGAGACACCTGAGCGACCCTTGGTTATTGATAAGATTGTAAAGAAGGTTTATATTGTGTCTTGTTATTTTGTTTGTTGTGGCTTAGTGTAAAAGTATTTACCCTTTGAGATGTGTTATGGAGGTAGAAAGGTGTAGGAAGTACAGTCCCTTAATATTACGAATACCAGAGGAAATGGTATAGTGGAGACATGTAACGTGTGAGAGAGTGTGTATGAAGTAGTTGGAATGTGCGTGATGTGGAGGTTTATAAAATTGGAGTAATGTGGTGATTAGAAATGATGTAGGTAATGAAGTAGTGATGTTCTGGTTTTCGAAAGAATGGAGTAACCGATGGTGTATGGTTTGAAGTAGAGTTAAAAACCTGAGTAAGGTGAAGTTGATGTTAAATTTTGTAAAGGTGGTATAATACGAGGTTGAGGAATGGTGCAGAGAAGAAGAAAAAAAATGTTGTGTCAGTGTAGAGGTTAATGTTTAGATGAGGAAATAAAACAGTACCCCAGAGAAAATGTAAAAAAGTTAGGAATAAGGTGTGGTAGAGAAGAGGTGTTATGAAGTGAAGTCGAATTGCTGAGTTTGGTGGTGAATGGTTTGTGAACTAGTGTTGCCCCTGTACGTCCTGCCTACAAGATTTGAGTTTGGACAGTTAGTGATACGGTGATCTAGTAGTGTGTGTGACTTGACGAAATGATATTCCATAGAGGTGAATATGTATTGTCCCAGAGAGTAAAATATCCTTAGAAATTGGTAGAGAGATGTACGAATAGAAGACCAATCAAATAATAATTCACTTTGGATGAGGTAGCGAGGATGAGGGAATTGAAAGCGAGTATAGAAAGTAAAAAAGAGAAAAAATGGATGTTGGTTTGATTGTTATGAAAGAAATTTTGTTCCCCCTGTAGATTGATCCCCTAAAAATTAGGATAGTTGATAAGGGTTTATAGGTTTATTCTCAAAATATTTGGAATGTAGGTGATGTGTATGAGCTGAAAACACCGAACAGGGAGTATTTTGTGAGAATGGAGTTTATAGGGTATGAGGTGGAGATTCCCATTGCCCAGGCAATTCTTAATCCTTGGATGTCCCTTGTGTGAGCTGGTAGCATGTTGGAGATATGAATGTAAATGAAAAAGTAAGTATTGGTGCAGTTGACACGCTATGTATGGCAGAGTAGGAGGAGACCTGATCTGAGCAGAAATGTGTATGAATTATAATAAATGTTTGCGAGTTAATCGTAGGTGCCCTGTGAAGAGAGGGAAGTCTGACTGAAGGTAGTATATCGAAGAGTAGAGTGAGTGATGATGTGTTGATAAATTCAATGTGGGTACAATGTTTAAAAGAGAGATTGGAAGAAGGCATAGGTTTAAGTAAAGTGAGAATGAGTCCCAAGAGTTCTTAGAGGTGAATGAACAAAGGTGTGGTTGGAGTGTATAGATGTAAGAAACAGTGACTAGCAAGTTGGTAATGTTTGAGACCTGTTATGTCATTTGATCATGAGAGTTGCATTATTGAGTTTTTGGAGTTTTGTATGAGCCAGGTGATGAGAGTAAGACCCGTGACTGTTTAAATTAGGAAGAGAGTAGAAGGTGTTTGAAGACCCTATTGCAGATGCAGAGAGAAAAGGAAAGTGTTGTTGTAGTGAAAGTTGCAGTATATGTAAGGTGTACAGAAAGTGTAATTGATGGCCCTTCCCATTGAGGTATACATGCTGATTATTGTTTGGAATGAGAAGGTCCCAAGTAAATCCAACATTATAGAAATTATGTTAATTTACGATGTGTGTCGAAATGATGTAGATACCTGATGTGAGGTGAAATTTAGGATGGAGGCGTGTGTGTGTGAGGACGTGGCCTTTCCCAAGCTATAGAATTAATTATTTCAGTTATGTGTGGTGGAGAATAATGATAGTGAGGAATTATTTATGTGTGATGGGATAAGAAGTTTTACTGGTACCCCTATTTGGCAAATGAGTTGTACTCATGTTGGGAACAGGAAAAGTTAAAAATGTAGATGATGAAGGTGAAACTTGATGTTGGTAATGGAGAGTCGCTTTGTGGAGTGTGATTGTGTTAGTATTAAAATTTATAGAAGTTATAAAGAGTCCACTTGTGGAGCGGTTATTAGCTATTGTGAATGAAATACAGTGAAGACTAGTAAATAAAGAGACACTTGAGCGACCCTTGGTTATTGATAAGATTGTAAAGAAGGTTTATATTGTGTCTTGTTATTTTGTTTGTTGTGGCTTAATGTAAAAGTATTTACCCTTTGAGATGTGTTATGGAGGTAGAAAGGTGTAGGAAGTACAGTCCCTTAATATTACGAATACCAGAGGAAATGGTATAGTGGAGACATGTAACGTGTGAGAGAGTGTGTATGAAGTAGTTGGAATGTGCGTGATGTGGAGGTTTATAAAATTGGAGTAATGTGGTGATTAGAAATGATGTAGGTAATGAAGTAGTGATGTTCTGGTTTTCGAAAGAATGGAGTAACCGATGGTGTATGGTTTGAAGTAGAGTTAAAAACCTGAGTAAGGTGAAGTTGATGTTAAATTTTGTAAAGGTGGTATAATACGAGGTTGAGGAATGGTGCAGAGAAGAAGAAAAAAAATGTTGTGTCAGTGTAGAGGTTAATGTTTAGATGAGGAAATAAAACAGTACCCCAGAGAAAATGTAAAAAAGTTAGGAATAAGGTGTGGTAGTGAAGAGGTGTTATGAAGTGAAGTCGAATTGCTGAGTTTGGTGGTGAATGGTTTGTGAACTAGTGTTGCCCCTGTACGTCCTGCCTACAAGATTTGAGTTTGGACAGTTAGTGATACGGTGATCTAGTAGTGTGTGTGACTTGACGAAATGATATTCCATAGAGGTGAATATGTATTGTCCCAGAGAGTAAAATATCCTTAGAAATTGGTAGAGAGATGTACGAATAGAAGACCAATCAAATAATAATTCACTTTGGATGAGGTAGCGAGGATGAGGGAATTGAAAGCGAGTATAAAAAGTAAAAAAGAGAAAAAATGGATGTTGGTTTGATTGTTATGAAAGAAATTTTGTTCCCCCTGTAGATTGATCCCCTAAAAATTAGGATAGTTGATAAGGGTTTATAGGTTTATTCTCAAAATATTTGGAATGTAGGTGATGTGTATGAGCTGAAAACACCGAACAGGGAGTATTTTGTGAGAATGGAGTTTATAGGGTATGAGGTGGAGATTCCCATTGCCCAGGCAATTCTTAATCCTTGGATGTCCCTTGTGTGAGCTGGTAGCATGTTGGAGATATGAATGTAAATGAAAAAGTAAGTATTGGTGCAGTTGACACGCTATGTATGGCAGAGTAGGAGGAGACCTGATCTGAGCAGAAATGTGTATGAATTATAATAAATGTTTGCGAGTTAATCGTAGGTGCCCTGTGAAGAGAGGGAAGTCTGACTGAAGGTAGTATGTCCAAGAGTAGAGTGAGTGATGATGTGTTGATAAATTCAATGTGGGTACAATGTTTAAAAGAGAGATTGGAAGAAGGCATAGGTTTAAGTAAAGTGAGAATGAGTCCCAAGAGTTCTTAGAGGTGAATGAACGAAGGTGTGGTTGGAGTGTATAGATGTAAGAAACAGTGACTAGCAAGTTGCCGGCCGAAGTGGCCGTGCGGTTAAAGGCACTGCAGTCTGGAACCGCAAGACCGCTACGGTCGCAGGTTCGAATCCTGCCTCGGGCATGGATGTTTGTGATGTCCTTAGGTTAGTTAGGTTTAACTAGTTCTAAGTTCTAGGGGACTAATGACCTCAGCAGTTGAGTCCCATAGTGCTCAGAGCCATTTGAACCATTTGAACTAGCAAGTTGGTAATGTTTGAGACCTGTTATGACATTTGATCATGAGAGTTGCATTATTGAGTTTTTCGAGTTTTGTATGAGCCAGGTGATCAGAGTAAGACCCGTGACTGTTTAAATTAGGAAGAGAGTAGAAGGTGTTTGAAGACCCTATAGCAGATGGAGAGAGAAAAGGAAAGTGTTGTTGTAGTGAAAGTTGCAGTATATGTAAGGTGTACAGAAAGTGTAATTGATGGCCCTTCCCATTGAGGTATACATGCTGATTGTTGTTTGGAATGAGAAGGTCCCACGTAAATCCAACATTATAGAAATTATGTTAATTTACGATGTGTGTTGAAATGATGTAGATACCTGATGTGAGGTGATATTTAGGATGGAGGCGTGTGTGTGTGTGAGGACGTGGCCTTTCCCAAGCTATAGAATTAATTATTCCAGTTATGTGTGGTGGAGAATAATGATAGTGAGGAATTATTTATGTGTGACGGGATAAGAAGTTTTATTGGTACCCCTATTTGGCAAATGAGTTGTACTCATGTTGAGAACAGGAAAAGTTAAAAATGTAGATGATGAAGGTGAAACTTGATGTTGGTAATGGAGAGTCACTTTGTGGAGTGTGATTGTGTTAGTATTAAAATTTATAGAAGTTATAAAGAGTCCACTTGTGGAGCGGTTATTAGCTATTGTGAATGAAATACAGTGAAGACTAGTAAATAAAGAGACACTTGAGCGACCCTTGGTTATTGATAAGATTGTAAAGAAGGTTTATATTGTGTCTTGTTATTTTGTTTGTTGTGGGTTAGTGTAAAAGTATTTCCCTTTGAGATGTGTTATGTAGGTAGAAAGGTGTAGGAAGTACAGTCCCTTACTATTACGAATACCAGAGGAAATGGTATAGTGGAGACATGTAACATGTGAGAGAGTGTGTATGAAGTAGTTGGTATGTGCGTGATGTGGAGGTTTATAAAATTGGAGTAATGTGGTGAATAGAAATGATGAAGGTAATGAAGTAGTGATGTTCTGGTTTTGGAAAGAATGGAGTAACCGATGGTGTATGGTTTGAAGTAGAGTTAAAAACCTGAGTAAGGTGAAGTTGATGTTAAATATTGTAAAGGTGTTATAATACGAGGTTGAGGAATGGTGCAGAGAAGAAAAAAAAATGTTGTGTCAGTGTAGAGGTTAATGTTTAGATGAGGAAATAAAACAGTACCCCAGAGAAAATGTAAAAAAGTTAGGAATGAGGTGTGGTAGTGAAGAGGTGTTATGAAGTGAAGTCGAATTGCTGAGTTTGGTGGTGAATGGTTTGAGAACTAATGTTGCCCCTGTACGTCCTGCCTACAAGATTTGAGTTTGGACAGTTAGTGATACGGTGATCTAGTAGTGTGTGTGACTTGACGAAATGATATTCCATAGAGGTGAATATGTATTGTCCCAGAGAGTAAAATATCCTTAGAAATTGGTAGAGAGATGTACGAATAGAAGACCAATCAAATAATAATTCACTTTGGATGATGTAGAGAGGATGAGGGAATTGAAAGCGAGTATAGAATGTAAAAAAGAGAAAAAATGGATGTTGGTTTGATTGTTATGAAAGAAATTTTGTTCCCCCTGTAGATTGATCCCCTAAAAATTAGGATAGTTGATAAGGGTTTATAGGTTTATTCTCAAAATATTTGGAATGTAGGTGATGTGTATGAACTGAAAACACTGAACAGAGAGTATTTTGTGAGAATGGAGTTTATAGGGTATGAGGTGGAGATTCCCATTGCCCAGGCAATTCTTAATCCTTGGATGTCCCTTGTGTGAGCTGGTAGCATGTTGGAGATATGAATGTAAATGAAAAAGTAAGTATTGGTGCAGTTGACATGCTATGTATGGCAGAGTAGGAGGAGACATGATTTGAGCAGAAATGTGGATGAATTATAATAATTGTTTGCAAGTTAATTGTAGGTGCCCTGTGAAAAGAGGGAAGTCTGACTGAAGGTAGTATATCCAAGAGTAGAGTGAGTGATGATGTGTTGATAAATTCAATGTGGGTACAATGTTTAAAAGAGAGATTGGAAGAAGGCATAGGTTTAAGTAAAGTGAGAATGAGTCCCAAGAGTTCTTAGAGGTGAATGAACAAAGGTGTGGTTGGAGTGTATAGATGTAAGAAACAGTGACTAGCAAGTTGGTAATGTTTGAGACCTGTTATGATATTTGATCATGAGAGTTGCATTATTGAGTTTTTGGAGTTTTTTATGAGCCAGGTGATGAGAGTAAGACCCGTGACTGTTTAAATTAGGAAGAGAGTAGAAGGTGTTTGAAGACCCTATTGCAGATGCAGAGAGAAAAGGAAAGTGTTGTTGTAGTGAAAGTTGCAGTATATGTAAGGTGTACAGAAAGTGTAATTGATGGCCCTTCCCATTGAGGTATACATGCTGATTGTTGTTTGGAATGAGAAGGCCCCACGTAAATCCAACATTATAAAAATTATGTTAATTTACGATGTGTGTCGAAATGATGTAGATACCTGATGTGAGGTGAAATTTCGGATGGAGGCGTTTGTGTGTGAGGACGTGGCCTTTCCCAAACTATAGAATTAATTATTTCAGTTATGTGTGGTGGAGAATAATGATAGTGAGGAATTATTTATGTATGACGGGATAAGAAGTTTTATTGGTACCCCTATTTGGCAAATGAGTTGTACTCATGTTGAGAACAGGAAATGTTAAAAATGTAGATGATGAACGTGAAACTTGATGTTGGTAATGGAGAGTCGCTTTGTGGAGTGTGATTGTGTTAGTATTAAAATTTATAGAAGTTATAAAGAGTCCACTTGTGGAGCGGTTATTAGCTATTGTGAATGAAATACAGTGAAGACTAGTAAATAAAGAGACACTTGAGCGACCCTTGGTTATTGATAAGATTGTAAAGAAGGATTATATTGTGTCTTGTTATTTTGTTTGTTGTGGCTTAGTGTAAAAGTATTTACCCTTTGAGATGTGTTATGGAGGTAGAAAGGTGTAGGAAGTACAGTCCCTTAATATTACGAATACCAGAGGAAATGGTATAGTGGAGACATGTAACGTGTGAGAGAGTGTGTATGAAGTAGTTGGTATGTGCGTGATGTAGAGGTTTATAAAATTGGAGTAATGTGGTGATTAGAAATGATGAAGGTAATGAAGTAGTGATGTTCTGGTTTTCGAAAGAATGGAGTAACCGATGGTGTATGGTTTGAAGTAGAGTTAAAAACCTGAGTAAAGTGAAGTTGATGTTAAATATTGTAAAGGTGTTATAATATGAGGTTGAGGAATGGTGCAGAGAAGAAAAAAAAAATGTTGTGTCAGTGTAGATGTTAATGTTTAGATGAGGAAATAAAACAGTACCCCAGAGAAAATGTAAATAGTTAGGAATGAGGTGTGGTAGTGAAGAGGTGTTATGAAGTGAAGTCGAATGGCTGAGTTTGTCGATGAATGGTTTGAGAACTAATGTTGCCCCTGTACGTCCTGCCTACAAGATTTGAGTTTGAACAGTTAGTGATACGGTGATCTAGTAGTGTGTGTGACTTGACGAAATGATATTCCATAGAGGTGAATATGTATTGTCCCAGAGAGTAAAATATCCTTAGAAATTGGTAGAGAGATGTATGAATAGAAGACCAATCAAATAATAATTCACTTTGGATGAGGTAGCGAGGATGAGGGAATTGAAAGCGAGTATAGAAAGTAAAAAAGAGCAAAAATGGATGTTGGTTTGATTGTTATGAATGAAATTTTGTTCCCCCTGTAGATTGATCCCCTAAAAATTAGGATAGTTGGTAAGGGTTTATAGGTTTATTCTCAAAATATTTGGAATGTAGGTGATGTGTATGAACTGAAAACACTGAACAGAGAGTATTTTGTGAGAATGGAGTTTATAGGGTATGAGGTGGAGATTCCCATTGCCCAGGCAATTCTTAATCCTTGGATGTCCCTTGTGTGAGCTGGTAGCATGTTGGAGATATGAATGTAAATGAAAAAGTAAGTATTGGTGCAACCATGTATGGCAGAGTAGGAGGAGACCTGATTTGGGCAGAAATGTGGATGAATTATAATAATTGTTAGCGAATTAATCGTAGGTGCCCTGTGAAAAGAGGGAAGTCTGACTGAAGGTAGTATATCGAAGAGTAGAGTGAGTGATGATGTGTTGATAAATTCAATGTGGGTACAATGTTTAAAAGAGAGATTGGAAGAAGGCATAGGTTTAAGTAAAGTGAGAATGAGTCCCAAGAGTTCTTAGAGGTGAATGAACAAAGGTGTGGTTGGAGTGTATAGATGTAAGAAACAATGACTAGCAAGTTGGTAATGTTTGAGACCTGTTATGACATTTGATCATGAGAGTTGCATTATTGAGTTTTTCCAGTTTTGTATGAGCCAGGTGATCAGAGTAAGACCCGTGACTTTAAATTAGGAAGAGAGTAGAAGGTGTTTGAAGACCCTATTGCAGATGCAGAGAGAAAAGGAAAGTGTTGTTGTAGTGTAAGTTGCAGTATATGTAAGGTGTACAGAAAGTGTAATTGATGGCCCTTCCCATTGAGGTATACATGCTGATTATTGTTTGGAATGAGAAGGTCCCAAGTAAATCCAACATTATAGAAATTATGTTAATTTACGATGTGTGTCGAAATGATGTAGATACCTGATGTGAGGTGAAATTTAGGATGGAGGTGTGTGTGTGTGAGGACGTGGCCTTTCCCAAGCTATAGAATTAATTATTTCAGTTATGTGTGGTGGAGAATAATGATAGTGAGGAATTATTTATGTGTGACGGGATAAGAAGTTTTATTGGTACCCCTATTTGGCAAATGAGTTGCACTCATGTTGAGAACAGGAAAAGTTAAAAATGTAGATGATGAAGGTGAAACTTGATGTTGGTAATGGAGAGTCGCTTTGTGGAGTGTGATTGTGTTAGTATTAAACTTTTTATAGAAGTTATAAAGAGTCCACTTGTGGAGCGGTTATTAGCTATTGTGAATGAAATACAGTGAAGACTAGTAAATAAAGAGACACTTGAGCGACCCTTGGTTATTGATAAGATTGTAAACAAGGTTTATATTGTGTCTTGTTATTTTGTTTGTTGTGGCTTAGTGTAAAAGTAATTACCCTTTGAGATGTGTTATGGAGGTAGAAAGGTGTAGGAAGTACAGTCCCTTAATATTACGAATACCAGAGGAAATGGTATAGTGGAGACATGTAACGTGTGAGAGAGTGTGTATGAAGTAGTTGGTATGTGCGTGATGTGGAGGTTTGTAAACTTGGAGTAATGTGGTGATTAGAAATGATGATGGTAATGAAGTAGTGATGTTCTGGTTTTCAAAAGAATGGAGTAGCTGATGGTGTATGGTTTGAAGTAGAGTTAAAAACCTGAGTAAGGTGAAGTTGATGATAAATATTGTAAAGGTGGTATAATACGAGGTTGAGGAAAGGTGAAGAGAAGAAAAAAAAAATGTTGTGTCAGTGTAGAGGTTAATGTTTAGATGAGGAAATAAAACAGTACCCCAGAGAAAATGTAAAAAAGTTAGGAATGAGGTGAGGTAGTGAAGAGGTGTTATGAAGTGAAGTCGAATTGCTGAGTTTGGTGGTGAATGGTTTGTGAACTAGTGTTGCCCCTGTACGTCCTGCCTACAAGATTTGAGTTTTTACAGTTAGTGATACGGTGATCTAGTAGTGTGTGTGACTTGACGAAATGATATTCCATAGAGGTGAATATGTATTGTCCCAGAGAGTAAAATATCCTTAGAAATTGCTAGAGAGATGTACGAATAGAAGACCAATCAAATAATAATTCACTTTGGATGAGGTAGCGAGGATGAGGGAATTGAATGCGAGTATAGAAAGTAAAAAAGAGAAAAAATGGATGTTGGTTTGATTGTTATGAAATAAATTTTGTTCCCCCTGTAGATTGATCCCCTAAAAATTAGGATAGTTGATAAGGGTTTATAGGTTTATTCTCAAAATATTTGGAATGTAGGTGATGTGTATGAGCTGAAAACACTGAACAGAGAGTATTTTGTGAGAATGGAGTTTATAGGGTATGAGGTGGAGATTCCCATTGCCCATGCGATTCTTAATCCTTGGATGTCCCTTGTGTGAGCTGGTAGCATGTTGGAGATATGAATGTAAATGAAAAAGTGAGTATTGGTGCAACCATGTATGGCAGAGTTGGAGGAGACCTGATTTGGGCAGAAATGTGGATGAATTATAATAATAGTTTGCGAGTTAATCGTAGGTGCCCTGTGAAGAGAGGGAAGTCTGACTGAAGGTAGTATATCCAAGAGTAGAGTGAGTGATGATGTGTTGATAAATTCAATGTGGGTACAATGTTTAAAAGAGAGATTGGAAGATGGCATAGGTTTAAGTAAAGTGAGAATGAGTCCCAAGAGTTCTTAGAGGTGAATGAACAAAGGTGTGGTTGGAGTGTATAGATGTAAGAAACAGTGACTAGCAAGTTGGTAATGTTTGAGACCTGTTATGACATTTGATCATGAGAGTTGCATTATTGAGTTTTTTGAGTTTTGTATGAGCCAGGTGATGAGAGTAAGACCCGTGACTTTAAATTACGAAGAGAGTAGAAGGTGTTTGAAGACCCTATTGCAGATGCAGAGAGAAAAGGAAAGTGTTGTTGTAGAGAAAGTTGCAGTATATGTAAGGTGTACAGAAAGTGTAATTGATGGCCCTTCCCATTGAGGTATACAGGCTGATTGATGTTTGGAATGAGAAGGTCCCACGTAAATCCAACATTATAGAAATTATGTTAATTTACGATGTGTGTCGAAATGATGTAGATACCTGATGTGAGGTGAAATTTAGGATGGAGGCGTGTGTGTGTGAGGACGTGGCCTTTCCCAAGCTATAGAATTAATTATTCCAGTTATGTGTGGTGGAGAATAATGATAGTGAGGAATTATTTATGTGTGACGGGATAAGAAGTTTTATTGGTACCCCTATTTGGCAAATGAGTTGTACTCATGTTGAGAACACGAAAAGTTAAAAATGTAGATGATGAAGGTGAAACTTGATGTTGGTAATGGAGAGTCGCTTTGTGGAGTGTGATTGTGTTAGTATTAAAATTTGTAGAAGTTATAAAGAGTCCACTTGTGGAGCGGTTATTAGCTATTGTGAATGAAATACAGTGAAGACTACTAAATAAAGAGACACTTGAGCGACCCTTGGTTATTGATAAGATTGTAAAGAAGGTTTATATTGTGTCTTGTTATTTTGTTTGTTGTGGCTTAGTGTAAAAGTATTTACCCTTTGAGATGTGTTATGGAGGTAGAAAGGTGTAGGAAGTACAGTCACTTACTATTACGAATACCAGAGGAAATGGTATAGTGGAGACATGTAACGTGTGAGAGAGTGTGTAAGAAGTAGTTGGTATGTGCGTGATGTGGAGGTTTATAAACTTGGAGTAATGTGGTGATTAGAAATGATGATGGTAATGAAGTAGTGATGTTCTGGTTTTCGAAAGAATGGAGTAACTGATGGTGTATGGTTTGAAGTAGAGTTAAAAACCTGAGTAAGGTGAAGTTGATGTTAAATTTTGTAAAGGTGGTATAATACGAGGTTGAGGAAAGGTGCAGAGAAGAAAAAAAAAATGTTGTGTCAGTGTAGAGGTTAATGTTTAGATGAGGAAATAAAACAGTACCCCAGAGAAAATGTAAAAAAGTTAGGAATGAGGTGTGGTAGTGAAGAGGTGTTATGAAGTGAAGTCGAATTGCTGAGTTTGGTGGTGAATGGTTTGTGAACTAGTGTTGCCCCTGTACGTCCTGCCTACAAGATTTGAGTTTGGACAGTTAGTGATACGGTGATCTAGTAGTGTGTGTGACTTGACGAAATGATATTCCATAGAGGTGAATAAGTATTGTCCCAGAGAGTAAAATATCCTTAGAAATTGGTAGAGAGATGTACGAATAGAAGACCAATCAAATAATAATTCACTTTGGATGAGGTAGCGAGGATGAGGGAATTGAAAGCGAGTATAGAAAGTAAAAAAGAGAAAAAATGGATGTTGGTTTGATTGTTATCAAAGAAATTTTGTTCCCCCTGTAGATTGATCCCCTAAAAGTTAGGATAATTGGTAAGGGTTTATAGGTTTATTCTCAAAATATGTGGAATGTAGGTGATGTGTATGAGCTGAAAGCACTGAACAGAGACTATTTTGTGAGAATGGAGTTTATAGGGTATGAGGTGGAGATTCCCATTGCCCAGGCAATTCTTAATCCTTGGATGTCCATTGTGTGAGCTGGTAGCATGTTGGAGATATGAATGTAAATGAAAAAGTAAGTATTGGTGCAGTTGACACGCTATGTATGGCAGAGTAGGAGGAGACCTGATTTGAGCAGAAATGTGGATGAATTATAATAATTGTTTGCGAATTAATCGTAGGTGCCCTGTGAAGAGAGGGAAGTCTGACTGAAGGTAGTATATCGAAGAGTAGAGTGAGTGATGATGTGTTGATAAATTCAATGTGGGTACAATGTTTAAAAGAGAGATTGGAAGAAGGCATAGGTTTAAGTAAAGTGAGAATGAGTCCCAAGAGTTCTTAGAGGTGAATGAACAAAGGTGTGGTTGGAGTGTATAGATGTAAGAAACAGTGACTAGCAAGTTGGTAATGTTTGAGACCTGTTATGACATTTGATCATGAGAGTTGCATTATTGAGTTTTTGGAGTTTTGTATGAGCCAGGTGATGAGAGTAAGACCCGTGACTGTTTAAATTAGGAAGAGAGTAGAAGGTGTTTGAAGACCCTATTGCAGATGCAGAGAGAAAAGGAAAGTGTTGTTGTAGTGAAAGTTGCAGTATATGTAAGGTGTACAGAAAGTGTAATTGATGGCCCTTCCCATTGAGGTATACATGCTGATTGTTGTTTAGAACGAGAAGGTCCCACGTAAATCCAACATTATAGAAATTATTTTAATTTACGATGTGTGTCAAAATGATGTAGATACCTGATGTGAGGTGAAATTTAGGATGGAGGCGTGTGTGTGTGAGGACGTGGCCTTTCCCAAGCTATAGAATTAATTATTCCAGTTATGTGTGGTGGAGAATAATGATAGTGAGGAATTATTTATGTGTGGCTAAATAAGAAGTTTTATTGGTACCCCTATTTGGCAAATGAGTTGTACTCATGTTGAGAACACGAAAAGTTAAAAATGTAGATGATGAAGGTGAAACTTGATGTTGGTAATGGAGAGTTGCTTTGTGGAGTGTGATTGTGTTAGTATTAAAATTTATAGAAGTTATAAAGAGTCCACTTGTGGAGCGGTTATTAGCTATTGTGAATGAAATACAGTGAAGACTAGTAAATAAAGAGACACTTGAGCGACCCTTGGTTATTGATAAGATTGTAAAGAAGGTTTATATTGTGTCTTGTTATTTTGTTTGTTGTGGCTTAGTGTAAAATTATTTACCCTTTGAGATGTGTTATGGAGGTAGACAGGTGTAGGAAGTACAGTCCCTTAATATTACGAATACCAGAGGAAATGGTATTGTGGAGACATGTAACGTGTGAGAGAGTGTGTATGAAGTAGTTGGTATGTGCGTGATGTGGATGTAAAATTGGAGTAATGTGGTAATTAGAAATGATGAAGGTAATGAAGTAGTGATGTTCTGGTTTTCAAAAGAATGGAGTAACTGATGGTGTATGGTTTGAAGTAGAGTTAAAAACCTGAGTAAGGTGAAGTTGATGATAAATATTGTAAAGGTGGTATAATACGAGGTTGAGGAAAGGTGAAGCGAAGAAAAAAAAAACGTTGTGTCAGTGTAGAGGTTAATGTTTAGATGAGGAAATAAAACAGTACCCCAGAGAAAATGTAAAAAAGTTAGGAATGAGGTGAATTAGTGAAGAGGTGTTATGAAGTGAAGTCGAATTGCTGAGTTTGGTGGTGAATGGTTTGTGAACTAGTGTTGCCCCTGTACGTCCTGCCTACAAGATTTGAGTTTTTACAGTTAGTGATACGGTGATCTAGTAGTGTGTGTGACTTGACGAAATGATATTCCATAGAGGTGAATATGTATTGTCCCAGAGAGTAAAATATCCTTAGAAATTGGTAGAGAGATGTACGAATAGAAGACCAATCAAATAATAATTCACTTTGGATGAGGTAGCGAGGATGAGGGAATTGAAAGCGAGTATAGAAAGTAAAAAAGAGAAAAAATGGATGTTGGTTTGATTGTAATGAAAGAAATTTTGTTCCCCCTGTAGATTGATCCCCTAAAAATTAGGATAGTTGGTAAGGGTTTATAGGTTTATTCTCAAAATATTTGGAATGTAGGTGATGTGTATGAGCTGAAAACACTGAACAGAGAGTATTTTGTGAGAATGGAGTTTATAGGGTATGAGGTGGAGATTCCCATTGCCCAGGCAATTCTTAATCCTTGGATGTCCCTTGTGTGAGCTGGTAGCATGTTGGAGATAAGAATGTAAATGAAAAAGTAAGTATTGGTGCAGTTGACATGCTATGTATGGCAGAGTAGGTGGAGACCTGATTTGAGCGGAAATGTGGATGAATTATAATAATTGTTTGCAAGTTAATCGTAGGTGCCCTGTGAAAAGAGGGAAGTCTGACTGAAGGTAGTATATCCAAGAGTAGAGTGAGTGATGATGTGTTGATAAATTCAATGTGGGTACAATGTTTAAAAGAGAGATTGGAAGAAGGCATAGGTTTAAGTAAAGTGAGAATGAGTTCCAAGAGTTCTTAGAGGTGAATGAACAAAGGTGTGGTTGGAGTGTATAGATGTAAGAAACAATGACTAGCAAGTTGGTAATGTTTGAGACCTGTTATGACATTTGATCATGAGAGTTGCATTATTGAGTTTTTGGAGTTTTGTATGAGCCAGGTGATGAGAGTAAGACCCATGACTTTAAATTAGGAAGAGAGTAGAAGGTGTTTGAAGACCCTATTGCAGATGCAGAGAGAAAAGGAAAGTGATGTTGTAGTGAAAGTTGCAGTATATGTAAGGTGTACAGAAAGTGTAATTGATGGCCCTTCCCATTGAGGTATACATGCTGATTGTTGTTTGGAACGAGAAGGTCCCACGTAAATCCAACATTATAGAAATTATGTTAATTTATGATGTGTGTCGAAATGATGTAGATACCTGATGTGAGGTGAAATTTAGGATGGAGGCGTGTGTGTGTGAGGATGTGGCCTTTCCCAAGCTATAGAATTAATTATTCCAGTTATGTGTGGTGGAGAATAATGATAGTGAGGAATTATTTATGTGTGACGGGATAAGAAGTTTTATTGGTACCCCTATTTGGCAAATGAGTTGTACTCATGTTGAGAACAGGAAAAGTTAAAAATGTAGATGATGAAGGTGAAACTTGATGTTGGTAATGGAGAGTCGCTTTGTGGAGTGTGATTGTGTTAGTATTAAAATTTATAGAAGTTATTAAGAGCCCACTTGTGGAGCGGTTATTACCTATTGTGAATGAAATACAGTGAAGACTAGTAAATAAAGAGACACTTGAGCGACTCTTGGTTATTGATAAGATTGTAAAGAAGGTTTATATTGTGTCTTGTTATTTTGTTTGTTGTGGCTTAGTGTAAAATTATTTACCCTTTGAGATGTGTTAAGGAGGTAGAAAGGTGTAGGAAGTACAGTCCCTTAATATTACGAATACCAGAGGAAATGGTATAGTGCAGACATGTAACGTGTGAGAGAGTGTGTATGAAGTAGTTGGTATGTGCGTGATGTGGAGGTTTATAAAATTGGATTAATGTGGTAATTAGAAATGATGAAGGTAATGAAGTAGTGATGTTCTGGTTTTCGAAAGAATGGAGTAACCGATGGTGTATGGTTTGAAGTAGAGTTAAAAACCTGAGTAAGGTGAAGTTGATGATAAATATTGTTAAGGTGGTATAATACGAGGTTGAGGAAAGGTCCAGAGAAGAAAAAAAAAATTTTGTGTCAATGTAGAGGTTAATGTTTAGATGAGGAAATAAAACAGTACCCCAGAGAAAATGTAAAAAAGTTAGGAATGAGGTGTGGTAGTGAAGAGGTGTTATGAAGTGAAGTCGAATTGCTGAGTTTGGTGGTGAATGGTTTGTGAACTAGTGTTGCCCCTGTACGTCCTGCCTACAAGATTTGAGTTTGGACAGTTAGTGATACGGTGATCTAGTAGTGTGTGTGACGTGATGAAATGATATTCCATAGAGGTGAATATGTATTGTCCCAGAGAGTAAAATATCCTTAGAAAATGGTAGAGAGATGTACGAATAGAAGACCAATCAAATAATAATTCACTTTGGATGAGGTAGCGAGGATGAGGGAATTGAAAGCGAGTATAGAAAGTAAAAAAGAGAAAAAATGGATGTTGGTTTGATTGTTATGAAAGAAATTTTGTTCCCCCTGTAGATTGATACCCTAAAAATTAGGATAGTTGATAAGGGTTTATAGGTTTATTCTCAAAATATTTGGAATGTAGGTGATGTGTATGAGCTGAAAACACTGAACAGAGAGTATTTTGTGACAATGGAGTTTATAGGGTATGAGGTGGAGATTCCCATTGCCCAGGCAATTCTTAATCCTTGGATGTCCCTTGTGTGAGCTGGTAGCATGTTGGAGATATGAATGTAAATGAAAAAGTAAGTATTGGTGCAGTTGACACGCTATGTATGGCAGAGTAGGAGGAGACCTGATTTGAGCAGAAATGTGGATGAATTATAATAATTGTTTGCGAGTTAATCGTAGGTGCCCTGTGGAGAGAGGGAAGTCTGACTGAAGGTAGTATATCCAAGAGTAGAGTGAGTGATGATGTGTTGATAAATTCAATGTGGGTACAATGTTTAAAAGAGAGATTGGAAGAAGGCATAGGTTTAAGTAAAGTGAGAATGAGTCCCAAGAGTTCTTAGAGGTGAATGAACAAAGGTGTGGTTGGAGTGTATAGATGTAAGAAACAGTGACCAGCAAGTTGGTAATGTTTGAGACCTGTTATGACATTTGATCATGAGAGTTGCATTATTGAGTTTTTGGAGTTTTGTATGAGCCAGGTGATGAGAGTAAGACCCGTGACTTTAAATTACGAAGAGAGTAGAAGGTGTTTGAAGATCCTATTGCAGATGCAGAGAGAAAAAGAAAGTGTTGTTGTAGTGAAAGTTGCAGTATATGTAAGGTGTACAGAAAGTGTAATTGATGGCCCTTCCCATTGAGGTATACATGCTGATTGTTGTTTGGAACGAGAAGGTCCCACGTAAATCCAACATTATAGAAATTATTTTAATTTACGATGTGTGTCGAAATGATGTAGATACCTGATGTGAGGTGAAATTTAGGATGGAGGCGTGTGTGTGTGAGGACATGGCCTTTCCCAAGCTATAGAATTAATTATTCCAGATATGTGTGGTGGAGAATAATGATAGTGAGGAATTATTTATGTGTGACGGGATAAGAAGTTTTATTGGTACCCCTATTTGGCAAATGAGTTGTACTCATGTTGAGAACAGGAAAAGTTAAAAATGTAGATGATGAAGGTGAAACTTGATGTTGGTAATGGAGAGTCGCTTTGTGGAGTGTGATTGTGTTAGTATTAAAATTTATAGAAGTTATAAAGAGCCCACTTGTGGAGCGGTTATTACCTATTGTGAATAAAATACAGTGAAGACTAGTAAATAAAGAGACACTTGAGCGACTCTTGGTTATTGATAAGATTGTAAAGAAGGTTTATATTGTGTCTTGTTATTTTGTTTGTTGTGGCTTAATGTAAAATTATTTACCCTTTGAGATGTGTTATGGAGGTAGAAAGGTGTAGGAAGTACAGTCCGTTAATATTACGAATACCAGAGGAAATGGTATAGTGGAGACATGTAACGTGTGAGAGAGTGTGTATGAAGTAGTTGGTATGTGCGTGATGTGGAGGTTTATAAAATTGAATTAATGTGGTAATTAGAAATGATGAAGGTAATGAAGTAGTGATGTTCTGGTTTTCGAATGAATGGAGTAACCGATGGTGTATGGTTTGAAGTAGAGTTAAAAACCTGAGTAAGGTGAAGTTGATGATAAATATTGTTAAGGTGGTATAATACGAGGTTGAGGAAAGGTCCAGAGAAGAAAAAAAAAATTTTGTGTCAATGTAGAGGTTAATGTTTAGATGAGGAAATAAAACAGTACCCCAGAGAATATGTAAAAAAGTTAGGAATGAGGTGTGGTAGTGAAGAGATGTTATGAACTGAAGTCGAATTGCTGAGTTTGGTGGTGAATGGTTTGTGAACTAGTGTTGCCCCTGTACGTCCTGCCTACAAGATTTGAGTTTGGACAGTTAGTGATACGGTGATCTAGTAGTGTGTGTGACTTGACAAAATGATATTCCATAGAGGTGAATATGTATTGTGCCAGAGAGTAAAATATCCTTAGAAATTGGTAGAGAGATGTACGAATAGAAGACCAATCAAATAATAATTCACTTTGGATGAGGTAGCGAGAATGAGGGAATTGAAAGCGAGTATAGAAAGTAAAAAAGAGAAAAAATGGATGTTGGTTTGATTGTTATGAAAGAAATTTTGTTCCCCCTGTAGATTGATCCCCTAAAAATTAGTATTGTTGGTAAGGGTTTATAGGTTTATTCTCAAAATATTTGGAATGTAGGTGATGTGTATGAGCTGAAAACACTGAACAGAGAGTATTTTGTGAGAATGGAGTTTATAGGGTATGAGGTGGAGATTCCCATTGCCCAGGCAATTCTTAATCCTTGGATGTCCCGTGTGTGAGCTGGTAGCATGTTGGAGATATGAATGTAAATGAAAAAGTAAGTATTGGTGCAGTTGACACGCTATGTATGGCAGAGTAGGAGGAGACCTGATTTGAGCAGAAATGTGGATGAATTATAATAATTGTTTGCGAGTTAATCGTAGGTGCCCTGTGGAGAGAGGGAAGTCTGACTGAAGGTAGTATATCCAAGAGTAGAATGAGTGATGATGTGTTGATAAATTCAATGTGGGTACAATGTTGAAAAGAGAGATTGGAAGAAGGCATAGGTTTAAGTAAAGTGAGAATGAGTCCCAAGAGTTCTTAGAGGTGAATGAACAAAGGTGTGGTTGGAGTGTATAGATGTAAGAAACAGTGACCAGCATGTTGGTAATGTTTGAGACCTGTTATGACATTTGATCATGAGAGTTGCATTATTGAGTTTTTGGAGTTTTGTATGAGCCAGGTGATGAGAGTAAGACCCATGACTTTAAATTAGGAAGAGAGTAGAAGGTGTTTGAAGACCCTATTGCAGATGCAGAGAGATAAGGAAAGTGTTGTTGTAGTGAAAGTTGCAGTATATGTAAGGTGTACAGAAAGTGTAATTGATGGCCCTTCCCATTGAGGTATACATGCTGATTGTTGTTTGGAACGAGAAGGTCCCACGTAAATCCAACATTATGGAAATTATGTTAATTTACGATGTGTGTCGAAATGATGTAGATACCTGATGTGAGGTGATATTTAGGATGGAGGCGTGTGTGTGTGTGTGAGGACGTGGCCTTTCCCAAGTTATAGAATTAATTATTCCAGTTATGTGTGCTGGAGAATAATGATAGTGAGGAATTATTTATGTGTGACGGGATAAGAAGTTTTATTGGTACCCCTATTTGGCAAATGAGTTGTACTCATGTTGAGAACAGGAAAAGTTAAAAATGTAGATGATGAAGGTGAAACTTGATGTTGGTAATGGAGAGTCGCTTTGTGGAGTGTGATTGTGTTAGTATTAAAATTTTGAGAAGTTATAAAGAGTCCACTTGTGGAGCGGTTATTAGCTATTGTGAATGAAATACAGTGAAGACTAGTAAATAAAGAGACACTTGAGTGACCCTTGGTTATTGATAAGATTGTAAAGAAGGTTTATATTGTGTCTTGTTATTTTGTTTGTTGTGGCTTAGTGTAAAAGTATTTACCCTTTGAGATGTGTTATGGAGGTAGAAAGGTGTAGGAAGTACAGTCCCTTAATATTTCGAATACCAGAGGAAATGGTATAGTGGAGACATGTAACATGTGAGAGAGTGTGTATGAAGTAGTTGGTATGTGCGTGTTGTGGAGGTTTATAAAATTGGAGTAATGTGGTGAATAGAAATGATGAAGGTAATGAAGTAGTGATGTTCTGGTTTTCGAAAGAATGGAGTAACCGATGGTGTATGGTTTGAAGTAGAGTTAAAAACCTGAGTAAGGTGAAGTTGATGTTAAATATTGTAAAGGTGTTATAATACGAGGTTGAGGAATGGTGCAGAGAAGAAAAAAAAAATGTTGTGTCAGTGTAAAGGTTAATGTTTAGATGAGGAAATAAAACAGTACCCCAGAGAAAATGTAAAAAAGTTAGGAATGAGGTGTGGTAGTGAAGAGGTGTTATGAAGTGGTAATGTTTGAGACCTGTTATGTCATTTGATCATGAGAGTTGCATTATTGAGTTTTTGGAGTTTTGTATGAGCCAGGTGATGAGAGTAAGACCCGTGACTGTTTAAATTAGGAAGAGAGTAGAAGGTGTTTGAAGACCCTATTGCAGATGCAGAGAGAAAAGGAAAGTGTTGTTGTAGTGAAAGGTGCAGTATATGTAAGGTGTACAGAAAGTGTAATTGATGGCCCTTCCCATTGAGGTATACATGCTGATTGATGTTTGGAATGAGAAAGTCCCATGTAAATCCAACATTATAGAAATTACGTTAATTTACGATGTGTGTCGAAATGATGTAGATACCTGATGTGAGGTGAAATTTAGGATGGAGGCGTGTGTGTGTGAGGACGTGGCCTTTCCCAAGCTATAGAATTAATTATTCCAGTTATGTGTGGTGGAGAATAATGATAGAGAGGAATTATTTATGTGTGACGGGATAAGAAGTTTTATTGGTACCCCTATTTGGCAAATGAGTTGTACTCATGTTGAGAACAGGAAAAGTTAAAAATGTAGATGATGAAGGTGAAACTTGATGTTGGTAATGGAGAGTCACTTTGTGGAGTGTGATTGTGTTAGTATTAAAATTTATAGAAGTTATAAAGAGTCCACTTGTGGAGCGGTTATTAGCTATTGTGAATAAAATACAGTGAAGACTAGTAAATAAAGAGACACTTGAGCGACCCTTGGTTATTGATAAGATTGTAAAGAAGGTTTATATTGTGTCTTGTTATTTTGTTTGTTGTGGCTTAGTGTAAAAGTATTTACCCTTTGAGATGTGTTATGGAGGTAGAAAGGTGTAGGAAGTACAGTCCCTTACTATTACGAATACCAGAGGAAATGGTATAGTGGAGACATGTAACATGTGAGAGAGTGTGTATGAAGTAGTTGGTATGTGCGTGATGTGGAGGTTTATAAAATTGGAGTAATGTGGTGATTAGAAATGATGAAGGTAATGAAGTAGTGATGTTCTGGTTTTCGAAAGAATGGAGTAACCGATGGTGTATGGTTTGAAGTAGAGTTAAAAACCTGAGTAAGGTGAAGTTGATGTTAAATATTGTAAAGGTGTTATAATACGAGGTTGAGGAATGGTGCAGAGAAGAAAAAAAAAATGTTGTGTCAGTGTAAAGGTTAATGTTTAGATGAGGAAATAAAACAGTACCCCAGAGAAAATGTAAAAAAGTTAGGAATGAGGTGTGGTAGTGAAGAGGTGTTATGAAGTGAAGTCGAATTGCTGAGTTTGGTGGTGAATGGTTTGAGAACTAATGTTGCCCCTGTACGTCCTGCCTACAAGATTTGAGTTTGGACAGTTAGTGATACGGTGATCTAGTAGTGTGTGTGACTTGACGAAATGATATTCCATAGAGGTGAATATTTATTGTCCCAGAGAGTAAAATATCCTTAGAAATTGGTAGAGAGATGTACGAATAGAATACCAATCAAATAATAATTCACTTTGGATGAGGTAGCGAGGATGAGGGAATTGAAAGCGAGTATAGAAAGTAAAAAGAGAAAAAATGGATGTTGGATTGATTGTTATGAAATAAATTTTGTTCCCCCTGTAGATTGATCCCCTAAAAATTAGGATAGTTGATAAGGGTTTATAGGTTTATTCTCAAAATATTTGGAATGTAGGTGATGTGTATGAGCTGAAAACACTGAACAGAGAGTATTTTGTGAGAATGGAGTTTATAGGGTATGAGGTGGAGATTCCCATTGCCCAGGCTATTCTTAATCCTTGGATGTCCCTTGTGTGAGCTGGTAGCATGTTGGAGATATGAATGTAAATGAAAAAGTAAGTATTGGTGCAGTTGACACGCTATGTATGGCAGAGTAGGAGGAGACCTGATTTGAGCAGAAATGTGGATGAATTATAATAATTGTTTGCAAGTTAATCGTAGGTGCCCTGTGAAAAGAGGGAAGTCTGACTGAAGGTAGTATATCCAAGAGTAGAGTGAGTGATGATGTGTTGATAAATTCAATGTGGGTACAATGTTTAAAAGAGAGATTGGAAGAAGGCATAGGTTTAAGTAAAGTGAGAATGAGTCCCAAGAGTTCTTAGAGGTGAATGAACAAAGGTGTGGTTGGAGTGTATAGATGTAAGAAACAATGACTAGCAAGTTGGTAATGTTTGAGACCTGTTATGACATTTGATCATGAGAGTTGCATTATTGAGTTTTTCGAGTTTTGTATGAGCCAGGTGATCAGAGTAAGACCCGTGAGTTTAAATTAGGAAAAGAGTAGAAGGTGTTTGAAGACCCTATAGTAGATGGAGAGAGAAAAGGAAAGTGTTGTTGTAGTGAAAGTTGCAGTATATGTAAGGTGTACAGAAAGTGTAATTGATGGCCCTTCCCATTGAGGTATACATGCTGATTGATGTTTGGAATGAGAAAGTCCCATGTAAATCCAACATTATAGAAATTACGTTAATTTACGATGTGTGTCGAAATGATGTAGATACCTGATGTGAGGTGAAATTTAGGATGGAGGTGTGTGTGTGTGAGGACGTGGCCTTTCCCAAGCTATAGAATTAATTATTCCAGTTATGTGTGGTGGAGAATAATGATAGTGAGGAATTATTTATGTGTGACGGGATAAGAAGTTTTATTGGTACCCCTATTTGGCAAATGAGTTGTACTCATGTTGAGAACAGGAAAAGTTAAAAATGTAGATGATGAAGGTGAAACTTGATGTTGGTAATGGAGAGTCACTTTGTGGAGTGTGATTGTGTTAGTATTAAAATTTATAGAAGTTATAAAGAGTCCACTTGTGGAGCGATTATTAGCTATTGTGAATGAAATACAGTGAAGACTAGTAAATAAAGAGACACTTGAGCGACCCTTGGTTATTGATAAGATTGTAAAGAAGGTTTATATTGTGTCTTGTTATTTTGTTTGTTGTGGCTTAGTGTAAAAGTATTTACCCTTTGAGATGTGTTATGGAGGTAGAAAGGTGTAGGAAGTACAGTCCCTTACTATTACGAATACCAGAGGAAATGGTATAGTGGAGACATGTAACATGTGAGAGAGTGTGTATGAAGTAGTTGGTATGTGCGTGATGTGGAGGTTTATAAAATTGGAGTAATGTGGTGAATAGAAATGATGAAGGTAATGAAGTAGTGATGTTCTGGTTTTCGAAAGAATGGAGTAACCGATGGTGTATGGTTTGAAGTAGAGTTAAAAACCTGAGTAAGGTGAAGTTGATGTTAAATATTGTAAAGGTGTTATAATACAAGGTTGAGGAATGGTGCAAAGAAGAAAAAAAAAATGTTGTGTCAGTGTAGAGGTTAATGTTTAGATGAGGAAATAAAACAGTACCCCAGAGAAAATGTAAAAAAGTTAGGAATGAGGTGTGGTAGTGAAGAGGTGTTATGAAGTGAAGTCGAATTGCTGAGTTTGGTGGAGAATGGTTTGAGAACTAATGTTGCCCCTGTACGTCCTGCCTACAAGATTTGAGTTTGGACAGTTAGTGATACGGTGATCTAGTAGTGTGTGTGACTTGACGAAATGATATTCCATAGAGGTGAATATGTATTGTCCCAGAGAGTAAAATATCCTTAGAAATTGGTAGAGAGATGTACGAATAGAAGACCAATCAAATAATAATTCACTTTGGATGATGTAGAGAGGATGAGGGAATTGAAAGCGAGTATAGAAAGTAAAAAAGAGAAAAAATGGATGTTGGTTTGATTGTTATGAAAGAAATTTTGTTCCCCCTGTAGATTGATCCCCTAAAAATTAGGATAGTTGATAAGGGTTTATAGGTTTATTCTCAAAATATTTGGAATGTAGGTGATGTGTATGAACTGAAAACACTGAACAGAGAGTATTTTGTGAGAATGGAGTTTATAGGGTATGAGGTGGAGATTCCCATTGCCCAGGCAATTCTTAATCCTTGGATGTCCCTTGTGTGAGCTGGTAGCATGTTGGAGATATGAATGTAAATGAAAAAGTAAGTATTGGTGCAGTTGACATGCTATGTATGGCAGAGTAGGAGGAGACCTGATTTGAGCAGAAATGTGGATGAATTATAATAATTGTTTGCAAGTTAATCGTAGGTGCCCTGTGAAAAGAGGGAAGTCTGACTGAAGGTAGTATATCCAAGAGTAGAGTGAGTGATGATGTGTTGATAAATTCAATGTGGGTACAATGTTTAAAAGAGAGATTGGAAGAAGGCATAGGTTTAAGTAAAGTGAGAATGAGTCCCAAGAGTTCTTAGAGGTGAATGAACAAAGGTGTGGTTGGAGTGTATAGATGTAAGAAACAGTGACTAGCAAGTTGGTAATGTTTGAGACCTGTTATGATATTTGATCAAGAGAGTTGCATTATTGAGTTTTTGGAGTTTTTTATGAGCCAGGTGATGAGAGTAAGACCCGTGACTGTTTAAATTAGGAAGAGAGTAGAAGGTGTTTGAAGACCCTATTGCAGATGCAGAGAGAAAAGGAAAGTGTTGTTGTAGTGAAAGTTGCAGTATATGTAAGGTGTACAGAAAGTGTAATTGATGGCCCTTCCCATTGAGGTATACATGCTGATTGTTGTTTGGAATGAGAAGGCCCCACGTAAATCCAACATTATAGAATTTATGTTAATTTACGATGTGTGTCGAAATGATGTAGATACCAGATGTGAGGTGAAATTTAGGATGGAGGTGTTTGTGTGTGAGGACGTGGCCTTTCCCAAGCTATAGAAGTAATTATTTCAGTTATGTGTGGTGGAGAATAATGATAGTGAGGAATTATTTATGTATGACGGGATAAGAAGTTTTATTGGTACCCCTATTTGGCAAATGAGTTGTACTCATGTTGAGAACAGGAAAAGTTAAAAATGTAGATGATGAAGGTGAAACTTGATGTTGGTAATGGAGAGTCGCTTTGTGGAGTGTGATTGTGTTAGTATTAAAATTTATAGAAGTTATAAAGAGTCCACTTGTGGAGCGGTTATTAGCTATTGTGAATGAAATACAGTGAAGACTAGTAAATAAAGAGACACGTGAGCGACCCTTGGTTATTGATAAGATTGTAAAGAAGGTTTATATTGTGTCTTGTTATTTTGTTTGTTGTGGCTTAGTGTAAAAGTATTTACCCTTTGAGATGTGTTATGGAGGTAGAAAGGTGTAGGAAGTACAGTCCCTTAATATTACGAATACCAGAGGAAATGGTATAGTGGAGACATGTAACGTGTGAGAGAGTGTGTATGAAGTAGTTGGTATGTGCGTGATGTGGAGGTTTATAAAATTGAAGTAATGTGGTGATTAGAAATGATGAAGGTAATGGAGTAGTGATGTTCTGGTTTTCGAAAGAATGGAGTAACCGATGGTGTATGGTTTGAAGTAGAGTTAAAAACCTGAGTAAAGTGAAGTTGATGTTAAATATTGTAAAGGTGGTATAATACGAGGTTGAGGAATGGTGCAGAGAAGAAAAAAAAAAATGTTGTGTCGGTGTAGATGTTAATGTTTAGGTGAGGAAATAAAACAGTACCCCAGAGAAAATGTAAAAAAGTTAGGAATGAGGTGTGGTAGTGAAGAGGTGTTATGAAGTGAAGTCGAATGGCTGAGTTTGTCGATGAATGGTTTGAGAACTAATGTTGCCCCTGTACGTCCTGCCTACAAGATTTGAGTTTGAACAGTTAGTGATATGGTGATCTAGTAGTGTGTGTGACTTGACGAAATGATATTCCATAGAGGTGAATATGTATTGTCCCAGAGAGTAAAATATCCTTAGAAATTGGTAGAGAGATGTTCGAATAGAAGACCAATCAAATAATAATTCACTTTGGATGAGGTAGCGAGGATGAGGGAATTGAAAGCGAGTGTAGAAAGTAAAAAAGAGCAAAAATGGATGTTGGTTTGATTGTTATGAATGAAATTTTGTTCCCCCTGTAGATTGATCCCCTAAAAATTAGGATAGTTGGTAAGGGTTTATAGGTTTATTCTCAAAATATTTGGAATGTAGGTGATGTGTATGAGCTGAAAACAGTGAACAGAGAATATTTTGTGAGAATGGAGTTTATAGGGTATGAGGTGGAGATTCCCATTGCCCAGGCTATTCTTAATCCTTGGATGTCCCTTGTGTGAGCTGGTAGCATGTTGGAGATATGAATGTAAATGAAAAAGTAAGTATTGGTGCAGTTGACACGCAATGTATGGCAGAGTAGGAGGAGACCTGATTTGGGCAGAAATGTGGATGAATTATAATAATAGTTTGCGAGTTAATCGTAGGTGCCCTGTGAAGAGAGGGAAGTCTGACTGAAGGTAGTATATCCAAGAGTAGAGTGAGTGATGATGTGTTGATAAATTCAATGTGGGTACAATGTTAAAAAGAGAGATTGGAAGAAGGCATAGGTTTAAGTAAAGTGAGAATGAGTCCCAAGAGTTCTTAGAGGTGAATGAACAAAGGTGTGGTTGGAGTGTATAGATGTAAGAAACAGTGACTAGCAAGTTGGTAATGTTTGAGACCTGTTATGATATTTGATCATGAGAGTTGCATTATTGAGTTTTTGGAGTTTTTTATGAGCCAGGTGATGAGAGTAAGACCCGTGACTGTTTAAATTAGGAAGAGAGTAGAAGGTGTTTGAAGACCCTATTGCAGATGCAGAGAGAAAAGGAAAGTGTTGTTGTAGTGAAAATTGCAGTATATGTAAGGTGTACAGAAAGTGTAATTGATGGCCCTTCCCATTGAGGTATACATGCTGATTGTTGTTTGGAATGAGAAGGCCCCACGTAAATCCAACATTATAGAAATTATGTTAATTTACGATGTGTGTCGAAATGATGTAGATACCAGATGTGAGGTGAAATTTAGGATGGAGGCACTTGTGTGTGAGGACGTGGCCTTTCCCAAGCTATAGAATTAATTATTTCAGTTATGTGTGGTGGAGAATAATGATAGTGAGGAATTATTTATGTATGACGGGATAAGAAGTTTTATTGGTACCCCTATTTGGCAAATGAGTTGTACTCATGTTGAGAACAGGAAAAGTTAAAAATGTAGATGATGAAGGTGAAACTTGATGTTGGTAATGGAGAGTCGCTTTGTGGAGTGTGATTGTGTTAGTATTAAAATTTATAGAAGTTATAAAGAGTCCACTTGTGGAGCGGTTATTAGCTATTGTGAATGAAATACAGTGAAGACTAGTAAATAAAGAGACACGTGAGCGACCCTTGGTTATTGATAAGATTGTAAAGAAGGTTTATATTGTGTCTTGTTATTTTGTTTGTTGTGGCTTAGTGTAAAAGTATTTACCCTTTGAGATGTGTTATGGAGGTAGAAAGGTGTAGGAAGTACAGTCCCTTAATATTACGAATACCAGAGGAAATGGTATAGTGGAGACATGTAACGTGTGAGAGAGTGTGTATGAAGTAGTTGGTATGTGCGTGATGTGGAGGTTTATAAAATTGAAGTAATGTGGTGATTAGAAATGATGAAGGTAATGGAGTAGTGATGTTCTGGTTTTCGAAAGAATGGAGTAACCGATGGTGTATGGTTTGAAGTAGAGTTAAAAACCTGAGTAAAGTGAAGTTGATGTTAAATATTGTAAAGGTGGTATAATACGAGGTTGAGGAATGGTGCAGAGAAGAAAAAAAAAATGTTGTGTCGGTGTAGATGTTAATGTTTAGGTGAGGAAATAAAACAGTACCCCAGAGAAAATGTAAAAAAGTTAGGAATGAGGTGTGGTAGTGAAGAGGTGTTATGAAGTGAAGTCGAATGGCTGAGTTTGTCGATGAATGGTTTGAGAACTAATGTTGCCCCTGTACGTCCTGCCTACAAGATTTGAGTTTGAACAGTTAGTGATATGGTGATCTAGTAGTGTGTGTGACTTGACGAAATGATATTCCATAGAGGTGAATATGTATTGTCCCAGAGAGTAAAATATCCTTAGAAATTGGTAGAGAGATGTTCGAATAGAAGACCAATCAAATAATAATTCACTTTGGATGAGGTAGCGAGGATGAGGGAATTGAAAGCGAGTGTAGAAAGTAAAAAAGAGCAAAAATGGATGTTGGTTTGATTGTTATGAATGAAATTTTGTTCCCCCTGTAGATTGATCCCCTAAAAATTAGGATAGTTGGTAAGGGTTTATAGGTTTATTCTCAAAATATTTGGAATGTAGGTGATGTGTATGAGCTGAAAACAGTGAACAGAGAATATTTTGTGAGAATGGAGTTTATAGGGTATGAGGTGGAGATTCCCATTGCCCAGGCTATTCTTAATCCTTGGATGTCCTTTGTGTGAGCTGGTAGCATGTTGGAGATATGAATGTAAATGAAAAAGTAAGTATTGGTGCAGTTGACACGCTATGTATGGCAGAGTAGGAGGAGACCTGATTTGGGCAGAAATGTGGATGAATTATAATAATAGTTTGCGAGTTAATCGTAGGTGCCCTGTGAAGAGAGGGAAGTCTGACTGAAGGTAGTATATCCAAGAGTAGAGTGAGTGATGATGTGTTGATAAATTCAATGTGGGTACAATGTTAAAAAGAGAGATTGGAAGAAGGCATAGGTTTAAGTAAAGTGAGAATGAGTCCCAAGAGTTCTTAGAGGTGAATGAACAAAGGTGTGGTTGGAGTGTATAGATGTAAGAAACAGTGACTAGCAAGTTGGTAATGTTTGAGACCTGTTATGATATTTGATCATGAGAGTTGCATTATTGAGTTTTTGGAGTTTTTTATGAGCCAGGTGATGAGAGTAAGACCCGTGACTGTTTAAATTAGGAAGAGAGTAGAAGGTGTTTGAAGACCCTATTGCAGATGCGGAGAGAAAAGGAAAGTGTTGTTGTAGTGAAAGTTGCAGTATATGTAAGGTGTACAGAAAGTGTAATTGATGGCCCTTCCCATTGAGGTATACATGCTGATTGTTGTTTGGAATGAGAAGGCCCCACGTAAATCCAACATTATAGAAATTATGTTAATTTACGATGTGTGTCGAAATGATGTAGATACCAGATGTGAGGTGAAATTTAGGATGAATGTGTTTGTGTGTGAGGACGTGGCCTTTCCCAAGCTATAGAATTAATTATTTCAGTTATGTGTGGTGGAGAATAATGATAGTGAGGAATTATTTATGTATGACGGGATAAGAAATTTTATTGGTACCCCTATTTGGCAAATGAGTTGTACTCATGTTGAGAACAGGAAAAGTTAAAAATGTAGATGATGAAGGTGAAACTTGATGTTGGTAATGGAGAGTCGCTTTGTGGAGTGTGATTGTGTTAGTATTAAAATTTATAGAAGTTATAAAGAGTCCACTTGTGGAGCGGTTATTAGCTATTGTGAATGAAATACAGTGAAGACTAGTAAATAAAGAGACACTTGAGCGACCCTTGGTTATTGATAAGATTGTAATGAAGGTTTATATTGTGTCTTGTTATTTTGTTTGTTGTGGCTTAGTGTAAAAGTATTTACCCTTTGAGATGTGTTATGGAGGTAGAAAGGTGTAGGAAGTACAGTCCCTTAATATTACGAATACCAGAGGAAATGGTATAGTGGAGACATGTAACATGTGAGAGAGTGTGTATGAAGTAGTTGGTATGTGCGTGATGTGGAGGTTTATAAAATTGGAGTAATGTGGTGATTAGAAATGATGAAGGTAATGGAGTAGTGATGTTCTGGTTTTCGAAAGAATGGAGTAACCGATGGTGTATGGTTTGAAGTAGAGTTAAAAACCTGAGTAAAGTGAAGTTGATGTTAAATATTGTAAAGGTGGTATAATACGAGGTTGAGGAATGGTGCAGAGAAGAAAAAAAAAATGTTGTGTCGGTGTAGATGTTAATGTTTAGGTGAGGAAATAAAACAGTACCCCAGAGAAAATGTAAAAAAGTTAGGAATGAGGTGTGGTAGTGAAGAGGTGTTATGAAGTGAAGTCGAATGGCTGAGTTTGTCGATGAATGGTTTGAGAACTAATGTTGCCCCTGTACGTCCTGCCTACAAGATTTGAGTTTGAACAGTTAGTGATACGGTGATCTAGTAGTGTGTGTGACTTGACGAAATGATATTCCATAGAGGTTAATATGTATTGACCCAGAGAGTAAAATATCCTTAGAAATATGTAGAGAGATGTACGAATAGAAGACCAATCAAATAATAATTCACTTTGGATGAGATAGTGAGGATGAGGGAATTGAAAGCGAGTATAGAAAGTAAAAAAGAGAATAAATGGATGTTGGTTTGATTGTTATCAAAGAAATTTTGTTCCCCCTGTAGATTGATCCCCTAAAAGTTAGGATAATTGGTAAGGGTTTATAGGTTTATTCTCAAAATATTTGGAATGTAGGTGATGTGTATGAGCTGAAAGCACTGAACAGAGACTATTTTGTGAGAATGGAGTTTATAGGGTATGAGGTGGAGATTCCCATTGCCCAGGCAATTCTTAATCCTTGGATGTCCATTGTGTGAGCTGGTAGCATGTTGGAGATATGAATGTAAATGAAAAAGTAAGTATTGGTGCAGTTGACACGCTATGTATGGCAGAGTAGGAGGAGACTTGATTTGAGCAGAAATGTGGATGAATTATAATAATTGTTTGCGAATTAATCGTAGGTGCCCTGTGAACAGAGGGAAGTCTGACTGAAGGTAGTATATCCAAGAGTAGAGTGAGTGATGATGTGTTGATAAATTCAATGTGGGTACAATGTTTAAAAGAGACATTGGAAGGAGGCATAGGTTTAAGTAAAGTGAGAATGAGTCCCAAGAGTTCTTAGAGGTGAATGAACAAAGGTGTGGTTGGAGTGTATAGATGTAAGAAACAGTGACTAGCAAGTTGGTAATGTTTGAGACCTGTTATGACATTTGATCATGAGAGTTGCATTATTGAGTTTTTGGAGTTTTGTATGAGCCAGGTGATGAGAGTAAGACCCGTGACTGTTTAAATTAGGAAGAGAGCAGAAGGTGTTTGAATACCCTATTGCAGATGCAGAGAGAAAAGGAAAGTGTTGTTGTAGTGAAAGTTGCAGTATATGTAAGGTGTACAGAAAGTGTAATTGATGGCCCTTCCCATTGAGGTATACATGCTGATTGTTGTTTGGAACGAGAAGGTCCCACGTAAATCCAACATTATAGAAATTATTTTAATTTACGATGTGTGTCGAAATGATGTAGATACCTGATGTGAGGTGAAATTTAGGATGGAGGCGTATGTGTGTGAGGACGTGGCCTTTCCCAAGCTATAGAATTAATTATTTCAGTTATGTGTGGTGGAGAATAATGATAGTGAGGAATTATTTATGTATGACGGGATAAGAAATTTTATTGGTACCCCTATTTGGCAAATGAGTTGTACTCATGTTGAGAACAGGAAAAGTTAAAAATGTAGATGATGAAGGTGAAACTTGATGTTGGTAATGGAGAGTCGCTTTGTGGAGTGTGATTGTGTTAGTATTAAACTTTTTATAGAAGTTATAAAGAGTCCACTTGTGGAGCGGTTATTAGCTATTGTGAGTGAAATACAGTGAAGACTAGTAAATAAAGAGACACTTGAGCGACCCTTGGTTATTGATAAGATTGTAAAGAAGGTTTATATTGTGTCTTGTTATTTTGTTTGTTGTGGCTTAGTGTAAAAGTATTTACCCTTTGAGATGTGTTATGGAGGTAGAAAGGTGTAGGAAGTACAGTCCCTTAATATTACGAATACCAGAGGAAATGGTATAGTGGAGACATGTAACGTGTGAGAGAGTGTGTATGAAGTAGTTGGTATGTGCGTGATGTGGATGTAAAATTGGAGTAATGTGGTAATTAGAAATGATGAAGGTAATGAAGTAGTGATGTTCTGGTTTTCAAAAGAATGGAGTAACTGATGGTGTATGGTTTGAAGTAGAGTTAAAAACCTGAGTAAGGTGAAGTTGATGATAAATATTGTAAAGGTGGTATAATACGAGGTTGAGGAAAGGTGAAGAGAAAAAAAAAAAAATGTTGTGTCAGTGTAGAGGTTAATGTTTAGATGAGGAAATAAAACAGTACCCCAGAGAAAATGTAAAAAAGTTAGGAATGAGGTGACGTAGTGAAGAGGTGTTATGAAGTGAAGACAAATTGCTGAGTTTGGTGGTGAATGGTTTGTGAACTAGTGTTGCCCCTGTACGTCCTGCCTACAAGATTTGAGTTTGGAAAGTTAGTGATACGGTGATCTAGTAGTGTGTGTGACTTGACGAAATGATATTCCATAGAGGTGAATATGTATTGTCCCAGAGAGTAAAATATCCTTAGAAATTGGTAGAGAGATGTACGAATAGAAGACCAATCAAATAATAATTCACTTTGGATGAGGTAGCGAGGATGAGGGAATTGAAAGCGAGTATAGAAAGTAAAAAAGAGAAAAAATGGATGTTGGTTTGATTGTAATGAAAGAAATTTTGTTCCCCCTGTAGACTGATCCCCTAAAAATTAGGATAGTTGGTAAGGGTTTATAGGTTTATTCTCAAAATATATGGAATGTAATTGATGTGTATGAGCTGAAAACACTGAACAGAGAGTATTTTGTGAGAATGGAGTTTATAGGGTATGAGGTGGAGATTCCCATTGCCCAGGCAATTCTTAATCCTTGGATGTCCCTTGTGTGAGCTGGTAGCATGTTGGAGATATGAATGTAAATGAAAAAGTAAGTACTGGTGCAGTTGACACGCTATGTATGGCAGAGTAGGAGGAGACCTGATTTGAGCAGAAATGTGGATGAATTATAATAATTATTTGCGAGTTAATCGTAGGTGCCCTGTGAAGAGAGGGAAGTCTCACTGAAGGTAGTATATCCAAGAGTAGAGTGAGTGATGATGTGTTGATAAATTCAATGTGGGTACAGTGTTTAAAAGAGAGATTGGAAGAAGGCATAGGTTTAAGTAAAGTGAGAATGAGTCCCAAGAGTTCTTAGAGGTGAATGAACAAAGGTGTGGTTGGAGTGTATAGATGTAAGAAACAGTGACTAGCAAGTTGGTAATGTTTGAGACCTGTTATGACATTTGATCATGAGAGTTGCATTATTGAGTTTTTGGAGTTTTGTATGAGCCAGGTGATGAGAGTAAGACCCGTGACTGTTTAAATTAGGAAGAGAGTAGAAGGTGTTTGAAGACCCTATTGCAGATGCAGAGAGAAAAGGAAAGTGTTGTTGTAGTGAAAGTTGCAGTATATGTAAGGTGTACAGAAAGTGTAATTGATGGCCCTTCCCATTGAGGTATACATGCTGATTGTTGTTTGGAACGAGAAGGTCCCATGTAAATCCAACATTATAGAAACAAAGATGAGGTGACTTACCGAACAAAAGCGCTGGCAGTTCGATAGACACACAAACAAACACAAACATACACACAAAATTCAAGCTTTCGCAACAAACTGTTGCCTCATCAGGAAAGAGGGAAGGAGAGGGGAAGACGAAAGGAAGTGGGTTTTAAAGGAGAGGGTAAGGAGTCATTCCAATCCCGGGAGCGGAAAGACTTACCTTAGGGGGAAAAAAGGACAGGTATACACTCGCACACACGCACACACATACAGACACAAGCAGACATATTTGCGAGTGTATACCTGTCCTTTTTTCCCCCTAAGGTAAGTCATTCCGCTCCCGGGATTGGAATGACTCCTTACCCTCTCCTTTAAAACCCACTTCCTTTCGTCTTCCCCTCACCTTCCCTCTTTCCTGATGAGGCAAGAATTTTGTGTGTATGTTTGTGTGTCTATCGACCTGCCAGCGCTTTTGTTCGGTAAGTCACCTAATCTTTGTTTTTATAAGTAATTTTTCCCTTGTGGAATGTTTCCTTCCATTATATCAACATTATAGAAATTATGTTAATTTACGATGTGTGTCGAAATGATGTAGATACCTGATGTGAGGTGAAATTTAGGATGGAGGCGTGTGTGTGTGAGGACGTGGCCTTTCCCAAGCTATAGAATTAATTATTCCAGTTATGTGTGGTGGAGAATAATGATAGTGAGGAATTATTTATGTGTGACGGGATAAGAAGTTTTCTTGGTACCCTTATTTGGCAAATGAGTTGTACTAATGTTGAGAACAGGAAAAGTTAAAAATGTAGATGATGAAGGTGAAACTTGATGTTGGTAATGGAGAGTCGCTTTGTGGAGTGTGATTGTGTTAGTATTAAAATTTATAGAAGTTATAAAGAGTACACTTGTGGAGCGGTTATTAGCTAATGTGAATGAAATTCAGTGAAGACTAGTAAATAAAGAGACACTTGAGCGACCCTTGGTTATTGATAAGATTGTAAAGAAGGTTTATATTGTGTCTTGTTATTTTGTTTGTTGTGGCTTAGTGTAAAAGTATTTACCCTTTGAGATGTGTTATGGAGGTAGAAAGGTGTAGGAAGTACAGTCCCTTAATATTACGAATACCAGAGGAAATGGTATAGTGGAGACATGTAACGTGTGAGAGAGTGTGTATGAAGTAGTTGGTATGTGCGTGATGTGGATGTAAAATTGGAGTAATGTGGTAATTAGAAATGATGAAGGTAATGAAGTAGTGATGTTCTGGTTTTCAAAAGAATGGAGTAACTGATGGTGTATGGTTTGAAGTAGAGTTAAAAACCTGAGTAAGGTGAAGTTGATGATAAATATTGTAAAGGTGGTATAATACGAGGTTGAGGAAAGGTGAAGAGAAAAAAAAAAAAAATGTTGTGTCAGTGTAGAGGTTAATGTTTAGATGAGGAAATAAAACAGTACCCCAGAGAATATGTAAAAAAGTTAGGAATGAGGTGTGGTAGTGAAGAGGTGTTATGAAGTGAAGTCGAATTGCTGAGTTTGGTGGTGAATGGTTTGTGAACTAGTGTTGCCCCTGTACGTCCTGCCTACAAGATTTGAGTTTGGACAGTTAGTGATACGGTGATCTAGTAGTGTGTGTGACTTGACGAAATGATTTTCCATAGAGGTGAATATGTATTGTCCCAGAGAGTAAAATATCCTTAGAAATTGGTAGAGAGATGTACGAATAGAAGACCAATCAAATAATAATTCACTTTGGATGAGGTAGCGAGGATGAGGGAATTGAAAGCGAGTATAGAAAGTAAAAAAGAGAAAAAATGGATGTTGGTTTGATTGTTATGAAAGAAATTTTGTTCCCCTGTAGATTGATCCCCTAAAAATTAGGATAATTGGTAAGGGTTTATAGGTTTATTCTCAAAGTATTTGGAATGTAGGTGATGTGTATGAGCTGAAAACACTGAACAGAGAGTATTTTGTGAGAATGGAGTTTATAGGGTATGAGGTGGAGATTCCCATTGCCCAGGCAATTCTTAATCCTTGGATGTCCATTGTGTGAGCTGGTAGCATGTTGGAGATATGAATGTAAATGAAAAAGTAAGTATTGGTGCAGTTGACACGCTATGTATGGCAGAGTAGGAGGAGACCTGATTTGAGCAGAAATGTGGATGAATTATAATAATTGTTTGCAAGTTAATCGTAGGTGCCCTGTGAAAAGAGGGAAGTCTTGACTGAAGGTAGTATATCCAAGAGTAGAGTGAGTGATGATGTGTTGATAAATTCAATGTGGGTACAATGTTTAAAAGAGAGATTGGAAGAAGGCATAGGTTTAAGTAAAGTGAGAATGAGTCCCAAGAGTTCTTAGAGGTGAATGAACAAAGGTGTGGTTGGAGTGTACAGATGTAAGAAACAATGACTAGCAAGTTGGAAATGTTTGAGACCTGTTATGACATTTGATCATGAGAGTTGCATTATTGAGGTTTTGGAGTTTTGTATGAGCCAGGTGATGAGAGTAAGAGCCGTGACTGTTTAAATTAGGAAGAGAGTAGAAGGTGTTTGAAGACCCTATTGCAGATGCAGAGAGAAAAGGAAAGTGTTGTTGTAGTGAAAGTTGCAGTATATGTAAGGTGTACAGAAAGTGTAATTGATGGCCCTTCCCATTGAGGTATACATGCTGATTGTTGTTTGAAATGAGAAGGTCCCACGTAAATCCACCATTATAGAAATTATGTTAATTTACGATGTGTGTCGAAATGATGTAGATACCTGATGTGAGGTGAAATTTAGGATGGAGGTGTGTGTGTGTGAGGACGTGGCCTTTCCCAAGCTATAGAATTAATTATTTCAGTTATGTGTGGTGGAGAATAATGATAGTGAGGAATTATTTATGTGTGACGGGATAAGAAGTTTTATTGGTACCCTTATTTGGCAAATGAGTTGTACTCATGTTGAGAACAGGAAATGTTAAAAATGTAGATGATGAAGGTGAAACTTGATGTTGGTAACGGAGAGTCACTTTGTGGAGTGTGATTTTGCTAGTATTACAATTTATGGAAGTTATAAAGAGTCCACTTGTGGAGCGGTTATTAGCTATTGTGAAGTGAAATACAGTGAAGACTAGTAAATAAAGAGACACTTGAGCGACCCTTGGTTATTGATAATATTGTAAAGAATGTTTATATTGTGTCTGGTTATATTGTATGTTGTTGCTTAGTGATAAAGTATTTACCCTTTGAGAAGTGTTATGGAAGTAGAAAGGTGTAGGAAGTACAGTCCCTCAATATTTCGAATACGAGAGGAAATTATATAGTGGAGACTTGTAACATGTGAGAGAGTGTGTATGAAGTAGTTGGTATGGGCGTGATGTGGAGGTTTATGAAATTGGAGTAATGTGGTAATTAGAAGTGATGAAGGTAATGAAGTAGTGATGTTCTGGTTCTCGAAAGAATGGAGTAATCGATGGTGTATGGTTTGAAGTAGAGTTAAAAACCTGAGTAAGGTGAAGTTGATGATAAATATTGTAAAGGTGGTATAATACGAGGTTGACGAAAGGTGCAGAGAAGAAAAAAAAAATGTTGTGTCAGTGTAGAGGTTAATGTTTAGATGAGGAAATAAAACAGTACCCCAGAGAAAATGTAAAAAAGTTAGGAATGGGGTGTGGTAGTGAAGAGGTGTTATGAAGTGAAGTCGAATTGCTGAGTTTGGTGGTGAATGGTTTGTGAACTAGTGTTGCCCCTGTACGTCCTGACTACAAGATTTGAGTTTGGACAGTTAGTGATACGGTGATCTAGTAGTGTGTGTGACTTGACGAAATGATATTCCATAGAGGTGAATATGTATTGTCCCAGAGAGTAAAATATCCTTAGAAATTGGTAGAGAGATGTACGAATAGAAGACCAATCAAATAATAATTCACTTTGGATGAGGTAGCGAGGATGAGGGAATTGAAAGCGAGTATAGAAAGTAAAAAAGAGAAAAAATGGATGTTGGTTTGATTGTCATGAATGAAATTTTGTTCCCCTTGTAGATTGATCCCCTAAAAATTAGGATAGTTGGTAAGGGTTTATAGGTTTATTCTCAAAATATTTGGAATGTAGGTGATGTGTATGAGCTGAAAACACTGAACAGAGAGTATTTTGTGAGAATGGAGTTTATAGGGTATGAGGTGGAGATTCCCATTGCCCAGGCAATTCTTAATCCTTGGATGTCCCTTGTGTGAGCTGGTAGCATGTTGGAGATATGAATGTAAATGAAAAAGTAAGTATTGCTGCAGTTGACACGCTATGTATGGCAGAGTAGGAGGAGACCTGATTTGAGCAGAAATGTGGGTGAATTATAATAATTGTTTGCGAGTTAATCGTAGGTGCCCTGTGAAGAGAGGGAAGTCTGACTGAAGGTAGTATATCAAAGAGTAGAGTGAGTGATGATGTGTTGATAAATTCAATGTGGGTACAATGTTTAAAAGAGAGATTGGAAGAAGGCATAGGTTTAAGTAAAGTGAGAATGAGTCCCAAGAGTTCTTAGAGGTGAATGAACAAGGGTGTGGTTGGAGTGTATAGATGTAAGAAACAGTGACTAGCAAGTTGGTAATGTTTGAGACCTGTTATGACATTTGATCATGAGAGTTGCATTATTGAGTTTTTGGAGTTTTGTATGAGCCAGGTGATGAGAGTAAGACCCGTGACTTTAAATTAGGAAGAGAGTAGAAGGTGTTTGAAGACCCTATTGCAGATGCAGAGAGAAAAGGAAAGTGTTGTTGTAGTGAAAGTTGCAGTATATGTAAGGTGTACAGAAAGTGTAATTGATGGCTCTTCCCATTGAGGTATACATGCTGATTGTTGTTTGGAACGAGAAGGTCCCACATAAATCCAACATTATAGAAATTATGTTAATTTACGATGTGTGTCGAAATGATGTAGATACCTGATGTGAGGTGATATTTAGGATGGAGGCGTGTGTGTGTGAGGACGTGGCCTTTCCCAATCTATAGAATTAATTATTCCAGTTATGTGTGGTGGAGAATAATGATAGTGAGGAATTATTTATGTGTGATGGAATAAGAAGTTTTATTGGTACCCCTATTTGGCAAATGAGTTGTACTCATGTTGAGAAAAGGAAAAGTTAAAAATGTAGATGATGAAGGTGAAACTTGATGTTGGTAATGGTTAGTCGCTTTGTGTAGTGTGATTGTGTTAGTATTAAAATTTATAGAAGTTATAAAGAGTCCACTTGTGGAGCGGTTATTATCTATTGTGAATGAAATACAGTGAAGACTAGTAAATAAAGAGACACTTGAGCGACCCTTGGTTATTGATAAGATTGTAAAGAAGATTTATAATGTGTCTTGTTATTTTGTTTGTTGTGGCTTAGTGTAAAAGTATTTACCCTTTGAGATGTGTTATGGAGGTAGAAAGGTGTAGGAAGTACAGTCCCTTAATATTACGAATACCTGAGGAAATGGTATAGTGGAGACATGTAACGTGTGAGAGAGTGTGTATGAAGTAGTTGGTATGTGCGTGATGTGGAGGTTTATAAAATTGGAGTAATGTGGTAATTAGAAATGATGAAGGTAATGAAGTAGTGATGTTCTGGTTTTCGAAAGAATGGAGTAACCGATGGCGTATGGTTTGAAGTAGAGTTGAAAACCTGAGTAAGGTGAAGTTGATGTTAAATATTGTAAAGGTGGTATCATAGAGGAAATAAAACAGTACCCCAGAGAAAATCTAAAAAAGTTAGGAATGATGTGTGGTAGTGAAGAGGTGTTATGAAGTGAAGTCGAATTGCTGAGTGTGGTGGTGAATGGTTTGTGAACTAATATTGCCCCTGTACGTCCTGCCTACAAGATTTGTGTTTGGACAGTTAGTGATACGGTGATCTAGTAGTGTGTGTGACTTGACGAAATGATATTCCATAGAGGTGAATATGTATTGTCCCAGAGAGTAAAATATCCTTAGAAATTGGTAGAGAGATGTACGAATAGAAGACCAATCAAATAATAATTCACTTTGGATGAGGTAGCGAGGATGAGGGAATTGAAAGCGAGTATAGAAAGTAAAAAAGAGAAAAAATGGATGTTGGTTTGATTGTTATGAAAGAAATTTTGTTCCCTCTGTAGATTGATCCCCTAAAAATTAGGATAGTTGATAAGGGTTTATAGGTTTACTCTCAAAATATTTGGAATGTAGGTGATGTGTATGAGCTGAAAACACTGAACAGAGAGTATTTTGTGAGAATGGAGTTTATAGGTTATGAGGTGGAGATTCCCATTGCCCAGGCAATTCTTAATCCTTGGATGTCCCTTGTGTGAGCTGGTAGCATGTTGGAGATATGAATGTAAATGAAAAAGTAAGTATTGGTGCAGTTGACACGCTATGTATGGCAGAGTAGGAGGAGACCTGATTTGAGCAGAAATGTGGATGAATTATAATAATTGTTTGCGAGTTAATCGTAGGTGCCCTGTGAAGAGAGGGAAGTCTGACTGAAGGTAGTATATCCAAGAGTAGAGTGAGTGATGATGTGTTGATAAATTCAATGTGGGTACAATGTTTAAAAGAGAGATTGGAAGAAGGCATAGGTTTAAGTAAAGTGAGAATGAGTCCCAAGAGTTCTTAGAGGTGAATGAACAAAGGTGTGGTTGGAGTGAATAGATGTAAGAAACAGTGACTAGCAAGTTGGTAATGTTTGAGACCTGTTATGACATTTGATCATGAGAGTTGCATTATTGAGTTTTTGGAGTTTTGTATGAGCCAGGTGATGAGAGTAAGACCCGTGACTGTTTAAATTAGGAAGAGAGTAGAAGGTGTTTGAAGACCCTATTGCAGATGCAGAGAGAAAAGGAAAGTGTTGTTGTAGTGAAAGTTGCAGTATATGTAAGGTGTACAGAAAGTGTATTGATGGCCCTTCCCATTGAGGTATACATGCTGATTGTTGTTTGGAACGAGAAGGTCCCACGTAAATCCAACATTATAGAAATTATGTTAATTTATGATGTGTGTCGAAATGATGTAGATACCTGATGTGAGGTGAAATTTAGGATGGAGGCGTGTGTGTGTGAGGACGTGGCCTTTCCCAAGCTATAGAATTAATTATTCCAGTTATGTGTGGTGGAGAATAATGATAGTGAGGAATTATTTATGTGTGACGGGATAAGAAGTTTTGTTGGTACCCCTATTTGGCAAATGAGTTGTACTCATGTTGAGAACAGGAAAAGTTAAAAAAGTAGATGATGAAGGTGAAACTTGATGTTGGTAATGGAGAGTCGCTTTGTGTAGTGTGATTGTGTTAGTATTAAAATTTATAGAAGTTAGAAAGAGTCCACTTGTGGAGCGGTTATTAGCTATTGTGAATGAAATACAGTGAAGACTAGTGAATAAAGAGACACTTGAGCGACCCTTGGTTATTGATAATATTGTAAAGAATGTTTATATTGTGTCTGGTTATATTGTTTGTTGTGGCTTAGTGTAAAAGTATTTACCCTTTGAGAAGTGTTATGGAAGTAGAAAGGTGTAGGAAGTACAGTCCCTTAGTATTTCGAATACGAGGGGAAATGATTTAGTGAAGACTTGTAACATGTGAGAGAGTGTGTATGAAGTAGTTGGTAGGGGCGTGATGTGGAGGTTTATGAAATTCGAGAAATGTGGTAATTAGAAGTGATGAAGGTAATGACGTAGTGATGTTCTGGTTCTCGAAAGAATGGAGTAATCGATGGTGTATGGTTTGAAGTAGAGTTAAAAACCTGAGTAATGTGAAGTTGATGTTAAATTTTGTAAAGGTGGTATAATACGAGGTTTCGGAATGGTGCAGAGAAGAAAATAAAATGTTGTGCCAGTGTAGAGGTTAATGTTTAGATGAGGAAATAAAACAGTACCCCAGAGAAAATGTTAAAAAAGTAGGAATGAGGTGTGGTAGTGAAGAGGTGTTATGAAGTGAGGTCGAATTGCTGAGTTTGGTGGTGAATGCGTTGTGAACTAATGTTGCCCCTGTACGTCCTGCCTACAAGATTTGAGTTTGGACAGTTAGTGATACTGTGATCTAGTAGTGTGTGAGATATGACGAAATGATAATCCGTAGAGGTGAATATGTATTGTCCCAGAGAGTAAAATATCATTAGTAATTGATAGAGAGATGTACGAATAGAAGGTACTTTGCATGAGGTAACGAGGATGAGGGAATTGAAAGCGAGTATAGAAAGTAAAAAAGAGAAAAAATGGATGTTGGTTTGATTGTTATGAATGAAATTTTGTTCCCCCTGTAGATTGATCCCCTAAAAATTAGGATAGTTGATAAGGGTTTATAGGTTTATTCTCAAAATATTTGGAATGTAGGTGATGTGTATGAGCTGAAAACACTGAACAGAGAGTATTTTGTGAGAATGGAGTTTATAGGGTATGAGGTGGAGATTCCCATTGCCCAGGCAATTCTTAATCCTTGGATGTCCCTTGTGTGAGCTGGTAGCATGTTGGAGATATGAGTGTAAATGAAAAAGTAAGTATTGGTGCAGTTGACATGCTATGTATGGCAGAGTAGGAGGAGACCTGATTTGAGCAGAAATGTGGATGAATTATAATAATTGTTTGCAAGTTAATCGTAGCTGCCACTGTGAAAAGAGGGAAGTCTGACTGAAGGTAGTATATCCAAGAGTAGAGTGAGTGATGATGTGTTGATAAATTCAATGTGGGTACAATGTTTAAAAGAGAGATTGGAAGAAGGCATAGGTTTAAGTAAAGTGAGAATGTGTCCCAAGAGTTCTTAGAGGTGAATGAACAAAGGTGTGGTTGGAGTGTATAGATGTAAGAAACAATGACTAGCAAGTTGGTAATGTTTGAGACCTGTTATGACATTTGATCATGAGAGTTGCATTATTGAGTTTTTGGAGTTTTGTATGAGCCAGGTGATGAGAGTAAGACCCGTGACTGTTTCAATTAGGAAGAGAGTAGAAGGTGTTTGAAGACCCTATTGCAGATGCAGAGAGAAAAGGAAAGTGTTGTTGTAGTGAAAGTTGCAGTATATGTAAGGTGTACAGAAATTAGGTACTGAATGTGAGGTGAAATTTAGGATGGAGGCATGTGTGTGTGAGGACGTGGCCTTTCCCAAGCTATAGAATTAATTATTCCAGTTATGTGTGGTGGAGAATAATGATAGTGAGGAATTATTTATGTGTGACGGGATAAGAAGTTTTATTGGTACCCCTATTTGGCAAATGAGTAGTACTAATGTTGAGAACAGGAAATGTTAAGAATGTAGATGATGAAGGTGAAACTTGATGTTGGTAATGGAGAGTCGCTTTGTGGAGAGTGATTGTGTTAGTATTAAAATTTATAGAAGTTATAAAGAGTCCACTTGTGGAGCCGTTAGTAGCTATTGTGAAGTGAAATACAGTGAAGACTCGTAAATAAAGAGACACTTGAGCGACCCTTGGTGATTGATAAGATTGTAAAGAAGGTTTATATTGTGTCTGGTTATTTTGTTTGTTGTGCCTTAGTGTAAAAGTATTTACCCTTTGAGATGTGTTATGGAGGTAGAAAGGTGTAGGAAGTACAGTCCCTTAATATTACGAATACCAGAGGAAATGGTATAGTGGAGACATGTAACGTGTGAGAGAGTGTGTATGAAGTAGTTGGAATGTGCGTGATGTGGAGGTTTATAAAATTGGAGTAATGTGGTAATTAGAAATGATAAAGGTAATGAAGTAGTGATGTTCTGGTTTTCGAAAGAATGGAGTAACCGATGGTGTATGGTTTGAAGTAGAGTTAAAAACCTGAGTTAGGTGAAGTTGATATTAAATATTGTAAAGGTGGTATAATATGAGGTTGAGGAATGGTGCAGAGAAAAAAAAAATGTTGTGTCAGTGTAGAGGTTAATGTTTAGATGAGGAAATAAAACAGTACCCCAGAGAAAATGTTAAAAAAGTAGGAATGAGGTGTGGTAGTGAAGAGGTGTTATGAAATGAAGTCGAATTGCAGAGTTTGGTGGTGAATGGTTTGTGAACTAATGTTGCCCATGTACGTCCTGCCTACAAGATTTGAGTTTGGACAGTTAGTGACACTGTGATCTAGTAGTGTGTGAGATTTGACGAAATGATAATCCGTAGAGGTGAATATGTATTGTCCCAGAGAGTAAAATATCATTAGTAATTGGTAGAGAGATGTACGAATAGAAGGTACTTTGGATGAGGTAGCGAGGATGATGGAATTGAAAGCGAGTATAGAAAGTAAAAAGGAGAAAAAACGGATGTTGGTTTGATTGTTATGAATGAAATTTTGTTCCCCCTGTAGATTGATCCCCTAAAAATTAGGATAGTTGATAAGGGTTTATAGGTTTATTCTCAAAATATTTGGAATGTACGTGATGTGTATGAGCTGAAAACACTGAACAGAGAGTATTTTGTGAGAATGGAGTTTATAGGGTATGAGGTGGAGATTCCCATTGCCCAGGCAATTCTTAATCCTTGGATGTCCCTTGTGTGAGCTGGTAGCATGTTGGAGATATGAGTGTAAATGAAAATGTAAGTATTGGTACAGTTGACATGCTATGTATGGCAGAGTAGGAGGAAACCTCATTTGAGCAGAAATGTGGATGAATTATAATAATTGTTTGCAAGTTAATCGTAGGTGCCCTGTGAAAAGAGGGAAGTCAGACTGAAGGTAGTATATCCAAGAGTAGAGTGAGTGATGATGTGTTGATAAATTCAATGTTTAAAACAGATTGGAAGAAGGCCTAGGTTTAAATAAAGTGAGAATGTGTCCCAAGAGTTCTTAGAGGTGAATGAACAAAGGTGTGGTTGGAGTGTATAGATGTAAGAAACAATGACTAGCAAGTTGGTAATGTTTGAGACCTGTTATGACATTTGATCATGAGAGTTGCATTATTGAGTTTTTCGAGTTTTGTATGAGCCAGGTGATGAGAGTAAGACCCGTGACTTTAATTTAGGAAGAGAGTAGAAGGTGTTTGATGACCTTATTGCAGATGCAGAGAGAAAAGGAAAGTGTTGTTGTAGTGAAAGTTGCAGTATATGTAAGGTGTACAGAGAGTGTAATTGATGGCCCTTCCCATTGAGGTAGACATGCTGATTGTTGTTTGGAACGAGAAGCTCCCACGTAAATCCAACATTATAGAAATTATGTTAATTTACGATGTGTGTCAAAATGATGTAGGTACCTGATGTGAGGAGAAATTTAGGATGGAGGCATGTGTGTGTGAGGACGTGGCCCTTTCCCAAGCCATAGAATTAATTATTTCAGTTATGTGTGGTGGAGAAAATGATAGTGAGGAAGTATTTAAGTGAGGAAGTATTTATGTGTGACGGGATAAGAAGTATTATTGGTACTCCTATTTGCAAATGAGTTGTACTGATATTGAGAACAGGAAAGGTTAAAAATGTAGATGATGAAGGTGAAACTTGATGTTGGTAATGGAGAGTCGCTTTGTGGAGTGTGATTGTGTTACAGTTAAAATTTGTAGACGTTCTAAAGAGTCCACTTGTGGAGCGGTTATTAGCTATTGTGAAGTGAAATACAGTGAAGAGTAGCAAATAAAGAGACACTTGTGGGACCCATGGTTATTGATAAGATTGTAAAGAAGGTTTATATTGTGTCTGGTTATTTTGTTTGTTGTGGCTTAGTGTAAAAGAATTTACCCCTTTGACATGTGTTATGGAGGTAGAAAGGTGTAGGAAGTACAGTCCCTTAATATTTCAAATACGAGAGGAAATGATATAGTGGAGACATGTAACGTGTGAGAGAGTGTGTATGAAGTAGTTGGTATGTGCGTAATGTGGAGGTTTATGAAATTGGAGTAATGTGGTAATTAGAAATGATGAAGGTACTGAAGTAGTGATGTTCTATTTTTCGAAAGAATGGAGTAACCGATGGTGTATGGTTTGAAGTAGAGTTAAAAACCTGAGTTAGGTGAAGTTGATGTTAAATATTGTAAAGGTGGTATAATACGAGGTTGATGAATGGTGCAGAGAAGAAAAAAAAATGTTGCGTCAGTGTAGATGAGGAAATAAAACAGTACCCCAGAGAAAATGTAAAAAAGTTAGGAATGAGGTGTGGTAGTGAAGAGGTGTTATGAAGTGAAGTCGAATTGCTGAGTTTGGTTGTGAATGGTTTGTGAACTAGTGTTGCCCCTGTACGTCCTGCCTACAAGATTTGAGTTTGGACAGTTAGTGATACGGTGATCTAGTAGTGTGTGTGACTTGACGAAATGATAGTCCATAGAGGTGAATATGTATTGTCCCAGAGAGTAAAATATCCTTAGAAATTGGTAGAGAGATGTACGAATAGAAGACCAATCAAATAATAATTCACTTTGGATGAGGTAGCGAGGATGAGGGAATTGAAAGCGAGTATAGAAAGTAAAAAAGAGAAAAAATGGATGTTGGTTTGATTGTTATGAAAGAAATTTTGTTCCCCCTGTAGATTGACCCCCTAAAAATTAGGATAGTTGATAAGGGTTTATAGGTTTATTCTCAAAATATTTGGAATGTAGGTGATGTGTTTGAGCTGAAAACACTGAACAGAGAGTATTTTGTGAGAATGGAGTTTATAGGGTATGAGGTGGAGATTCCCATTGCCCAGGCAATTCTTAATCCTTGGATGTCCCTTGTGTGAGCTGGTAGCATGTTGGAGATATGAGTGTAAATGAAAAAGTAAGTATTGTTGCAGTTGACACGCTATGTATGGCAGAGTAGGAGGAGACCTGATTTGAGCAGAAATATGGATGAATTATAGTAATTGATTGCAAGTTAATCGTAGGTGCCCTGTGAAGAGAGGGAAGTCTGACTGAAGGTAGTATATCCAAGAGTAGAGTGAGTGATGATGTGTTGATAAATTCAATGTGGGTACAATGTTTAAAAGAGAGATTGGAAGAAGGCATAGGTTTAAGTAAAGTGAGAATGAGTCCCAAGAGTTCTTAGAGGTGAATGAACAAAGGTGTGGTTGGAGTGTATAGATGTAAGAAACAGTGACTAGCAAGTTGGTAATGTTTGAGACCTGTTATGACATTTGATCATGAGAGTTGCATTATTGAGTTTTTGGAGTTTTGTATGAGCCAGGTGATGAGAGTAAGACCCGTGACTGTTTAAATTACGAAGAGAGTAGAAGGTGTTGGAAGACCCTATTGCAGATGCAGAGAGAAAAGGAAAGTGTTGTTGTAGTGAAAGTTGCAGTATATGTGAGGTGTACAGAAAGTGTAATTGATGGCCCTTCCCATTGAGGTATACATGCTGATTGTTGTTTGGAACGAGAAAGTCCCACGTAAATCCAACATTATAGAAATTATGTTAATTTACGATGTGTGTCGAAATGATGTAGATACCTGATGTGAGGTGAAATTTAGGATGGAGGCGTGTGTGTGTGAGGACGTGGCCTTTCACAAGCTATAGAATTAATTATTCCAGTTATGTGTGGTGGAGAATAATGATAGTGAGGAATTATTTATGTGTGACGGGATAAGAAGTTTTATTGGTACCCCTATTTGGCAAATGAGTTGTACTCATGTTGAGAACAGGAAAAGTTAAAAATGTAGATGATGAAGGTGAAACTCGATGTTGGTAATGGAGAGTCGCTTTGTAGAGTGTGATTGTGTTAGTATTAAAATTTATAGAAGTTATAAAGAGTACACTTGTGGAGCGGTTATTAGCTATTGTGAATGAAATACAGTGAAGACTAGTAAATAAAGAGACACTTGAGCGACCCTTGGTTATTGATAAGATTGTAAAGAAGGTTTATATTGTGTCTTGTTATTTTGTTTGTTGTGGCTTAGTGTAAAAGTATTTACCCTTTGAGATGTGTTATGGAGGTAGAAAGGTGTGGGAAGTACAGTCCCTTAATATTACGAATACCAGAGGAAATGGTATAGTGGTGACATGTAACGTGTGAGAGAGTGTGTATGAAGTAGTTAGTATGTGCGAGATGTGGAAGTTTATAAAATTGGAGTAATGTGGTAATTAGAAATGATGAAGGTAATGAAGTAGTGATGTTCTGGTTTTCAAAAGAATGGAGTAACCAATGGTGTATGGTTTGAAGTAGAGTTATAAACCTGAGTAAGGTGAAGTTGATGATAAATATTGTAAAGGTGGTATAATACAAGGTTGAGGAAAGGTGCAGAGAAGAAAAAAAAAATGTTGTGTCAGTGTAGAGGTTAATGTTTAGATGAGGAAATAAAACAGTACCCCAGAGAAAATGTAAAAAAGTTAGGAATGAGGTGTGGTAGTGAAGAGGTGTTATGAAGTGAAGTCGAATTGCTGAGTTTGGTGGTGAATGGTTTGTGAACTAGTGTTGCCCCTGTACGTCCTGCCTACAAGATTTGAGTTTGGACAGTTAGTGATACGGTGATCTAGTAGTGTGTGTGACTTGACGAAATGATATTCCATAGAGGTGAATATGTATTGTCCCAGAGAGTAAAATATCCTTAGAAATAGGTAGAGAGATGTACGAATAGAAGACCAATCAAATAATAATTCACTTTGGATGAGGTAGCGAGGATGAGGGAATTGAAAGCGAGTATAGAAAGTAAAAAAGAGAAAAAATGGATGTTGGTTTGATTGTAATGAAAGAAATTTTGTTCCCCCTGTAGATTGATATCCTAAAAATTAGGATAGTTGGTAAGGGTTTATAGGTTTATTCTCAAAATATTTGGAATGTAGGTGATGTGTATGAGCTGAAAACACTGAACAGAGAGTATTTTGTGAGAATGGAGTTTATAGGGTATGAGGTGGAGATTCCCATTGCCCAGGCAATTCTTAATCCTTGGATGTCCCTTGTGTGAGCTGGTAGCATGTTGGAGATATGAATGTAAATGAAAAAGTAAGTATTGGTGCAGTTGACACGCTATGTATGGCAGAGTAGGAGGAGACCTGATTTGAGCAGAAATGTGGATGAATTATAATAATTGTTTGCGAGTTAATCGTAGGTGCCCTGTGAAGAGAGGGAAGTCTGACTGAAGGTAGTATATCCAAGAGTAGAGTGAGTGATGATGTGTTGATAAATTCAATGTGGGTACAATGTTTAAAAGAGAGATTGGAAGAAGGCATAGGTTTAAGTAAAGTGAGAATGAGTCCCAAGAGTTCTTAGAGGTGAATGAACAAAGGTGTGGTTGGAGTGTATAGATGTAAGAAACAGTGACTAGCAAGTTGGTAATGTTTGAGACCTGTTATGTCATTTGATCATGATAGTTGCATTATTGAGTTTTTGGAGTTTTGTATGAGCCAGGTGATGAGAGTAAGACCCGTGACTGTTTAAATTAGGAAGGGAGTAGAATGTGTTTGAAGACCCTATTGCAGATGCAGAGAGAAAAGGAAAGTGTTGTTGTAGTGAAAGTTGCAGTATATGTGAGGTGTACAGAAAGTGTAATTGATGGCCCTTCCCATTGAGGTATACATGCAGATTGTTGTTTGGAACGAGAAGGTCCCTCGTAAATCCAACATTATAGAAATTATGTTAATTTATGATGTGTGTCGAAATGATGTAGATACCTGATGTGAGGTGAAATTTAGGATGGAGGCGTGTGTGTGTGAGGACGTGGCCTTTCACAAGCTATAGAATTAATTATTCCAGTTATGTGTGGTGGAGAATAATGATAGTGAGGAATTATTTATGTGTGACGGGATAAGAAGTTTTATTGGTACCCCTATTTGGCAAATGAGTTGTACTCATGTTGAGAACAGGAAAAGTTAAAAATGTAGATGATGAAGGTGAAACTTGATGTTGGTAATGGAGAGTCGCTTTGTGGAGTGTGATTGTGTTAGTATTAAAATTTATAGAAGTTAGAAAGAGTCCACTTGTGGAGCGGTTATTAGCTATTGTGGATGAAATACAGCGAAGACTAGTAAATAAAGAGACACTTGAGCGACCCTTGGTTATTGATAAGATTGTAAAGAAGGTTTATATTGTGTCTTGTTATTTTGTTTGTTGTGGCTTAGTGTAAAAGTATTTACCCTTTGAGATGTGTTATGGAGGTAGAAAGGTGTAGGAAGTACAGTCCCTTACTATTACGAATTCCAGAGGAAATGTTATAGTGGAGACATGTAACGTGTGAGAGAGTGTGTATGAAGTAGTTGGTATGTGCGTGATGTGGAGGTTTATAAAATTGGAGTAATGTGGTAATTAGAAATGATGAAGGTAATGAAGTAGTGATGTTCTGGTTTTCAAAAGAATGGAGTAACCGATGGTGTATGGTTTGAAGTAGAGTTAAAAACCTGAGTAAGGTGAAGTTGATGATAAATATTGTAAAGGTGGTATAATACGAGGTTGAGGAAAGGTGCAGAGAAGAAAAAAAAAATGTTGTGTCAGTGTAGAGGTTAATGTTTAGATGAGGAAATAAAACAGTACCCCAGAGAAAATGTAAAAAAGTTAGGAATGAGGTGTGGTAGTGAAGAGGTGTTATGAAGTGAAGTCGAATTGCTGAGTTTGGTGGTGAATGGTTTGTGAACTAGTGTTGCCCCTGCACGTCCTGCCTACAAGATTTGAGTTTGGACAGTTAGTGATACGGTGATCTAGTAGTGTGTGTGACTTGACGAAATGATATTCCATAGAGGTGAATATGTATTGTCCCAGAGAGTAAAATATCCTTAGAAATTGGTAGAGAGATGTACGAATACAAGACCAATCAAATAATAATTCACTTTGGATGAGGTAGCGAGGATGAGGGAATTGAAAGCGAGTATACAAAGTAAAAAAGAGAAAAAATGGATGTTGGTTTGATTGTTATGAATGAAATTTTGTTCCCCCTATAGATTGATCCCCTAAAAATTAGGATAGTTGGTAAGGGTTTATAGGTTTATTCTCAAAATATTTGGAATGTAGGTGATGTGTATGAGCTGAAAACACTGAACAGAGAGTATTTTGTGAGAATGTAGTTTATAGGGTATGAGGTGGTTATTCCCGTTGCCCAGGCAATTCTTAATCCTTGGATGTCCCTTGTGTGAGCTGGTAGCATGTTGGAGATATGAATGTAAATGAAAAAGTAAGTATTGGTGCAGTTGACACGCTATGTATGGCAGAGTAGGAGGAGACCTGATTTGAGCAGAAATGTGGATGAATTATAATAATTGTTTGCGAGTTAATTTTAGGTGCCCTGTGAAGAGAGGGAAGTCTGACTGAAGGTAGTATATCCAAGAGTAGAGTGAGTGATGATGTGTTGATAAATTCAATGTGGGTACAATGTTTAAAAGAGAGATTGGAAGAAGGCATAGGTTTAAGTAAAGTGAGAATGAGTCCCAAGAGTTCTTAGAGGTGAATGAACAAAGGTGTGGTTGGAGTGTATAGATGTAAGAAACAGTGACTAGCAAGTTGGTAATGTTTGAGACCTGTTATGTCATTTGATCATGATAGTTGCATTATTGAGTTTTTGGAGTTTTGTATGAGCCAGGTGATGAGAGTAAGACCCGTGACTGTTTAAATTAGGAAGGGAGTAGAATGTGTTTGAAGACCCTATTGCAGATGCAGAGAGAAAAGGAAAGTGTTGTTGTAGTGAAAGTTGCAGTATATGTGAGGTGTACAGAAAGTGTAATTGATGGCCCTTCCCATTGAGGTATACATGCAGATTGTTGTTTGGAACGAGAAGGTCCCTCGTAAATCCAACATTATAGAAATTATGTTAATTTATGATTTGTGTCAAAATGATGTAGATACCTGATGTGAGGTGAAATTTAGGATGGAGGCGTGTGTGTGTGAGGACGTGGCCTTCCCAAGCTATAGAATTAATTATTCCAGTTATGTGTGGTGGAGAATAATGATAGTGAGGAATTATTTATGTGTGACGGGATAAGAAGTTTTATTGGTACCCCTATTTGGCAAATGAGTTGTACTCATGTTGAGAACAGGAAAAGTTAAAAATGTAGATGATGAAGGTGAAACTTGATGTTGGTAATGGAGAGTCGCTTTGTGGAGTGTGATTGTGTTAGTATTAAAATTTATAGAAGTTATAAAGAGTCCACTTGTGGAGCGGTTATTAGCTATTGTGGATGAAATACAGCGAAGACTAGTAAATAAAGAGACACTTGAGCGACCCTTGGTTATTGATAAGATTGTAAAGAAGGTTTATATTGTGTCTTGTTATTTTGTTTGTTGTGGCTTAGTGTAAAAGTATTTACCCTTTGAGATGTGTTATGGAGGTAGAAAGGTGTAGGAAGTACAGTCCCTTACTATTACGAATTCCAGAGGAAATGTTATAGTGGAGACATGTAACGTGTGAGAGAGTGTGTATGAAGTAGTTGGTATGTGCGTGATGTGGAGGTTTATAAAATTGGAGTAATGTGGTGATTAGAAATGATGAAGGTAATGAAGTAGTGATGTTCTGATTTTCGAAAGAATGGAGTAACCGATGGTGTATGGCTTGAAGTAGAGTTAAAAACCTGAGTAAGGTGAAGTTGATGTTAAATATTGTAAAGGTGGTATAATACGAGGTTGTGGAATGGTGCAGAGAAGAAAAAAAAAATGTTGTGTCAGTGTAGAGGTTAATGTTTAGATGAGGAAATAAAACAGAACCCCAGAGAAAATGTAAAAAAGTGAGGAATGAGGTATGGTAGTGAAGAGGTGTTATGAAGTGAAGTCGAATTGCTGAGTTTGGTGGTGAATGGTTTGTGAACTAGTGTTGCCCCTGTACGTCCTGCCTACAAGATTTGAGTTTGGACAGTTAGTGATACGGTGATCTAGTAGTGTGTGTGACTTGACGAAATGATATTCCATAGAGGTGAATATGTATTGTCCCAGAGAGTAAAATATCCTTAGAAATTGGTAGAGAGATGTATGAATAGAGGACCAATCAAATAATAATTCACTTTGGATGAGGTAGCGAGGATGAGGGAATTGAAAGTGAGTATAGAAAGTAAAAAAGAGAAAAAATGGATGTTGGTTTAATTGTAATGAAAGAAATTTTGTTCCCCCTGTAGATTGATCCCCTAAAAATTAGGATAGTTGGTAAGGGGTCATAGGTTTATTCTCAAAATATGTGGAATGTACGTGATGTGTATGAGCTGAAAACACTGAACAGAGAGTATTTTGTGAGAATGGAGTTTATAGGGTATGAGGTGGAGATTCCCAATGCCCAGGCAATTCTTAATGCTCTGATGTCCCTTGTGTGAGCTGGTAGCATGTTGGAGATATGAATGTAAATGAAAAAGTAAGTATTGGTGCAGTTGACACGCTATGTATGGCAGAGTAGGAGGAGACCTGATTTGAGCAGAAATGTGGATGAATTATAATAATTGTTTGCGAGTTAATCGTAGGTGCCCTGTGAAGAGAGGGAAGTCTGACTTAAGGTAGTATATCCAAGAGTAGAGTGAGTGATGATGTGTTGATAAAGGCAATGTGGGTACAATGTTTAAAAGTGAGATTGGAAGAAGGCATGGGTTTAAGTAAAGTGAGAATGAGTCCCAAGAGTTCTTAGAGGTGAATGAACAAAGGTGTGGTTGGAGTGTATAGATGTAAGAAACAGTGACTAGCAAGTTTTAATGTTTGAGACCTATTATGACATTTGATCATGAGAGTTGCATTATTGAGTTTTTGGAGTTTTGTATGAGCCAGGTGATGAGAGTAAGACCCGTGACTGTTTAAATTAGGAAGAGAGTAGAAGGTGTTTGAATACCCTATTGCAGATGCAGAGAGAAAAGGAAAGTGTTGTTGTACTGAAAGTTGCAGTTTATGTGAGGTGTACAGAAAGTGTAATTGATGGCCCTTCCCATTGAGGTATACATGCTGATTGTTGTTTGGAACGAGAAGGTCCCTCGTAAATCCAACATTATAGAAATTATGTTAATTTACGATGTGTGTCGAAATGATGTAGATACCTGATGTGAGGTGAAATTTAGGATGGAGGTGTGTGTGTGTGAGGACGTGGCCTTTCCCAAGCTATAGAATTAATTATTCCAGTTATGTGTGGTGGAGAATAATGATAGTGAGGAATTATTTATGTGTGACGGGATAAGAAGTTTTATTGGTACCCCTATTTGGCAAATGAGTTGTACTCATGTTGAGAACAGGAAAAGTTAAAAATGTAGATGATGAAGGCGAAACTTGATGTTGGTAATGGAGAGTCGCTTTGTGGAGTGTGATTGTGTTAGTATTAAAATTTATAGTAGTTAGAAAGAGTCCACTTGTGGAGCGGTTATTAGCTATTGTGGATGAAATACAGCGAAGACTAGTAAATAAAGAGACACTTGAGCGACCCTTGGTTATTGATAAGATTGTAAAGAAGGTTTATATTGTGTCTTGTTATTTTGTTTGTTGTGGCTTAGTGTAAAAGTATTTACCCTTTGAGATGTGTTATGGAGATAGAAAGGTGTAGGAAGTACAGTCCCTTAATATTACGAATACTAGAGAAAATGGTATAGTGGAGACATGTAACATGTGAGAGAGTGTGTATGAAGTAGTTGGTATGTGCGTGATGTGGAGGTTTATAAAATTGGAGTAATGTGGTGATTAGAAATGATGAAGGTAATGAAGTAGTGATGTTCTGGTTTTCGAAAGAATGGAGTAACCGATGGTGTATGGCTTGAAGTAGAGTTAAAAACCTGAGTAAGGTGAAGTTGATGTTCAATATTGTAAAGGTGGTATAATACGAGGTTGTGGAATGGTGCAGAGAAGAAAAAAAAAATGTTGTGTCAGTGTAGAGGTTAATGTTTAGATGAGGAAATGAAACAGTACCCCTGAGAAAATGTAAAAAAGTTAGGAATGAGGTGTGGTAGTGAAGAGGTGTTATGAAGTGAAGTCAAATTGCTGAGTTTGGTGGTGAATGGTTTGTGAACTAGTGTTGCCCCTGTACATCCTGCCTACAAGATTTGAGTTTGTACTGTTAGTGATACGGTGATCTAGTAGTGTGTGTGACTTGACGAAATGATATTCCATAGAGGTGAATATGTATTGTCCCAGAGAGTAAAATATCCTTAGAAATTGGTAGAGAGATGTACGAATAGAAGACCAATCAAATAATAATTCACTTTGGATGAGATAGCGAGGATGAGGGAATTGAAAGCGAGTATAGAAAGTAAAAAAGAGAAATAATGGATGTTGGTTTGATTGTTATGAAAGCAATTTTGTTCCCCTGTAGATTGATCCCCTAAAAATTAGGATAGTTGATAAGGGTTTATAGGTTTATTCTCAAAATATTTGGAATGTAGGTGATGTGTATGAGCTGAAAACACTGAACACAGAGTATTTTGTGAGAATGGAGTTTATAGGGTATGAGGTGGAGATTCCCATTGCCCAGGCAGTTCTTAATCCTTGGATGTCCCTTGTGTGAGCTGGTAGCTTGTTGGAAATATGAATGTAAATGAAAAAGTAAGTATTGGTGCAGTTGACACGCTATGTATTGCAGAGTAGGAGGAGACCTGATTTGAGCAGAAATGTGGATGAATTATAATAATTGTTTGCAAGTTAATCGTAGGTGCCCTGTGAAAAGAGGGAAGTCTGACTGAAGGTAGTATATCCAAGAGTAGAGTGAGAGGTGATGTGTTGATAAAGGCAATGTGGGTACAATGTTTAAAAGAGAGATTGGAAGAAGGCATAGGTTTAAGTAAAGTGAGAATGAATCCCAAGAGTTCTTAGAGGTGAATGAACAAAGGTGTGGTTGGAGTATATAGATGTAAGAAACAATGACTAGCAAGTTGGTAATGTTTAAGACCTGTTATGACATTTGATCATGAGAGTTGCATTATTGAGTTTTTGGAGTTTTGTATGAGCCAGGTGATGAGAGTAAGACCCGTGACTGTTTAAATTAGGAAGAGAGTAGAAGGTGTTTGAAGACCCTATTGCAGATGGAGAGAGAAAAGGAAAGTGTTGTTGTAGTGAAAGTTGCAGTATATGTAAGGTGTACAGAAAGTGTAAATGATGGCCCTTCCCATTGAGGTATACTTGCTGATTGTTGTTTGGAACGAGAAGGTCCCACGTAAATCCAACATTATAGAAATTATGTTAATTTATGATGTGTGTCGAAATGATGTAGATACCTGATGTGAGGTGAAATTTAGGATGGAGGTGTGTGTGTGTGTGTGAGGACGTGGCCTTTCCCAAGCTATAGAATTAATTATTTCAGTTATGTGTGGTGGAGAATAATGATAGTGAGGAATTATTTATGTGTGACGGGATAAGAAGTTTTATTGGTACCCCTATTTGGCAAATGAGTTGTCCTCATGTTGAGAACAGGAATTGTTAAAAATGTAGATGATGAAGGTGAAACTTGATGTTGATAATGGAGAGTCGCTTTGTGGAGTGTGATTGTGTTAGTATTAAAATTTATAGAAGTTATAAAGAGTCAACTTGTGGAGCGGTTATTAGCTATTGTGAAGTGAAATACAGTGAAGACTAGTAAATAAAGAGACACTTGAGCGACCCTTGGTTATTGATAAGATTGTAAAGAAGGTTTATATTGTGTCTGGTTATTTTGTTTGTTGTGGTTTAGTGTAAAAGTATTTACCCTTTGAGATGTGTTATGGAGGGAGAAAGGTGTAGGAAGTACAGTCCCTTAATATTTCGAATACCAGAGGGAATGGTATAGTGGCGACATGTAACGTGTGAGAGAGTGTGTATGAAGTAGTTGGTATGTGCGTGATGTGGAGGTTTATGAAATTGGAGTAATGTGGTAATTAGAAATGATGAAGGTAATGAAGTAGTGATGTTCTGGTTTTCGAAAGAATGGAGTAACCGATGGTGTATGGTTTGAAGTAGAGTTAAAAACCTGAATAAGGTGAAGTTGATGTTAAATATTGTAAAGATGGAATAATACGAGGTTGAAAAATGGTGCAGAGAAGAAAAAAAAAATGGTTATGTCAGTGTAGAGGTTAATGTTTAGATGAGGAAATAAAACAGTACCCCAGAGAAAATGTAAAAAAGTTAGGAATGAGGTGCGGTAGTGAAGAGGTGTTATGAAGTGAAGTCGAATTGCTGAGTTTGGTGGTGAATGGTTTGTGAACTAATGTTGCCCCTGTACGTCCTGGCTACAAGATTTGAGTTTGGACAGTTAGTGATACGGTGATCTAGTAGTGTGTGTGACTTGACGAAATGATAATCCATAGAGGTGAATATGTATTGTCCCAGAGAGTAAAATATCCATAGAAACTGGTAGAGAGATGTACGAATAGAAGACCAATCAAATAATAATTCACTTTGGATGAAGTAGCGAGGATGAGGGAATTGAAAGCGAGTGTAGAAAGTAAAAAAGAGAAAAAATGGATGTTGGTTTGATTGTTATGAATGAAATTTTGTTCCCCCTGTAGATTGATCCCCTAAAAATTAGGATAGTTGGTAAGGGTTTATAGGTTTATTCTCAAAATATTTGGAATGTAGGTGATGTGTATGAGCTGAAAACACTGAACAGAGAGTATTTTGTGAGAATGGAGTTTGTAGGGTATGAGGTGGAGATTCCCATTGCCCAGGCAATTCTTAATTCTTGGATGTCCCTTGTGTGAGCTGGTAGCATGTTGGAGATATGAATGTAAATGAAAAAGTAAGTATTGGTGCAGTTGACACGCTATGTATGGCAGAGTAGGAGGAGACCTGATTTGAGCAGAAATGTGGATGAATTATAATAATTGTTTGCGAGTTAATCGTAGGTACCCTGTGAAGAGAGGGAAGTCTGACTGAAGGTAGTATATCCAAGAGTAGAGTGAGTGATGATGTGTTGATAAATTCAATGTGGGTACAATGTTTAAAAGAGAGATTGGAAGAAGGCATAGGTTTAAGTAAAGTGAGAATGAGTCCCAAGAGTTCTTAGAGGTGAATGAACAAAGGTGTGGTTGGAGTGTATAGATGTAAGAAACAGTGACTAGCAAGCTGGTAATGTTTGAGACCTGTTATGACATTTGATCATGAGAGTTGCATTATTGAATTTTTGGAATTTTGTATGAGCCAGGTGATGAGAGTAAGACCCGTGACTTTAAATTAGGAAGAGAGTAGAATTTGTTTGAAGACCCTATTGCAGATGCAGAGAGAAAAGGAAAGTGTTGTTGTAGTGAAAGTTGCAGTATATGTAAGGTGTACAGAAAGTGTAATTCATGGCCCATCCGATTGAGGTATACATGCTGATTGTTGTTTGGAACGAGAAGGTCCCACGTAAATCCAACATTATAGAAATTATTTTAATTTACGATGTGTGTCGAAATGATGTAGATACCTGATGTGAGGTGAAATTTAGGGTGGAGGCGTGTGTGTGTGATGACGTGGCCTTTCCCAAGCTATAGAATTAATTATTCCAGTTATGTGTGGTGGAGAATAATGATAGGGAGGAATTATTTATGTGTGACGGGATAAGAAGTTTTATTGGTACCCCTATTTGGCAAATGAGTTGTACTCATGTTGAGAACAGGAAAAGTTAAAAATGTAGATGATGAAGGTGAAACTTGATATTGGTAATGGAGAGTCGCTTTGTGGAGTGTGATTGTGTTAGTATTAAAATTTATAGAAGTTATAAAGAGTCCACTTGTGGAGCGGTTATTAGCTATTGTGAATGAAATACTGTGAAGACTAGTAAATAAAGAGACACTTGAGCGAACCTTGGTTATTGATAAGATTGTAAAGAAGGTTTATATTGTGTCTTGTTATTTTGTTTGTTGTGGCTTAGTGTAAAAGTATTTACCCTTTGAGATGTGTTATGGAGGTAGAAAGGTGTAGGAAGTACAGTCCCTTACTATTACGAATACCAGAGGAAATGGTATAGTGGAGACATGTAACGTGTGAGAGAGTGTGTATGAAGTAGTTAGTATGTGCGAGATGTGGAAGTTTATAAAATTGGAGTAATGTGGTAATTAGAAATGATGAAGGTAATGAAGTAGTGATGTTCTGGTTTTCAAAAGAATGGAGTAACCAATGGTGTATGGTTTGAAGTAGAGTTATAAACCTGAGTAAGGTGAAGTTGATGATAAATATTGTAAAGGTGGTATAATACAAGGTTGAGGAAAGGTGCAGAGAAGAAAAAAAAAAATGTTGTGTCAGTGTAGAGGTTAATGTTTAGATGAGGAAATAAAACAGTACCCCAGAGAAAATGTAAAAAAGTTAGGAATGAGGTGTGGTAGTGAAGAGGTGTTATGAAGTGAAGTCGAATTGCTGAGTTTGGTGGTGAATGGTTTGTGAACTAGTGTTGCCCCTGTACGTCCTGCCTACAAGATTTGAGTTTGGACAGTTAGTGATACGGTGATCTAGTAGTGTGTGTGACTTGACGAAATGATATTCCATAGAGGTGAATATGTATTGTCCCAGAGAGTAAAATATCCTTAGAAATTGGTAGAGAGATGTACGAATAGAAGACCAATCAAATAATAATTCACTTTGGATGAGGTAGCGAGGATGAGGGAATTGAAAGCGAGTATAGAAAGTAAAAAAGAGAAAAAATGGATGTTGGTTTGATTGTAATGAAAGAAATTTTGTTCCCCCTGTAGATTGATATCCTAAAAATTAGGATAGTTGGTAAGGGTTTATAGGTTTATTCTCAAAATATTTGGAATGTAGGTGATGTGTATGAGCTGAAAACACTGAACAGAGAGTATTTTGTGAGAATGGAGTTTATAGGGTATGAGGTGGAGATTCCCATTGCCCAGGCAATTCTTAATCCTTGGATGTCCCTTGTGTGAGCTGGTAGCATGTTGGAGATATGAATGTAAATGAAAAAGTAAGTATTGGTGCAGTTGACACGCTATGTATGGCAGAGTAGGAGGAGACCTGATTTGAGCAGAAATGTGGATGAATTATAATAATTGTTTGCGAGTTAATCGTAGGTGCCCTGTGAAGAGAGGGAAGTCTGACTGAAGGTAGTATATCCAAGAGTAGAGTGAGTGATGATGTGTTGATAAATTCAATGTGGGTACAATGTTTAAAAGAGAGATTGGAAGAAGGCATAGGTTTAAGTAAAGTGAGAATGAGTCCCAAGAGTTCTTAGAGGTGAATGAACAAAGGTGTGGTTGGAGTGTATAGATGTAAGAAACAGTGACTAGCAAGTTGGTAATGTTTGAGACCTGTTATGTCATTTGATCATGATAGTTGCATTATTGAGTTTTTGGAGTTTTGTATGAGCCAGGTGATGAGAGTAAGACCCGTGACTGTTTAAATTAGGAAGAGAGTAGAATGTGTTTGAAGACCCTATTGCAGATGCAGAGAGAAAAGGAAAGTGTTGTTGTAGTGAAAGTTGCAGTATATGTGAGGTGTACAGAAAGTGTAATTGATGGCCCTTCCCATTGAGGTATACATGCAGATTGTTGTTTGGAACGAGAAGGTCCCTCGTAAATCCAACATTATAGAAATTATGTTAATTTATGATTTGTGTCAAAATGATGTAGATACCTGATGTGAGGTGAAATTTAGGATGGAGGCGTGTGTGTGTGAGGACGTGGCCTTCCCAAGCTATAGAATTAATTATTCCAGTTATGTGTGGTGGAGAATAATGATAGTGAGGAATTATTTATGTGTGACGGGATAAGAAGTTTTATTGGTACCCCTATTTGGCAAATGAGTTGTACTCATGTTGAGAACAGGAAAAGTTAAAAATGTAGATGATGAAGGTGAAACTTGATGTTGGTAATGGAGAGTCGCTTTGTGGAGTGTGATTGTGTTAGTATTAAAATTTATAGAAGTTATAAAGAGTCCACTTGTGGAGCGGTTATTAGCTATTGTGGATGAAATACAGCGAAGACTAGTAAATAAAGAGACACTTGAGCGACCCTTGGTTATTGATAAGATTGTAAAGAAGGTTTATATTGTGTCTTGTTATTTTGTTTGTTGTGGCTTAGTGTAAAAGTATTTACCCTTTGAGATGTGTTATGGAGGTAGAAAGGTGTAGGAAGTACAGTCCCTTACTATTACGAATTCCAGAGGAAATGTTATAGTGGAGACATGTAACGTGTGAGAGAGTGTGTATGAAGTAGTTGGTATGTGCGTGATGTGGAGGTTTATAAAATTGGAGTAATGTGGTAATTAGAAATGATGAAGGTAATGAAGTAGTGATGTTCTGGTTTTCAAAAGAATGGAGTAACCGATGGTGTATGGTTTGAAGTAGAGTTAAAAACCTGAGTAAGGTGAAGTTGATGATAAATATTGTAAAGGTGGTATAATACGAGGTTGAAGAAAGGTGCAGAGAAGAAAAAAAAAATGTTGTGTCAGTGTAGAGGTTAATGTTTAGATGAGGAAATAAAACAGTACCCCAGAGAAAATGTAAAAAAGTTAGGAATGAGGTGTGGTAGTGAAGAGGTGTTATGAAGTGAAGTCGAATTGCTGAGTTTGGTGGTGAATGGTTTGTGAACTAGTGTTGCCCCTGCACGTCCTGCCTACAAGATTTGAGTTTGGACAGTTAGTGATACGGTGATCTAGTAGTGTGTGTGACTTGACGAAATGATATTCCATAGAGGTGAATATGTATTCTCCCAGAGAGTAAAATATCCTTAGAAATTGGTAGAGAGATGTACGAATACAAGACCAATCAAATAATAATTCACGTTGGATGAGGTAGCGAGGATGAGGGAATTGAAAGCGAGTATACAAAGTAAAAAAGAGAAAAAATGGATGTTGGTTTGATTGTTATGAATGAAATTTTGTTCCCCCTATAGATTGATCCCCTAAAAATTAGGATAGTTGGTAAGGGTTTATAGGTTTATTCTCAAAATATGTGGAATGTACGTGATGTGTATGAGCTGAAAACACTGAACAGAGAGTATTTTGTGAGAATGTAGTTTATAGGGTATGAGGTGGTTATTCCCGTTGCCCAGGCAATTCTTAATCCTTGGATGTCCCTTGTGTGAGCTGGTAGCATGTTGGAGATATGAATGTAAATGAAAAAGTAAGTATTGGTGCAGTTGACACGCTATGTATGGCAGAGTAGGAGGAGACCTGATTTGAGCAGAAATGTGGATGAATTATAATAATTGTTTGCGAGTTAATCGTAGGTGCCCTGTGAAGAGAGGGAAGTCTGACTGAAGGTAGTATATCCAAGAGTAGAGTGAGTGATGATGTGTTGATAAATTCAATGTGGGTACAATGTTTAAAAGAGAGATTGGAAGAAGGCATAGGTTTAAGTAAAGTGAGAATGAGTCCCAAGAGTTCTTAGAGGTGAATGAACAAAGGTGTGGTTGGAGTGTATAGATGTAAGAAACAGTGACTAGCAAGTTGGTAATGTTTGAGACCTGTTATGACATTTGATCATGAGAGTTGCATTATTGAGTTTTTGGAGTTTTGTATGAGCCAGGTGATGAGAGTAAGACCCGTGACTGTTTAAATTAGGAAGAGAGTAGAAGGTGTTTGAAGACCCTATTTCAGATGCAGAGAGAAAAGGAAAGTGTTGTTGTAGTGAAAGTTGCAGTATATGTGAGGTGTACAGAAAGTGTAATTGATGGCCCTTCCCATTGAGGTATACATGCAGATTGTTGTTTGGAACGAGAAGGTCCCTCGTAAATCCAACATTATAGAAATTATGTTAATTTATGATGTGTGTCGAAATGATGTAGATACCTGATGTGAGGTGAAATTTAGGATGGAGGCGTGTGTGTGTGAGGACGTGGCCTTTCCCAAGATATAGAATTAATTATTCCAGTTATGTGTGGTGGAGAATAATGATAGTGAGGAATTATTTATGTGTGACGGGATAAGAAGTTTTATTGGTACCCCTATTTGGCAAATGAGTTGTACTCATGTTGAGAACAGGAAAAGTTAAAAATGTAGATGATGAAGGTGAAACTTGATGTTGGTAATGGAGAGTCGCTTTGTGGAGTGTGATTGTGTTAGTATTAAAATTTATAGAAGTTATAAAGAGTCCACTTGTGGAGCGGTTATTAGCTATTGTGGATGAAATACAGCGAAGACTAGTAAATAAAGAGACACTTGAGCGACCCTTGGTTATTGATAAGATTGTAAAGAAGGTTTATATTGTGTCTTGTTATTTTGTTTGTTGTGGCTTAGTGTAAAAGTATTTACCCTTTGAGATGTGTTATGGAGGTAGAAAGGTGTAGGAAGTACAGTCCCTTACTATTACGAATTCCAGAGGAAATGTTATAGTGGAGACATGTAACGTGTGAGAGAGTGTGTATGAAGTAGTTGGTATGTGCGTGATGTGGAGGTTTATAAAATTGGAGTAATGTGGTGATTAGAAATGATGAAGGTAATGAAGTAGTGATGTTCTGGTTTTCGAAAGAATGGAGGAACCGATGGTGTATGGCTTGAAGTAGAGTTAAAAACCTGAGTAAGGTGAAGCTGATGTTAAATATTGTAAAGGTGGTATAATACGAGGTTGTGGAAAGGTGCAGAGAAGAAAAAAAAAATGTTGTGTCAGTGTAGAGGTTAATGTTTAGATGAGGAAATAAAACAGAACCCCAGAGAAAATGTAAAAAAGTGAGGAATGAGGTATGGTAGTGAAGAGGTGTTATGAAGTGAAGTCGAATTGCTGAGTTTGGTGGTGAATGGTTTGTGAACTAGTGTTGCCCCTGTACGTCCTGCCTACAAGATTTGAGTTTGGACAGTTAGTGATATGGTGATCTAGTAGTGTGTGTGACTTGACGAAATGATATTCCATAGAGGTGAATATGTATTGTCCCAGAGAGTAAAATATCCTTAGAAATTGGTAGAGAGATGTACGAATAAAGGACCAATCAAATAATAATTCACTTTGGATGAGGTAGCGAGGATGAGGGAATTGAAAGTGAGTATAGAAAGTAAAAAAGAGAAAAAATGGATGTTGGTTTAATTGTAATGAAAGAAATTTTGTTCCCCCTGTAGATTGATCCCCTAAAAATTAGGATAGTTGGTAAGGGGTCATAGGTTTATTCTCAAAATATGTGGAATGTAGGTGATGTGTATGAGCTGAAAACACTGAACACAGAGTATTTTGTGAGAATGGAGTTTATAGGGTATGAGGTGGAGATTCCCATTGCCCAGGCAGTTCTTAATCCTTGGATGTCCCTTGTGTGAGCTGGTAGCATGTTGGAGATATGAATGTAAATGAAAAAGTAAGTATTGGTGCAGTTGACACGCTATGTATTGCAGAGTAGGAGGAGACCTGATTTGAGCAGAAATGTGGATGAATTATAATAATTGTTTGCAAGTTAATCATAGGTGCCCTGTGAAAAGAGGGAAGTCTGACTGAAGGTAGTATATCCAAGAGTAGAGTGAGAGGTGATGTGTTGATAAAGGCAATGTGGGTACAATGTTTAAAAGAGAGATTGGAAGAAGGCATAGGTTTAAGTAAAGTGAGAATGAATCCCAAGAGTTCTTAGAGGTGAATGAACAAAGGTGTGGTTGGAGTATATAGATGTAAGAAACAATGACTAGCAAGTTGGTAATGTTTAAGACCTGTTATGACATTTGATCATGAGAGTTTCATTATTGAGTTTTTGGAGTTTTGTATGAGCCAGGTGATGAGAGTAAGACCCGTGACTGTTTAAATTAGGAAGAGAGTAGAAGGTGTTTGAAGACCCTATTGCAGATGGAGAGAGAAAAGGAAAGTGTTGTTGTAGTGAAAGTTGCAGTATATGTAAGGTGTACAGAAAGTGTAAATGATGGCCCTTCCCATTGAGGTATACATGCTGATTGTTGTTTGGAACGAGAAGGTCCCACGTAAATCCAACATTATAGAAATTATGTTAATTTATGATGTGTGTCGAAATGATGTAGATACCTGATGTGAGGTGAAATTTAGGATGGAGGTGTGTGTGTGTGAGGACGTGGCCTTTCCCAAGCTATAGAATTAATTATTTCAGTTATGTGTGGTGGAGAATAATGATAGTGAGGAATTATTTATGTGTGACGGGATAAGAAGTTTTATTGGTACCCCTATTTGGCAAATGAGTTGTCCTCATGTTGAGAACAGGAAAAGTTAAAAATGTAGATGATGAAGGTGAAACTTGATGTTGGTAATGGAGAGTCGCTTTGTGGAGTGTGATTGTGTTAGTATTAAAATTTATAGAAGTTGTAAAGAGTCCACTTGTGGAGCGGTTATTAGCTATTGTGAATGAAATACAGTGAAGACTAGTAAATAAAGAGACACTTGAGCGACTCTTGGTTATTGATAAGATTGTAAAGAAGGTTTATATTGTGTCTTGTTATTTTGTTTGTTGTGGCTTAGTGTAAAAGTATTTACCCTTTGAGATGTGTTATGGAGGTAGAAAGGTGTAGGAAGTACAGTCCCTTACTATTACGAATACCAGAGGAAATGGTATAGTGGAGACATGTAACGTGTGAGAGAGTGTGTATGAAGTAGTTGGTATGTGCGTGATGTGGAGGTTTATAAAATTGGAGTAATGTGGTAATTAGAAATGATGAAGGTAATGAAGTAGTGATGTTATGGTTTTCGAAAGAATGGAGTAACCGATGGTGTATGGTTTGAAGTAGAGTTAAAAACCTGAGTAAGGTGAAGTTGATGATAAATATTGTAAAGGTGGTATAATACGAGGTTGAGGAATGGTGCAGAGAAGAAAAAAAAAATGTTGTGTCAGTGTAGAGGTTAATGTTTAGATGAGGAAATAAAACAGTACCCCAGAGAAAATGTAAAAAAGTTAGGAATGAGGTGTGGTAGTGAAGAGGTGTTATGAAGTGAAGTCGATTTGCTGAGTTTGGTGGTGAATGGTTTGTGAAGTAGTGTTGCCCCTGTACGTCCTGCCTACAAGATTTGAGTTTGGACAGATAGTGATACGGTGATCTAGTAGTGTGTGTGATTTGACGAAATGATATTCCATAGAGGTGAATATGTATTTTCCCAGAGAGTAAAATATCCTTAGAAATTGGTAGAGAGATGTACGAATAGAAGACCAATCAAGTAATAATTCACTTTGGATGAGGTAGCGAGGATGAGGGAATTGAAAGCGAGTATAGAAAGTAAAAAAGAGAAATAATGGATGTTGGTTTGATTGTTATGAAAGAAATTTTGTTCCCCCTGTAGATTGATCCCCTAAAAATTAGGATAGTTGATAAGGGTTTATAGGTTTATTCTCAAAATATTTGGAATGTAGGTGATGTGTATGAGCTGGAAACACTGAAAAGAGAGTATTTTGCGAGAATGGAGTTTATAGGGTATGAGGTGGAGATTCCGATTGCCCAGGAAATTCTTAATCCTTGGATGTCTTTTGTGTGAGCTGGTAGCATGTTGGAGATATGAATGTAAATGAAAAAGTAAGTATTGGTGCAGTTGACACACTATGTATTGCAGAGTAGGAGGAGACCTGATTTGAGCAGAAATGTGGATGATTTATAATAGTTGTTTGCGAGTTAATCGTAGGTGAAAAGAGGGACGTCTGACTGAAGGTAGTATATCCAAGAGTAGAGTGAGTGATGATGTGTTGATAAAGGCAATGTGGGTACAATGTTTAAAAGAGAGATTGGAAGAAGGCATAGGTTTAAGTAAAGTGAGAATGAGTCCCAAGAGTTCTTAGAGGTGAATGAACAAAGGTGTGGTTGGAGTGTATAGATGTAAGAAACAATGACTAGCAAGTTAGTAATGTTTGAAACCTGTTATGAAATTTGTCATGAGAGTTGCATTATTGAGTTTTGGGAGTTTTGTATGAGCCAGGTGATGAGAGTAAGACCCGTGACTGTTTAAAGTAGGAGGAGAGTAGAAGGTGTTTCAAGACCCTATTGCAGATGCAGAGAGAAAAGGAAAGTGTCGTTGTAGTGAATGTTGGAGTATATGGAAGGTGTACAGAAAGTGTAATTGATGGCCCTTCCCATTGAGGTATACATGCTGATTGTTGTTTGGAACGAGAAGGTCCCACGTAAATCCAACATTATAGAAATTATGTTAATTTACGATTTGTGTCAAAATGATATAGATACCTGATGTGAGGTGACATTTAGGATGGAGGCGTGTGTGTGTGAGGACGTGGGCTTTCCCAAGCTATAGAATTAATTATTTCAGTTATGTGTGGTGGAGAATAATGATAGTGAGGAATTATTTATGTGTGACGGGATAAGAAGTTTTATCGGTACCCCTATTTGGCAAATGAGTTGTATTGATGTTGAGAACAGGAATTGTTAAAAATGTAGATGATGAAGGTGAAACTTGATGTTGATAATGGAGAGTCGCTTTGTGGAGTGTGATTGTGTTAGTATTAAAATTTATAGAAGTTATAAAGAGTCAACTTGTGGAGCGGTTATTAGCTATTGTGAAGTGAAATACAGTGAAGACTAGTAAATAAAGAGACACTTGAGTGACCCTTGGTTATTGATAAGATTGTAAAGAAGGTTTATATTGTGTCTGGTTATTTTGTTTGTTGTGGTTTAGTGTAAAAGTATTTACCCTTTGAGATGTGTTATGGAGGGAGAAAGGTGTAGGAAGTACAGTCCCTTAATATTTCGAATACCATAGGGAATGGTATAGTGGCGACATGTAACGTGTGAGAGAGTGTGTATGAAGTAGTTGGTATGTGCGTGATGTGGAGGTTTATGAAATTGGAGTAATGTGGTAATTAGAAATGATGAAGGTAATGAAGTAGTGATGTTCTGGTTTTCGAAAGAATGGAGTAACCGATGGTGTATGGTTTGAAGTAGAGTTAAAAACCTGAATAAGGTGAAGTTGATGTTAAATATTGTAAAGATGGAATAATACGAGGTTGAAAAATGGTGCAGAGAAGAAAAAAAAAATGGTTATGTCAGTGTAGAGGTTAATGTTTAGATGAGGAAATAAAACAGTACCCCAGAGAAAATGTAAAAAAGTTAGGAATGAGGTGCGGTAGTGAAGAGGTGTTATGAAGTGAAGTCGAATTGCTGAGTTTGGTGGTGAATGGTTTGTGAACTAATGTTGCCCCTGTACGTCCTGCCTACAAGATTTGAGTTTGGACAGTTAGTGATACGGTGATCTAGTAGTGTGTGTGACTTGACGAAATGATAATCCATAGAGGTGAATATGTATTGTCCCAGAGAGTAAAATATCCATAGAAACTGGTAGAGAGATGTACGAATAGAAGACCAATCAAATAATAATTCACTTTGGATGAAGTAGCGAGGATGAGGGAATTGAAAGCGAGTGTAGAAAGTAAAAAAGATAAAAATGGATGTTGGTTTGATTGTTATGAAAGAAATTTTGTTCCCCCTGTAGATTGATCCCCTAAAAATCAGGATAGTCGATAAGGGTTTATAGGTTTATTCTCAAAATATTCGGAATGTAGGTGATGTGTATGAGCTGAAAACACCGAAAAGAGAGTATTTTGCGAGAATGGAGTTTATAGGGTATGAGGTGGAGATTCCGATTGCCCAGGAAATTCTTTATCCTTGGATGTCCCTTGTGTGAGCTGGTAGCATGTCGGAGATATGAATGTAAATGAAAAAGTAAGTATTGGTGCAGTTGGCACGCTATGTATTGCAGAGTAGGAGGAGACCTGAGTTGACCAGAAATGTGGATGATTTATAATACACTCCTGGAAATTGAAATAAGAACACCGTGAATTCATTGTCCCAGGAAGGGGAAACTTTATTGACACATTCCTGGGGTCAGATACATCACATGATCACACTGACAGAACCACAGGCACATAGACACAGGCAACAGAGCATGCACAATGTCGGCACTAGTACAGTGTATATCCACCTTTCGCAGCAATGCAGGCTGCTATTCTCCCATGGAGACGATCGTAGAGATGCTGGATGTAGTCCTGTGGAACGGCTTGCCATGCCATTTCCACCTGGCGCCTCAGTTGGACCAGCGTTCGTGCTGGACGTGCAGACCGCGTGAGACGACGCTTCATCCAGTCCCAAACATGCTCAATGGGGGACAGATCCGGAGATCTTGCTGGCCAGGGTAGTTGACGTACACCTTCTAGAGCACGTTGGGTGGCACGGAATACATGCGGACGTGCATTGTCCTGTTGGAACAGCAAGTTCCCTTGCCGGTCTAGGAATGGTAGAACGATGGGTTCGATGACAGTTTGGATGTACCGTGCACTATTCAGTGTCCCCTCGACGATCACCAGTGGTGTACGGCCAGTGTAGGAGATCGCTCCCCACACCATGATGCCGGGTGTTGGCCCTGTGTGCCTCGGTCGTATGCAGTCCTGATTGTGGCTCTCACCTGCACGGCGCCAAACACGCATACGACCATCATTGGCACCAAGGCAGAAGCGACTCTCATCGCTGAAGACGACACGTCTCCATTCGTCCCTCCATTCACGCCTGTCGCGACAACACTGGAGGCGGGCTGCACGATGTTGGGGCGTGAGCGGAAGACGGCCTAACGGTGTGCGGGACCGTAGCCCAGCTTCATGGAGACGGTTGCGAATGGTCCTCGCCGATACCCCAGGAGCAACAGTGTCCCTAATTTGCTGGGAAGTGGCGGTGCGGTCCCCTACGGCACTGCGTAGGATCCTACGGTCTTGGCGTGCATCCGTGCGTCGCTGCGGTCCGGTCCCAGGTTGACGGGCACGTGCACCTTCCGCCGACCACTGGCGACAACATCGATGTACTGTGGAGACCTCACGCCCCACGTGTTGAGCAATTCGGCGGTACGTCCACCCGGCTACCCGCATGCCCTCTATACGCCCTCGCTCAAAGTCCGTCAACTGCACATACTGTTCACGTCCACGATGTCGCGGCATGCTACCAGTGTTAAAGACTGCGATGGAGCTCCGTATGCCACGGCAAACTGGCTGACACTGACGGCGGCGGTGCACAAATGCTGCGCAGCTAGCGCCATTCGACGGCCAACACCGCGGTTCCTGGTGTGTCCGCTGTGCCGTGCGTGTGATCATTGCTTGTACAGCCCTCTCGCAGTGTCCGGAGCAAGTATGGTGGGTCTGACACACCGGTGTCAATGTGTTCTTTTTTCCATTTCCAGGAGTGTAGTTGTTTGCGAGTTAATCGTAGGTTCCCTGTGAAAAGAGGGAAGTCTGACTGAAGGTAGTATATCCAAGAGTAGAGTGAGTGATGATGTGTTGATAAAGGCAATGTGGGTACAATGTTTAAAAGAGAGATTGGAAGAAGGCATAGGTTTAAGTAAAGTGAGAATGAGTCCCAAGAGTTCTTAGAGGTGAATGAACAAAGGTGTGGTTCGAGTGTCTAGATGTAAGAAACAATGACTAGCAAGTTGGTAATGTTTGAGACCTGTTATGAAATTTGATCATGAGAGTTGCATTATTGAGTTTTTGGAGTTTTGTATGAGGCAGGTGATGAGAGTAAGACCTGTGACTGTTTAAATTAGGAAGAGAGTAGAAGGTGTTTGAAGACCCTATTTCAGATGCAGAGAGAAAAGGAAAGTGTTGTTGTAGTGAAAGTTGCAGTATATGTGAGGTGTACAGAAAGTGTAATTGATGGCCCTTCCCATTGAGGTATACATGCAGATTGTTGTTTGGAACGAGAAGGTCCCTCGTAAATCCAACATTATAGAAATTATGTTAATTTATGATGTGTGTCGAAATGATGTAGATACCTGATGTGAGGTGAAATTTAGGATGGAGGCGTGTGTGTGTGAGGACGTGGCCTTTCCCAAGATATAGAATTAATTATTCCAGTTATGTGTGGTGGAGAATAATGATAGTGAGGAATTATTTATGTGTGACGGGATAAGAAGTTTTATTGGTACCCCTATTTGGCAAATGAGTTGTACTCATGTTGAGAACAGGAAAAGTTAAAAATGTAGATGATGAAGGTGAAACTTGATGTTGGTAATGGAGAGTCGCTTTGTGGAGTGTGATTGTGTTAGTATTAAAATTTATAGAAGTTATAAAGAGTCCACTTGTGGAGCGGTTATTAGCTATTGTGGATGAAATACAGCGAAGACTAGTAAATAAAGAGACACTTGAGCGACCCTTGGTTATTGATAAGATTGTAAAGAAGGTTTATATTGTGTCTTGTTATTTTGTTTGTTGTGGCTTAGTGTAAAAGTATTTACCCTTTGAGATGTGTTATGGAGGTAGAAAGGTGTAGGAAGTACAGTCCCTTACTATTACGAATTCCAGAGGAAATGTTATAGTGGAGACATGTAACGTGTGAGAGAGTGTGTATGAAGTAGTTGGTATGTGCGTGATGTGGAGGTTTATAAAATTGGAGTAATGTGGTGATTAGAAATGATGAAGGTAATGAAGTAGTGATGTTCTGGTTTTCGAAAGAATGGAGGAACCGATGGTGTATGGCTTGAAGTAGAGTTAAAAACCTGAGTAAGGTGAAGCTGATGTTAAATATTGTAAAGGTGGTATAATACGAGGTTGTGGAAAGGTGCAGAGAAGAAAAAAAAAATGTTGTGTCAGTGTAGAGGTTAATGTTTAGATGAGGAAATAAAACAGAACCCCAGAGAAAATGTAAAAAAGTGAGGAATGAGGTATGGTAGTGAAGAGGTGTTATGAAGTGAAGTCGAATTGCTGAGTTTGGTGGTGAATGGTTTGTGAACTAGTGTTGCCCCTGTACGTCCTGCCTACAAGATTTGAGTTTGGACAGTTAGTGATACGGTGATCTAGTAGTGTGTGTGACTTGACGAAATGATATTCCATAGAGGTGAATATGTATTGTCCCAGAGAGTAAAATATCCTTAGAAATTGGTAGAGAGATGTACGAATAAAGGACCAATCAAATAATAATTCACTTTGGATGAGGTAGCGAGGATGAGGGAATTGAAAGTGAGTATAGAAAGTAAAAAAGAGAAAAAATGGATGTTGGTTTAATTGTAATGAAAGAAATTTTGTTCCCCCTGTAGATTGATCCCCTAAAAATTAGGATAGTTGGTAAGGGGTCATAGGTTTATTCTCAAAATATGTGGAATGTAGGTGATGTGTATGAGCTGAAAACACTGAACAGAGAGTATTTTGTGAGAATGGAGTTTATAGGGTATGAGGTGGAGATTCCCAATGCCCAGGCAATTCTTAATGCTCTGATGTCCCTTGTGTGAGCTGGTAGCATGTTGGAGATATGAATGTAAATGAAAAAGTAAGTATTGGTGCAGTTGACACGCTATGTATGGCAGAGTAGGAGGAGACCTGATTTGAGCAGAAATGTGGATGAATTATAATAATTGTTTGCGAGTTAATCGTAGGTGCCCTGTGAAGAGAGGGAAGTCTGACTTAAGGTAGTATATCCAAGAGTAGAGTGAGTGATGATGTGTTGATAAAGGCAATGTGGGTACAATGTTTAAAAGTGAGATTGGAAGAAGGCATAGGTTTAAGTAAAGTGAGAATGAGTCCCAAGAGTTCTTAGAGGTGAATGAACAAAGGTGTGGTTGGAGTGTATAGATGTAAGAAACAGTGACTAGCAAGTTGGTAATGTTTGAGACCTGTTATGACATTTGATCATGAGAGTTGCATTATTGAGTTTTTGGAGTTTTGTATGAGCCAGGTGATGAGAGTAAGACCCGTGACTGTTTAAATTAGGAAGAGAGTAGAAGGTGTTTGAATACCCTATTGCAGATGCAGAGAGAAAAGGAAAGTGTTGTTGTACTGAAAGTTGCAGTTTATGTGAGGTGTACAGAAAGTGTAATTGATGGCCCTTCCCATTGAGGTATACATGCTGATTGTTGTTTGGAACGAGAAGGTCCCTCGTAAATCCAACATTATAGAAATTATGTTAATTTACGATGTGTGTCGAAATGATGTAGATACCTGATGTGAGGTGAAATTTAGGATGGAGGTGTGTGTGTGTGAGGACGTGGGCTTTCCCAAGCTATAGAATTAATTATTCCAGTTATGTGTGGTGGAGAATAATGATAGTGAGGAATTATTTATGTGTGACGGGATAAGAAGTTTTATTGGTACCCCTATTTGGCAAATGAGTTGTACTCATGTTGAGAACAGGAAAAGTTAAAAATGTAGATGATGAAGGCGAAACTTGATGTTGGTAATGGAGAGTCGCTTTGTGGAGTGTGATTGTGTTAGTATTAAAATTTATAGAAGTTAGAAAGAGTCCACTTGTGGAGCGGTTATTAGCTATTGTGGATGAAATACAGCGAAGACTAGTAGATAAAGAGACACTTGAGCGACCCTTGGTTATTGATAAGATTGTAAAGAAGGTTTATATTGTGTCTTGTTATTTTGTTTGTTGTGGCTTAGTGTAAAAGTATTTACCCTTTGAGATGTGTTATGGAGATAGAAAGGTGTAGGAAGTACAGTCCCTTAATATTACGAATACTAGAGAAAATGGTATAGTGGAGACATGTAACATGTGAGAGAGTGTGTATGAAGTAGTTGGTATGTGCGTGATGTGGAGGTTTATAAAATTGGAGTAATGTGGTGATTAGAAATGATGAAGGTAATGAAGTAGTGATGTTCTGGTTTTCGAAAGAATGGAGTAACCGATGGTGTATGGCTTGAAGTAGAGTTAAAAACCTGAGTAAGGTGAAGTTGATGTTCAATATTGTAAAGGTGGTATAATACGAGGTTGTGGAATGGTGCAGAGAAGAAAAAAAAAATGTTGTGTCAGTGTAGAGGTTAATGTTTAGATGAGGAAATGAAACAGTACCCCTGAGAAAATGTAAAAAAGTTAGGAATGAGGTGTGGTAGTGAAGAGGTGTTAAGAAGTGAAGTCAAATTGCTGAGTTTGGTGGTGAATGGTTTGTGAACTAGTGTTGCCCCTGTACGTCCTGCCTACAAGATTTGAGTTTGTACTGTTAGTGATACGGTGATCTAGTAGTGTGTGTGACTTGACGAAATGATAATCCATAGAGGTGAATATGTATTGTCCCAGAGAGTAAAATATCCTTAGAAATTGGTAGACAGATGTACGAATAGAAGACCAATCAAATAATAATTCACTTTGGATGAGATAGCGAGGATGAGGGAATTGAAAGCGAGTATAGAAAGTAAAAAAGAGAAAAAATGGATGTTGGTTTGATTGTTATGAAAGCAATTTTGTTCCCCTGTAGATTGATCCCCTAAAAATTAGGATAGTTGATAAGGGTTTATAGGTTTATTCTCAAAATATTTGGAATGTAGGTGATGTGTATGAGCTGAAAACACTGAACACAGAGTATTTTGTGAGAATGGAGTTTATAGGGTATGAGGTGGAGATTCCCATTGCCCAGGCAGTTCTTAATCCTTGGATGTCCCTTGTGTGAGCTGGTAGCATGTTGGAGATATGAATGTAAATGAAAAAGTAAGTATTGGTGCAGTTGACACGCTATGTATTGCAGAGTAGGAGGAGACCTGATTTGAGCAGAAATGTGGATGAATTATAATAATTGTTTGCAAGTTAATCATAGGTGCCCTGTGAAAAGAGGGAAGTCTGACTGAAGGTAGTATATCCAAGAGTAGAGTGAGAGGTGATGTGTTGATAAAGGCAATGTGGGTACAATGTTTAAAAGAGAGATTGGAAGAAGGCATAGGTTTAAGTAAAGTGAGAATGAATCCCAAGAGTTCTTAGAGGTGAATGAACAAAGGTGTGGTTGGAGTATATAGATGTAAGAAACAATGACTAGCAAGTTGGTAATGTTTAAGACCTGTTATGACATTTGATCATGAGAGTTTCATTATTGAGTTTTTGGAGTTTTGTATGAGCCAGGTGATGAGACTAAGACCCGTGACTGTTTAAATTAGGAAGAGAGTAGAAGGTGTTTGAAGACCCTATTGCAGATGGAGAGAGAAAAGGAAAGTGTTGTTGTAGTGAAAGTTGCAGTATATGTAAGGTGTACAGAAAGTGTAAAAGATGGCCCTTCCCATTGAGGTATACATGCTGATTGTTGTTTGGAACGAGAAGGTCCCACGTAAATGCAACATTATAGAAATTATGTTAATTTATGATGTGTGTCGAAATGATGTAGATACCTGATGTGAGGTGAAATTTAGGATGGAGGTGTGTGTGTGTGAGGACGTGGCCTTTCCCAAGCTATAGAATTAATTATTTCAGTTATGTGTGGTGGAGAATAATGATAGTGAGGAATTATTTATGTGTGACGGGATAAGAAGTTTTATTGGTACCCCTATTTGGCAAATGAGTTGTCCTCATGTTGAGAACAGGAAAAGTTAAAAATGTAGATGATGAAGGTGAAACTTGATGTTGGTAATGGAGAGTCGCTTTGTGGAGTGTGATTGTGTTAGTATTAAAATTTATAGAAGTTGTAAAGAGTCCACTTGTGGAGCGGTTATTAGCTATTGTGAATGAAATACAGTGAAGACTAGTAAATAAAGAGACACTTGAGCGACTCTTGGTTATTGATAAGATTGTAAAGAAGGTTTATATTGTGTCTTGTTATTTTGTTTGTTGTGGCTTAGTGTAAAAGTATTTACCCTTTGAGATGTGTTATGGAGGTAGAAAGGTGTAGGAAGTACAGTCCCTTACTATTACGAATACCAGAGGAAATGGTATAGTGGAGACATGTAACGTGTGAGAGAGTGTGTATGAAGTAGTTGGTATGTGCGTGATGTGGAGGTTTATAAAATTGGAGTAATGTGGTAATTAGAAATGATGAAGGTAATGAAGTAGTGATGTTATGGTTTTCGAAAGAATGGAGTAACCGATGGTGTATGGTTTGAAGTAGAGTTAAAAACCTGAGTAAGGTGAAGTTGATGATAAATATTGTAAAGGTGGTATAATACGAGGTTGAGGAATGGTGCAGAGAAGAAAAAAAAAAATGTTGTGTCAGTGTAGAGGTTAATGTTTAGATGAGGAAATAAAACAGTACCCCAGAGAAAATGTAAAAAAGTTAGGAATGAGGTGTGGTAGTGAAGAGGTGTTATGAAGTGAAGTCGATTTGCTGAGTTTGGTGGTGAATGGTTTGTGAAGTAGTGTTGCCCCTGTACGTCCTGCCTACAAGATTTGAGTTTGGACAGATAGTGATAAGGTGATCTAGTAGTGTGTGTGATTTGACGAAATGATATTCCATAGAGGTGAATATGTATTTTCCCAGAGAGTAAAATATCCTTAGAAATTGGTAGAGAGATGTACGAATAGAAGACCAATCAAGTAATAATTCACTTTGGATGAGGTAGCGAGGATGAGGGAATTGAAAGCGAGTATAGAAAGTAAAAAAGAGAAATAATGGATGTTGGTTTGATTGTTATGAAAGAAATTTTGTTCCCCCTGTAGATTGATCCCCTAAAAATTAGGATAGTTGATAAGGGTTTATAGGTTTATTCTCAAAATATTTGGAATGTAGGTGATGTGTATGAGCTGGAAACACTGAAAAGAGAGTATTTTGCGAGAATGGAGTTTATAGGGTATGAGGTGGAGATTCCGATTGCCCAGGAAATTCTTAATCCTTGGATGTCTTTTGTGTGAGCTGGTAGCATGTTGGAGATATGAATGTAAATGAAAAAGTAAGTATTGGTGCAGTTGACACACTATGTATTGCAGAGTAGGAGGAGACCTGATTTGAGCAGAAATGTGGATGATTTATAATAGTTGTTTGCGAGTTAATCGTAGGTGAAAAGAGGGACGTCTGACTGAAGGTAGTATATCCAAGAGTAGAGTGAGTGATGATGTGTTGATAAAGGCAATGTGGGTACAATGTTTAAAAGAGAGATTGGAAGAAGGCATAGGTTTAAGTATAGTAAGAATGAGTCCCAAGAGTTCTTAGAGGTGAATGAACAAAGGTGTGGTTCGAGTGTATACATGTAAGAAACAATGACTAGCAAGTTAGTAATGTTTGAAACCTGTTATGAAATTTGTCATGAGAGTTGCATTATTGAGTTTTGGGAGTTTTGTATGAGCCAGGTGATGAGAGTAAGACCCGTGACTGTTTAAAGTAGGAGGAGAGTAGAAGGTGTTTCAAGACCCTATTGTAGATGCAGAGAGAAAAGGAAAGTGTCGTTGTAGTGAATGTTGGAGTATATGGAAGGTGTACAGAAAGTGTAATTGATGGCCCTTCCCATTGAGGTATACATGCTGATTGTTGTTTGGAACGAGAAGGTCCCACGTAAATCCAACATTATAGAAATTATGTTAATTTACGATTTGTGTCGAAATGATATAGATACCTGATGTGAGGTGACATTTAGGATGGAGGCGTGTGTGTGTGAGGACGTGGGCTTTCCCAAGCTATAGAATTAATTATTTCAGTTATGTGTGGTGGAGAATAATGATAGTGAGGAATTATTTATGTGTGACGGGATAAGAAGTTTTATCGGTACCCCTATTTGGCAAATGAGTTGTATTGATGTTGAGAACAGGAATTGTTAAAAATGTAGATGATGAAGGTGAAACTTGATGTTGATAATGGAGAGTCGCTTTGTGGAGTGTGATTGTGTTAGTATTAAAATTTATAGAAGTTATAAAGAGTCAACTTGTGGAGCGGTTATTAGCTATTGTGAAGTGAAATACAGTGAAGACTAGTAAATAAAGAGACACTTGAGTGACCCTTGGTTATTGATAAGATTGTAAAGAAGGTTTATATTGTGTCTGGTTATTTTGTTTGTTGTGGTTTAGTGTAAAAGTATTTACCCTTTGAGATGTGTTATGGAGGGAGAAAGGTGTAGGAAGTACAGTCCCTTAATATTTCGAATACCATAGGGAATGGTATAGTGGCGACATGTAACGTGTGAGAGAGTGTGTATGAAGTAGTTGGTATGTGCGTGATGTGGAGGTTTATGAAATTGGAGTAATGTGGTAATTAGAAATGATGAAGGTAATGAAGTAGTGATGTTCTGGTTTTCGAAAGAATGGAGTAACCGATGGTGTATGGTTTGAAGTAGAGTTAAAAACCTGAATAAGGTGAAGTTGATGTTAAATATTGTAAAGATGGAATAATACGAGGTTGAAAAATGGTGCAGAGAAGAAAAAAAAAATGGTTATGTCAGTGTAGAGGTTAATGTTTAGATGAGGAAATAAAACAGTACCCCAGAGAAAATGTAAAAAAGTTAGGAATGAGGTGCGGTAGTGAAGAGGTGTTATGAAGTGAAGTCGAATTGCTGAGTTTGGTGGTGAATGGTTTGTGAACTAATGTTGCCCCTGTACGTCCTGCCTACAAGATTTGAGTTTGGACAGTTAGTGATACGGTGATCTAGTAGTGTGTGTGACTTGACGAAATGATAATCCATAGAGGTGAATATGTATTGTCCCAGAGAGTAAAATATCCATAGAAACTGGTAGAGAGATGTACGAATAGAAGACCAATCAAATAATAATTCACTTTGGATGAAGTAGCGAGGATGAGGGAATTGAAAGCGAGTGTAGAAAGTAAAAAAGATAAAAATGGATGTTGGTTTGATTGTTATGAAAGAAATTTTGTTCCCCCTGTAGATTGATCCCCTAAAAATCAGGATAGTCGATAAGGGTTTATAGGTTTATTCTCAAAATATTCGGAATGTAGGTGATGTGTATGAGCTGAAAACACCGAAAAGAGAGTATTTTGCGAGAATGGAGTTTATAGGGTATGAGGTGGAGATTCCGATTGCCCAGGAAATTCTTTATCCTTGGATGTCCCTTGTGTGAGCTGGTAGCATGTCGGAGATATGAATGTAAATGAAAAAGTAAGTATTGGTGCAGTTGGCACGCTATGTATTGCAGAGTAGGAGGAGACCTGAGTTGACCAGAAATGTGGATGATTTATAATACACTCCTGGAAATTGAAATAAGAACACCGTGAATTCATTGTCCCAGGAAGGGGAAACTTTATTGACACATTCCTGGGGTCAGATACATCACATGATCACACTGACAGAACCACAGGCACATAGACACAGGCAACAGAGCATGCACAATGTCGGCACTAGTACAGTGTATATCCACCTTTCGCAGCAATGCAGGCTGCTATTCTCCCATGGAGACGATCGTAGAGATGCTGGATGTAGTCCTGTGGAACGGCTTGCCATGCCATTTCCACCTGGCACCTCAGTTGGACCAGCGTTCGTGCTGGACGTGCAGACCGCGTGAGACGACGCTTCATCCAGTCCCAAACATGCTCAATGGGGGACAGATCCGGAGATCTTGCTGGCCAGGGTAGTTGACGTACACCTTCTAGAGCACGTTGGGTGGCACGGAATACATGCGGACGTGCATTGTCCTGTTGGAACAGCAAGTTCCCTTGCCGGTCTAGGAATGGTAGAACGATGGGTTCGATGACAGTTTGGATGTACCGTGCACTATTCAGTGTCCCCTCGACGATCACCAGTGGTGTACGGCCAGTGTAGGAGATCGCTCCCCACACCATGATGCCGGGTGTTGGCCCTGTGTGCCTCGGTCGTATGCAGTCCTGATTGTGGCTCTCACCTGCACGGCGCCAAACACGCATACGACCATCATTGGCACCAAGGCAGAAGCGACTCTCATCGCTGAAGACGACACGTCTCCATTCGTCCCTCCATTCACGCCTGTCGCGACAACACTGGAGGCGGGCTGCACGATGTTGGGGCGTGAGCGGAAGACGGCCTAACGGTGTGCGGGACCGTAGCCCAGCTTCATGGAGACGGTTGCGAATGGTCCTCGCCGATACCCCAGGAGCAACAGTGTCCCTAATTTGCTGGGAAGTGGCGGTGCGGTCCCCTACGGCACTGCGTAGGATCCTACGGTCTTGGCGTGCATCCGTGCGTCGCTGCGGTCCGGTCCCAGGTTGACGGGCACGTGCACCTTCCGCCGACCACTGGCGACAACATCGATGTACTGTGGAGACCTCACGCCCCACGTGTTGAGCAATTCGGCGGTACGTCCACCCGGCTACCCGCATGCCCTCTATACGCCCTCGCTCAAAGTCCGTCAACTGCACATACTGTTCACGTCCACGATGTCGCGGCATGCTACCAGTGTTAAAGACTGCGATGGAGCTCCGTATGCCACGGCAAACTGGCTGACACTGACGGCGGCGGTGCACAAATGCTGCGCAGCTAGCGCCATTCGACGGCCAACACCGCGGTTCCTGGTGTGTCCGCTGTGCCGTGCGTGTGATCATTGCTTGTACAGCCCTCTCGCAGTGTCCGGAGCAAGTATGGTGGGTCTGACACACCGGTGTCAATGTGTTCTTTTTTCCATTTCCAGGAGTGTAGTTGTTTGCGAGTTAATCGTAGGTTCCCTGTGAAAAGAGGGAAGTCTGACTGAAGGTAGTATATCCAAGAGTAGAGTGAGTGATGATGTGTTGATAAAGGCAATGTGGGTACAATGTTTAAAAGAGAGATTGGAAGAAGGCATAGGTTTAAGTAAAGTGAGAATGAGTCCCAAGAGTTCTTAGAGGTGAATGAACAAAGGTGTGGTTCGAGTGTCTAGATGTAAGAAACAATGACTAGCAAGTTGGTAATGTTTGAGACCTGTTATGAAATTTGATCATGAGAGTTGCATTATTGAGTTTTTGGAGTTTTGTATGAGGCAGGTGATGAGAGTAAGACCTGTGACTGTTTAAATTAGGAAGAGAGTAGAAGGTGTTTGAAGACCCTGTTGCAGATGCAGAGAGAAAAGGAAAGTGTTGTTGTAGTGAAAGTAGCAGTATATGTAAGGTGTACAGAAAGTGTAAATGATGGCCCTTCCCATTGAGGTATACATGCTGATTGTTGTTTGGAACGAGAAGGTCCCACGTAAATCCAACATTATAGAAATTATGTTAATTTATGATGTGTGTTGAAATGATGTAGATACCTGATGTGAGGTGAAATTTAGGATGGAGGTGTGTGTGTGTGAGGACATGGCCTTTCCCAAGCTATAGAATTAATTATTTCAGTTATGTGTGGTGGAGAATAATGATAGTGAGGAATTATTTATGTGTGACGGGATAAGAAGTTTTATTGGTACCCCTATTTGGCAAATGAGTTGTCCTCATGTTGAGAACAGGAAAAGTTAAAAATGTAGATGATGAAGGTGAAACTTGATGTTGGTAATGGAGAGTCGCTTTGTGGAGTGTGATTGTGTTAGTATTAAAATTTATAGAAGTTGTAAAGAGTCCACTTGTGGAGCGGTTATTAGCTATTGTGAATGAAATACAGTGAAGACTAGTAAATAAAGAGACACTTGAGCGACTCTTGGTTATTGATAAGATTGTAAAGAAGGTTTATATTGTGTCTTGTTATTTTGTTTGTTGTGGCTTAGTGTAAAAGTATTTACCCTTTGAGATGTGTTATGGAGGTAGAAAGGTGTAGGAAGTACAGTCCCTTACTGTTACGAATACCAGAGGAAATGGTATAGTGGAGACATGTAACGTGTGAGAGAGTGTGTATGAAGTAGTTGGTATGTGCGTGATGTGGAGGTTTATAAAATTGGAGTAATGTGGTAATTAGAAATGATGAAGGTAATGAAGTAGTGATGTTATGGTTTTCGAAAGAATGGAGTAACCGATGGTGTATGGTTTCACGTAGAGTTAAAAACCTGAGTAAGGTGAAGTTGATGATAAATATTGTAAAGGTGGTATAATACGAGGTTGAGGAATGGTGCAGAGAAGAAAAAAAAAAATGTTGTGTCAGTGTAGAGGTTAATGTTTAGATGAGGAAATAAAACAGTACCCCTAGAGAAAATGTAAAAAAGTTAGGAATGAGGTGTGGTAGTGAAGAGGTGTTATGAAGTGAAGTCGAATTGCTGAGTTTGGTGGTGAATGGTTTGTGAAGTAGTGTTGCCCCTGTACGTCCTGCCTACAAGATTTGTGTTTGGACAGATAGTGATACGGTGATCTAGAAGTGTGTGTGATTTGACGAAATGATATTCCATACAGGTGAATATGTATTGTCCCAGAGAGTAAAATATCCTTAGAAATTGGTAGAGAGATGTACGAATAGAAGACCAATAAAGTAATAATTCACTTTCAATGAGGTAGCGAGGATGAGGGAATTGAAAGCGAGTATAGAAAGTAAAAAAGAGAAAAAAATGGATGTTGGTTTGATTGTCATGAAAGAAATTTTGTTCCCCCTGTAGATTGATCCCCTAAAAATTAGGATAGTTGATAAGGGTTTATAGGTTTATTCTCAAAATATTTGGAATGTAGGTGATGTGTATGAGCTGGAAACACTGAAAAGAAAGTATTTTGCGAGAATGGAGTTTATAGGGTATGAGGTGGAGATTCCGATTGCCCAGGAAATTCTTAATCCTTGGATGTCTTTTGTGTGAGCTGGTAGCATGTTGGAGATATGAATGTAAATGAAAAAGTAAGTATTGGTGCAGTTGACACACTATGTATTGCAGAGTAGGAGGAGACCTGATTTGAGCAGAAATGTGGATGATTTATAATAGTTGTTTGCGAGTTAATCGTAGGTGAAAAGAGGGACGTCTGACTGAAGGTAGTATATCCAAGAGTAGAGTGAGTGATGATGTGTTGATAAAGGCAATGTGGGTACAATGTTTAAAAGAGAGATTGGAAGAAGGCATAGGTTTAAGTAAAGTGAGAATGAGTTCCAAGAGTTCTTAGAGGTGAATGAACAAAGGTGTGGTTCGAGTGTCTAGATGTAAGAAACAATGACTAGCAAGTTGGTAATGTTTGAGACCTGTTATGAAATTTGATCATGAGAGTTGCATTATTGAGTTTTTGGAGTTTTGTATGAGGCAGGTGATGAGAGTAAGACCTGTGACTGTTTAAATTAGGAAGAGAGTAGAAGGTGTTTGAAGACCCTGTTGCAGATGCAGAGAGAAAAGGAAAGTGTTGTTGTAGTGAAAGTAGCAGTATATGTAAGGTGTACAGAAAGTGTAATTGATGGCATTTCCCATTGAGGTATACATGCTGATTGTTGTTTGGAACGAGAAGGTCCCATGTAAATCCAACATTATAGAAATTACGTTAAATTACGATGTGTGTCGAAATGATGTAGATTCCTGATGTGAGGTGAAATTTAGGATTGAGGCGTGTGTGTGTGAGGACGTGGCCCTTTCCCAAGCTATAGAATTAATTATTTCAGTTATGTGTGTTGGAGAATAATGATAGTGAGGAGTTATTTATGTGTGACGGGATAAGAAGTTTTATTGGTGCCCCTATTTGGCAAATGAGTTATACTAATGTTGAGAACAGGAAATGTTAAAAATGTAGATGATGAAGGTGAAACTTGATGTTGGTAATGGTGAGTCGCTTTGTGGAGTGTGATTGTGTTAGTATTAAAATTTATAGATGTTATAACGAGTCCACTTGTGGAGCCGTTATTAGCTATTGTGAAGTAAAATACAGTGAAGGCTAGTAAATAAAGAGACACTTCAGCGACCCTTGGTTATTGATAAGATTGTAAAGAAGGTTTATATTGTGTCTGGTTATTTTGTTTGTTGTGGCTTAGTGTAAAAGTATTTACCCTTTGAGATGTGTTATGGAGGTAGAAAGGTGTAGGAAGTACAGTCCCTTAATATTACGAATACCAGAGGAAATGGTATAGTTGAGACATGTAACGTGTGAGAGAGTGTGTATGAAGTAGTTGGTATGTGCGTGATGTGGAGGTTTATAAAATTGGAGTAATGTGGTAATTAGAAATGATGAAGGTAATGAAGTAGTGATGTTCTGGTTTTCGAAAGAATGGAGTAATCGATGGTGTATGGTTTGAAGTAGAGTTAAAAACCTGAGTAAGGTGAAGTTGATGATAAATATTGTAAAGGTGGTATAATACGAGGTTGAGGAATGGTGCAGAGAAGAAAAAAAAATGTTGTGTCAGTGTAGATGAGGAAATAAAACAGTACCCCAGAGAAAATGTAAAAAAGTTAGGAATGAGGTGTGGTAGTGAGGAGGTGTTATGAAGTGAAGTCGAATTGCTGTGTTTGGTGGTGAACGGTTTGTGAACTAATGTTGCCCCTGTACGTCCTGCCTGCAAGATTTGAGTTTGGACAGTTAGTGATACGGTGATCTAGTAGTGTGTGTGATTTGACGAAATGATAATCTGTAGAGGTGAATATGTATTGTCCCAGAGAGTAAAATATCCATAGAAACTGGTAGAGAGATGTACGAATAGAAGACCAATCAAATAATAATTCACTTTGGATGAGGTAGGGAGGATGAGGGAATTGAAAGCGAGTGTAGAAAGTAAAAAAGATAAAAATGGATGTTGGTTTGATTGTTATGGCCGGCCGAAGTGGCCGTGCGGTTAAAGGCGCTGCAGTCTGGAACCCCAAGACCGCTGCGGTCGCAGGTTCGAATCCTGCCTCGGGCATGGATGTTTGTGATGTCCTTAGGTTAGTTCGGTTTAACTAGTTCTAAGTTCTAGGGGACTAATGACCTCAGCAGTTGAGTCCCATAGTGCTCAGAGCCATTTGAACCATTTTTTGATTGTTATGAAAGAAATTTTGTTCCCCCTGTAGATTGATCCCCTAAAAATTAGGATAGTTGATAAGGGTTTATAGGTTTATTCTCAAAATATTCGGAATGTAGGTGATGTGTATGAGCTGAAAACACTGAAAAGAGAGTATTTTGCGAGAATGGAGTTTATAGGGTTTGAGGTGGAAATTACCATTGCCCAGGAAATTCTTAATCCTTGGATGTCCCATGTGTGAGCTGGTAGCATGTTGCAGATATGAATGTAAATGAAAAAGTAGGTATTGGTGCAGTTGGGACGCTATGTATGGCAGAGTAGGAGGAGACCTGAGTTGAGTAGAAATATGGATGATTTGTAATAATTGTTTGTGAGTTAATCGTAGGTGCCCTGTGAAAAGAGGGAAGTCTGACTGAAGGTAGTATATCCAAGAGTAGAGTGAGAGGTGATGTGTTGATAAAGGCAATGTGGGTACAATGTTTAAAAGAGAGATTGGAAGAAGGCATAGGTTTAAGTAATGTGAGAATGAGTCCCAAGAGTTCTTAGAGGTGAATGAACAAAGGTGTGGTTGGAGTGTATAGATGTAAGAAACAATGACTAACAAGTTGGTAATGTTTGAGACCTGTTATGAAATTTGATTATGAGAGTTGCATTATTGAGTTTTTGGAGTTTTGTATGAGCCAGGTGATGAGAGTAACACATGTGACTGTTTAAATTAGGAAGAGAGTAGAAGGTGTTTGAAGACCATATTGCAGATGCAGAGAGAAAAGGAAAGTGTTGTTGTAGTGAAAGTTGCAGTATATGTAAGGTGTACAGAAAGTGTAATTGATGGCCCTTCCCATTGAGGTATACATGGTGATTGTTGTCTGGAACGAGAAGCTCCCACGTAAATCCAACATTATAGAAATTATGTTAATTTACGATGTGTGTCTAAATGATGTAGATACCTGATGTGAGGTGAAATTTAGGATGGAGGCGTGTGTGTGTGTGAGGACGTGGCCCTTTCCCAAGCTATAGAATTAATTATTTCAGTTATGTGTGTTGGAGAATAATGATAG